>NC_048579.1:29460898-29766315 GCF_013265735.2 Oncorhynchus mykiss
CTCTTTAATTATTTGTTACTTTTCTATTATTATTTTTTTTAAATTTATTTATGGTTTGCTTCAGTTTATTTAGTAAATACTTTCTTAACACTTGTTTTTTCTTAAAACTGCATTGTTGGTTAAGGGCTTGTAGGTAAGCATTTCACTGCAAGGTGAACCTGCTCTATTCGGCTATTTGATGAGATGACAAAACACATGATTGATGACATGCTACTTGACAATCCACCACAGCATGCATTGCCATTGTTATGACCCTCTCCTGTCAATCATTTAGACCCTCCAAGCCTTCACACTGGGCAGAGCCCCCCCCCCCCCTCCCCGCCTCTACTGGGCGTGTCCTCCTCAAAGCTCATGTCATCTCATGTCTAGGGCCCTGTGTTTTGGTTAATCATGCCAGATGACCTGAATTTGAACCTTCTTTTAAACTGTCGCCTTTTCTTTTTATGTCAGATGGTCCAGCACCATCCTCAGACAATTGCTTTCACTTGTGGCCCAATTCTCATTTCTGGAAAAGGCCATGTGACATGACTAACCAAAACACAGGGCCCTACTCATGTCAAATGATTATAGAGAGATGGAAAGAGATAACCATCTCCTTTGTGTTCCTCCCTGTTCCTATTTCATTTCCTCTCACTGACCACGGTCTTACCTTTTTTCCACTCAAGGATCGGAAGAGGAATCACTCGATATTACCATGGCAACCCTGCAGACGACAGCACCGGTCTGTGTGTGTGTGTGTGAGTGAGTGAGTGAGAGAAAGAGGGTGTGTGTCCTGTCAGTAAAGAGCACTCAAAGCTGAAGTTCCTCCAGCAGCAGGAGAGAGAGAGAGAGAGAGAGAGAGAGAGAGAGAGAGAACAACTGACTCCTCCATCTGCTGGATGCTGTAGTGTAACATACTGGCCACCAGGGGCACTGCAGCTCATGAGACGTTACAGCAGCCATTAGGGTTTGAGACGAGAGGGGATTTCTGTTCTGTTCTCAAACTATTAAATCTCTTCTGACACTGACAACGCCTCTGTCATATACTATGTGTGTGTGTTTGTGTGTGAGAGAGGTGTGTGTGTTTGTCCTTAAACCTCGTAAAAGGTCTGACGGATGGCTACTGACAGATCAATGTCTTTGACATTACATAACCCCCCCCAAACACATGCACAACTCTCTCTTTCTTACACACCCTTATACACACACACACACGCACGCCTTCACTCACCCCATCACACAATCTCTTTTATACACAAACACCCTCTTCATCCACCACTGGCCAGCCAATGGACACAGTCTAGATGGTCCTAATCCCTGAAGTTGGAGGGGGTAATCCTTGTGTAATATTAGCAGACAGCTAGTGTTAAGGCCGCTGCTCAGCAAGCATAATGGGGGAGAGAAGAGAGTGGTGATGCTACTCGGTCAGGGTGGGGTGGTGGTGCCGCTGCTGGTCTTGCTGGCTAGTAATCCCCTCCGTTGCAATGGCCACTTTGTCCTCTGAGTGATTAGTTCCTGCTGTGGGAACAGTTTTATCTGCCCTCAACATCTCATCATCCAGATGCCATTGTCCATCCGTCCGTCGTCCCCCCCCCCCCCCCCCCCCCCCCCCCCCCCCCCCCCCCCATCAGCCTGATCTGTTAGAGTGTGTGGAGTTAGGGAGTATTACTGTTGTATAGCACACTGGGATTAAAGGGGCAATCCGCGATTCAAAGAACAACAGCGGAGGAATGAGGCTTTTATAAGCTTTTATACGTTTTTTTAAATTAATGGCTATATACAGTGCCTTGCGAAAGTATTCGGCCCCCTTGAACTTTGCGACCTTTTGCCACATTTCAGGCTTCAAACATAAAGATATGCAAAATTATTCAGCCCCCTTAAGTTAATACCTTTTGCTGCGATTACAGCTGTAAGTCGCTTGGGGTATGTCTCTATCAGTTTTGCACATCGAGAGACTGACATTTTTTTCCCATTCCTCCTTGCAAAACAGCTCGAGCTCAGTGAGGTTGGATGGAGAGCATTTGTGAACAGCAGTTTTCAGTTCTTTCCACAGATTCTCGATTGGATTCAGGTCTGGACTTTGACTTGGCCATTCTAACACCTGGATATGTTTATTTTTGAACCATTCCATTGTAGATTTTGCTTTATGTTTTGGATCATTGTCTTGTTGGAAGACAAATCTCCATCCCAGTCTCAGGTCTTTTGCAGACTCCATCAGGTTTTCTTCCAGAATGGTCCTGTATTTGGCTCCATCCATCTTCCCATAAATTTTAACCATCTTCCCTGTCCCTGCTGAAGAAAAGCAGGCCCAAACCATGATGCTGCCACCACCATGTTTGACAGTGGGGATTGGGTGTTCAGCTGTGTTGCTTTTACGCCAAACATAACGTTTTGCATTGTTGCCAAAAAGTTAAATTTTGGTTTCATCTGACCAGAGCACCTTCTTCCACATGTTTGGTGTGTCTCCCAGGTGGCTTGTGGCAAACTTTAAACGACACTTTTTATGGATATCTTTAAGAAATGGCTTTCTTCTTGCCATTCTTCCATAAAGGCCAGATTTGTGCAATATATGACTGATTGTTGTCCTATGGACAGAGTCTCCCACCTCAGCTGTAGATCTTTGCCGTTCATCCAGAGTGATCATGGGCCTCTTGGCTGCATCTCTGATCAGTCTTCTCCTTGTATGAGCTGAAAGTTTAGCGGGACGGCCAGGTCTTGGTAGATTTGCAGTGGTCTGATACTCCTTCCATTTCAATATTATCGCTTGCACAGTGCTCCTTGGGATGTTTAAAGCTTGGGAAATCTTTTTGTATCCAAATCCGGCTTTAAACTTCTTCACAACAGTATCTCGGACCTGCCTGGTGTGTTCCTTGTTCTTCATGATGCTCTCTGCACTTTTGACGGACCTCTGAGACTATCACAGTGCAGGTGCATTTATACGGAGACTTGATTACACACAGGTGGATTGTATTTATCATCATTAGTCATTTAGGTCAACATTGGATCATTCAGAGATCCTCACTGAACTTCTGGAGAGAGTTTGCTGCACTGAAAGTAAAGGGGCTGAATAATTTTGCACGGCCAATTTTTCAGTTTTTGATTTGTTAAAAAAGTTTGAAATATCCAATAAATGTCGTTCCACTTCATGATTGTGTCCCACTTGTTGTTGATTCTTCACAAAAAAATACAGTTTTATATCTTTATGTTTGAAGCCTGAAATGTGGCAAAAGGTCGCAAAGTTCAAGGGGGCCGAATACTTTCGCAAGGCACTGTATACACAATTTCTAAAATGCATATACTAGTCCCAGATTGCTCCTTTCAAGGGATGAGTTGATTGAACCATATTGAACCATAGCCGTAGTACCAATAATGGTAGTTATGGCAGGAATAGGGCAACTGTATTTTCTTAGCCAGTCTACCGGAACAGAAACTAGTCATGGCAGCAGTTATATCACTGTTTGAAGCATTAGGAGTTTCACAGCTCCAGTGCTGTTGTGTTGACTGGTGACGGTGTGTCCCACTGACTGGTGGCAGTTGGTCCAATCAGCTCCAATGTATGTGTGTCCCCATACAGTCCAAAAAAAGCCCTCCTGTCCCAATCTGTCTTTCCAGCTGTCCCTCTGTGATCCCCTCTCCTCTCCTCTCCCCTTACTGCCCTTCCCTCTCCTCTTACTGCCACTCTTACATCACACAAGGAGGTAATAGGATTAGCTGCTAGCTGCCACTGGGCTCCCATTTCAGATGAGCTGAGCAGATTATACAGCTTCAGAGTTAGAAACACACACTGCATCAAACCGTACTGACTGACTGACTAGCTGGCTGATGGAATGAGGGACGAATGGGGAGAAGTGGGGGGTGAGCATGTGTGTTTGAGACAAGGGATGTTAACATGAGTTCTCTTCTAAACAAAGTATGCATGAGTTACGGCTTTATTTTCCTCTTGTGTATGTGCGTGCGTTTGTCCCTGAGAATGTCCTCCTCACCATTCTGAATGTGCTCCCCCCTCCCCCTTCTCGTATACCAGATTTAAAGGGAAGAGATTGTCAATAAGTACCCATAATGGGTCAAGGCCATGGGGCTGTAGAAATACTGGATAAAGACGTTTTGTATGCTTCCGGAAGCTTGGCGAGTGTCCCAAATGGCACCCTATTCCCTATATAGTGCCCTATCTTTGACCAGAGTCCTTCAGGGTTGGGTTCAATTCCATTTCAATTGTTGTTGTAATTGCGATCCAATTACGATCTTCTCTCATCGCTGCAATTCCCAACGGGCTCAGAAGAGGCATAGGTCTAGTAATGCGTCCTCCGAAACATGACCCGCCAAGCTGCGCTTCTTAACACCCGCTCGCTTAATCCGGAAGCTAGCCGCACCAATGTGTCGGAGGAAACACCTTTCGCCTGACGGCCGAGTCATCTTGCAGCCGCCTGGCACCACCACAAGGAGTCGCTAGAGCATGATGAGCCAAGTAAAGCCCCCCCCAGCCAAACCCTCTCCTGATCCGGACGATGCTGGGCCAATTGTGCACCGCCCTATGGGACTCCCGGATCGAACCCCAGGCTGTAGTGACGCTGCAACACTGCGTTGCAGTGCCTTGGATCGCTGCACTGCTCAAGAGGCCCTTGGTTTATTTTCTGAATTGACTGGAATTGAAATGGAATTGGGACACAGCCGTTGATGTTTACTTAAGAATATATTTTTTGAGCCCACATTGAATACAAAATGTAAAGGAATCCTTGAAGTAATGTAGCCTATCGAAATAATTCCCTTTATAAAACAAACACAACGTTGCGCAATTATTTCATGGTTGGTACATTTTATTGACATAAAGAACTATATAATGTAACTCGATTTGTGAAATCTATCTGACTGTAGCTGTTGGTTTGAGTTGAAGAGTTTTTGACATCTAGAGGACAAATCTAACTTCTTTAAGAAAGAGCAGATATGATTTGAAAGTAATAGATCACTTTCAGCCCACTTGAAAGTCACAGGTGAATGAAGGTTAGGTTTTACCTCCATTGCCATTTTAAAACGATAGTTCACCCAAATTACAAAAAGGGCGTATTGGTTTCCTTACCCTGTAAGAAGAACAAGATTTGGACACATTTTTTGTCCCCAAAAAATGCACACCTGCTCATTCAAGGGATTGTCTGTATTTTTACTATTTTCTACAATGTAGAATAACAGCGAAGACATCAAAACTACAAAAAAACACATATGGAATCATATAGTAACCAAATAAGGGTTAAGCAAAACACCAGTTTCAACGTCAACAGGCGACTCCGGGATACTGGCCTTCAAGGCAGAAATCCTCTGTCCAGTGTCTGTGTTCTTTTGCCAATCTTAATCTTTTCTTCTTATTGGCCAGTCAGATATTGCTTTTTCTTTGCAACTCTGCTTGAAGGCTAGAATCCCGGAGTCGCCTCTTCACTGTTGACATTGAGACTGGTGTTTTGCGGGTACTATTTAATGAAGCTGCCAGTTGAGGAATTGTGAGGCGTCTGTTTCTCAAACTAGACACTCTAATGTACTTGTCCTCTTGCTCAGTTGTGCACTGGGGCCTCCCACTCCTCTTTCTATTCTGATTAGAGACAGTTTGTGCTGTTCTGTGAAGGGAGTAGTACACAGCATTGTACGAGATCTTCAGTTTCTTTGCCATTTCTCGCATGGAATAGCATTCATTTCTCAGAACTGGAGTAGACTGACGAGTTTCAGAAGAAAGGTCTTTGTTTCTGGCTATTTGGAGCCTGTAATCGAACCCACAAATGCTGATGCTCCAGATACTCAACCAGTCTAAAGAAGGACAGTTTTATTGCTTCTTTAATCAGAACAACAGTTTTCAGCTGTGCTAACATAATTGCAAAAGGGTTTTCTAATGATCAATTAGCCTTTAAAATGACAAACTTGGATTAGCTAACACAACGTGCCATTTGAACACAGGAGTGATGGTTGCTGATAAATGTAGATATTCCATTAAAAAAATCTGACATTTCCAGCTACAATAGTCATTTACAATATTAACAATGTCTACACTGTATTTCGGATCAGCTTAGGCTAAGCTGCCTGCCATCCAAGACCTTAACACCAGGCGGTGTCAGAGGAAGGCCATAAAAATTGTCAAAGACCCCAGTCATAGACTGTTCCCTCTACTACCGCATGGCAAGCGGTACCGGAGTGCCAAGTCTAAGACAAAAAGGCTTCTCAACAGTTTTTACCCACAAGCCATAAGACTCCTGAATAGGTAATCAAATGGCTACCCGGACTATTTTGTTCTTAACTGACTTGCCTAGTTAAATAAAGGTAAAAAAAAGAAGATATATATATATATATATATATCATATATGCATAGTCACTTTAACCATGTCTACATGTACATACTACCTCAATCAGCCCGACTAACTGATGCCTGTATATAGCCTCTCTACTGTATATAGCCTCGCTACTGTATATAGCCTTGCTACTGGTATTTTTCACTGTCTTCTTACTGTTGTTTTTATTTCTTTACATACCTATTGTTCACCTAATACCCTTTTTTAATAAAACATTTCCTAGAAATTGCACTGTTGGTCAGAGCCTGTTAGTAAGCATTTCACTGTAAGGTCTACCTACACCTGTTGTATTTGGCACATGTGACAAATACACTTTGTTTTGATTTGGAATTTGATGTTATTTTAAATGGACAAAGAATGTGACCCCGAACTTTTGAATGATACTGTAGAAATATATATTTTATTTAAATACGCTTTCAGTGTAAAATTAAATGACTAAAACCAGCTATGAAGTATGTCGAAAAGATCATGGAATAATCATATATTTGAGAACTAACAATCACCAAAATAAAAGCTAGGTAGTCAGGGAGGATTTTCCATTCCAAAAACATTACAATTGCTTTGTACTTTTACCCCTTTTTCATGATATCCAATTGGTAGTTACAGTCTTGTCCCATCGCTGCAACTCCCCTACGGACTCGGGAGAGGCGAAGGTCGAGAGCCATACGTCCTCCGAAACACAACCCTGCCAAACACAACCCTCCCCTAACCCGGACAACGCTGGGAAAATTGTGCACTGCCTCATGGGTCTCCCGGTCAAGGCCAGCTGTAACACAGCCTGGGATCGAACCCAGGTCTGTAGTGATGCCTCAAGCATATTTGTTTTGATATTGTTTGAGCAAAAGACCTAAGCATTAGCCATGGCAAAATGCTAACATTTCTCTACACCAGCAAGATGGGGGCCTAGACTGCTTACTGGGAATTAAAACATTTGGACAAACTATCCCTTTAACTCCAACACTTCCCCTTGAGAATAATGTGACCTTCACTCCAACATGGCTGGAACATAAATGTGAGGTATTTTGTTATTTGTACCTTCCATGTCTGTCGTACTCAGTGAAAGTGAAATATGTACACGTGTGACCTACACGTGTGCGCACGTGTGTGTGCCTTCATGCGTGCATGTCCTAGAGGCCTGTGCTCTCTAGCCTCAGTGTGGCCTGAGGGTAAAGGTCAGACAGAGCTAGCACCACACAGTAAAAAAAAAAGACACTCTAACTTAATGCTATCTAGGTTTACACAAACAGCACAATGCTACGATAACATTCCCACGGCAGCACGATAACCATTACCGAAACGCATGCATGATAATGTTTTACAGCACAAGCAACATAGCCTTCATGGGGTAGTGTGGCACAATAAACGCTTATGTAAAATAACTTTATAACGTTCACACAACCACGAGAGAACGTTGCCCAATCGTTACTCTAACATCCATGACCATCCCACTGGGCAGAGACATCAGATCAACATCCAGTCATGATTGATATTTGAGTTGTGAAGAAACATTAATTCGCTGATGGAACGTGATCATTTCAACAAGGTACGGTGAAATGATGCGGAAACAATGTTGACTCAAAGAATTGTGGTCCAGTGGGGTGTGAGGTCAAACAAACAAAATGGCTGCATTCCAGGCTGACTACAATGCAGATCAAATCAAATTGTATTTGTCACATGCGCCGAATACAACAGGTGTAGGTAGACCTTACAGTGAAATGCTTACTTTCAATCCCTTAACCAACAATGTAGTTTTAAGAAAATACCTAAAAAAAAGTAAGCGATAAGAATAACAAATAATTAAGTAGCAGCAGTAAATAACAATAGTGGGTCTATATACAGGGGGTACCGGTACAGAGTCAATGTGTCAATGTGCGGAGGCACCGGTGTCGAGGTGATTGAGGTCATTTTTTATTTGACCTTTATTTAACGACGCAAGTCAGTTAAGAACAAATTCTTACTCACAATGACGGCCTACCGGGGAACAATGGGTTAACTGCCTTGTTCAGGGGCAGAATGACAGATTTGTTTACCTTCTCAGGCCGGGGATTCGATCCAACAACCTTTTGGTTACTGGCCCAATGCTCTAACCACTAGGGTTATTAAAGTGGCTATGCATAGATAATAACTTATGGCTTGGGTGTAGAAGCTGTTTAGAAGCCTCTTGGACCTAGACTTGGCGCTCCGGTACCGCTTGCCGTGCGGTAGCAGAGAGAACAGTCTATGATTAGGGTGGCTGGAGTCTTTGACAATTTTTAGGGCCTTCCTCTGACACCGCCTGTTATAGAGGTCCTGGATGGCAGGAAGCTTGGCCCCAGTGATGTACTAGGCCGTACGCACTACCCTTTGTAGTGCCTTGCGGTGGGAGGCCAAGCAGTTGCCATACCAGGCAGTGATGCAACCCTTCAAGATGCTCTCGATGGTGCAGCTGTGAAACCTTTTGAGGATCAAATATTTTCAGTCTCCTGAGGGGTTAGGTTTGTCGTGTTCTCTTCATGACTGTCTTGATGTGCTTGGACATTGCCTTCCAGATCACACTACGCCTGGATAGGTAGTTAACATGAGCTAACCCCATAATGTGACTTAGCATTGTCCAACTGTGCGGTCGATGGCGTGGCACACAAACATTGGTTGATGCAATGCAACGGCCACAATGTAGTCGGCCTGAAACATGACCAATGTCATGATATCAGTTGGTTCAGTGAGTCAGTGACTAGCTTACCTATACCATGAATTTGGTTGTCTCTCTCCTGCTTCCTGCTGCTCTCTGGTCTGGGAACATTAGTGACTCACACACAGCCCTGTCCTGAAATAAATTATCTGTGTGTGTGTGTGTGTGTGTGTGTGTGTGTGTGTGTGTGTGTGTGTGTGTGTGTGTGACAGTGTGTGTAAACGAGAAGCGTGGGCGTGTATGTCTGTTAGGCAATGGTTCAGATTCTCTCCACATAAATGTCCACGTGACGTGTGGGACTGAGTGAGTGTGGTTCTTTGACGTGAGACCTTCTGCCCCCTGTAGTTGAGTTACTAACTGAGATCCATGAATGAGACGTCATAGCCAACAGAGAACGTCAGGCAGTCATTGAGGAGTGGGCCATACAGAAGAGAGCGATCACATCAAAAACACAACACTAGAGGAATGACACCCGCTGCGTCCCAAATTACACTCTATTACCTATTTAGTGCACTTCTAGGGCCCTGGTCAAAAGTACTGCACTATATAGGGAAAAGGGTGCCATTTGGGATGCACCCACCGTTCCGTACATGGAAGAGACAAAAGAGAGAGACATTTCCTGTACCTGGTAGATCTGAGTTGCCTCCTCTCTCCACTATGTGATTCCTGTAGAGCGTCTTCAGAACCTTGGCACTGCCGAACCTCTTGAAGCGGCTCTTCAAGTTGTTATAGTACCATTCCAGAGACTGGGTCCTCAATATCCTGGAGAGGAGGAGAAGAAAGAGGGAGAGAGAGAGATAAGGGAGAGAGAGAGTCAGTCACAGGTGAAATTAAACATGGCACAGAGTAAAGAGGATGGAGGAAAAAAAAGGCACAAAGGAACCGGGGAAAACTTCTAATCGCGGCCGACTCAAACTTTGGCACGACGTCATGAAATCCATTAAGAAAACGCAACGTTTAATTTGATGCCTTTGTATTACCGTGGCAGAGAGATAACTACAGTTTATCGCTTTCGGGCGACGCTGCGCGTTTCGTGGGAAACACTTTCCCTTGTGAACAGACGAAGTCAGGGAGAGAAAGCTGGCTGTCTTGTTCTCCGTCCATGGGCTGCATCTGAAATGGCACCACCATTTTCTCTGATCAAAATTAGTGCACTATATAGGGAATAGGGTGCCACCTGAGACACAGCCAGCCCCTGGTGTTATGTCACGGAGTCAAGTCAAGCAGTCAACAGTCCCATTCACAGCCCCTCTCCAGCACTTTTATTGGAATAAGTACCATGTTAACCCGATGATCCAATGCCATTGGAGTGTATTGTGTATGTTTCCGTGTGTATTGACTGTGCATTGAGGGTGTGTGTGTGTCTGTATGTGCATGTGCGTGTATGTGTATGTGTTGTGTGCATGCATGTGTGTTTGGATGCCAAATCATTTTTCACACGGGTTGGTGTGGATCTGTAGCTGGTATGTGTTTAAAGGGCGCTAGCTGCTTGTCCAGACCAGACTGCTGTGGTCTGTGTGTTACGTAAGCAGTCATTTATGCTGGAGTGTGTTCTGATTTACAAAACATGAGAAAAGCGCTCGCCTTGCGCCACTGTTGCATCGGATTGCGTGAATCTCTGCCAACTTTGTTTTTAATCTCTCCCAAACCTCCGCCCGCCCTATTTAATTTCACACCAAACCCGTTGTACATACTGTTCACATAATGATGCGCGCACACACACACACACACACACACACACACAGTATCCAACAATACAAAGGAGGTCATGTGCAGAAGGACGGGGATTGGCTAATTTTAGACAAAAAAAAAAAAAGAGGATGAAATCTATTGGCAATGAATATGAAAAGCGATCAAAACATTTGTGTAAAACATTAAATAAAACAAGTGCATAACATTCTAAACAACAGGCTTTCGCATTGAGGAGTTAGAATGTTATTCATATCTTACGTGTATATGAAACCCAGATGATGGTTTTGATTGACCAAAACCCATTTTAGTGAGGCTCCCTAGCGCTAAATGACTAACCTAACGATGAGGGGCCAGCTGGATGATAACTCTGGGGCGGCAGGTAGCCTAGTAGTTAGAGCGCTGGGCCAGTAAACAAAAGGTTGCTGGACTGAATCCCCGAACTGACAAGGTAAAACAATCTGTCGTCCTCCCCCTGTGCATAATCTGTTTTGTCATATTATATACACTACCGTTCAAAAGTTTGGGGTCACTTAGAAATGTTCTTGTTTTTGAAAGAAAAGTAAAAAAATTCTCCATTAAAATAACATCAAATTGATCAGAAATACAGTAGACATTGCTAATGTTGTAAATAACTATTGTAGCTGGAAACTGAAGATTTTTTATGGAATATCTACATAAGCGTACAGAGGCCCATTATCCTCAACTGGCAGCTTCATTAAATAGTACCCGCAAAACACCCGTATCAACGTCAACAGTGAAGAGGCGACTCCGGGATGCTGGCCTTCTAGGCAGAGTTCCTCTGTCCAGTGTCTGTGTTCTTTTGCCCATCTTAATCTTTTCTTCTCATTGGCCAGTCTGAGACATGGCTTTTTCTTCACAACTCTGCTTGAAGGCCAGTAGTACACAGCGAGGGAGTAGTACACAGCGTTGTACGAGATCTTCAGTTTCTTGGCAATTTCTCGCATGGAATAGCCTTCATTTCTCAGAACAAGAATAGCCAGATAGGTATCAGAAGAAATGTATTTTGGTTGTGGCCATTTTGAGCCTGTAATCGAATCCACAAATGCTGAAGCTCCAGATACTCAACTAGTCTAAAGGCCAGTTTAATTGCTTCTTCAGTTTTCAGCTGTGCTAACATAATTGCAAAAGGGTTTTCTAATGATCAATTAGCCTTTTAAAATGATAAACTTGGATTAGCTAACACAGCGTTCCATTGGAACACAGGAGTGATGGTTGTACGCCTATGTAGATATTCCATAAAAAAATCTGCCATTTCCAGCTACAATAGTAATTTACAACAATAACAATGTCTACACTGTACTTCCGATCAATTTGATGTTATTTTAAATGAACAAAAATATTTCTAAGTGACCCCAAACTGTGGGAGAGAAAGAGATAGAACGTGTGTCTGTGTGTGCCAGGCAGGAGTGAGTGTGTCTCTCTACGCCAACCCGAGACGAACCAGGTACATATAGAGACGGGAGCAATGGGCACGCTGCTAATGGAGGATCCTGAGTGCCCCTGAAGGACGTCGGGTTTTTGTAGGCTCTCATCCATCCATCCATCCCTCCCTCTGTTCTCTGTGTATTTATTATCTATCCTCCTCTCCTGCCAAATGTGGCCGGCTTCCTTAATTCACGCCCGGGGTCATCCATGTAACGGTAATGGCTGCCAAAAGTGAGCGAGAGCGCCCAAATTAAAAGGCCCGGCTGTTTTTTAAATGTACTTATTTTTTAATCCCTGGCTACTTGTTCCTCACTGCCGCCGCACGGTCAAACAGGAAATCAATAAATAAACTAGCAACGGAAGAGAACCAGGGGAGAAATACTAATGACACAAATACTAGTGACACAGAGGTATATTGAACAACAGGAATTGTCCCGTGGGGTGTTTAGTTAAGTGGTAGAGTTAGGCCACACAAAATGACATCAATCTTGCCCACAGCGGAATCGAGTGGTATCCAGGCGGCTACGACGTGAGGCAATTTCACCTCGTTAGGGAAATGTGAACGTGTAATTGTTGATTAAACAGGAGGTTGAGACCTCATTTGTCACGTTGCTGTGTGGTGACTTTGGGACTAGAAAAGCCAGTGCTATCAGATCCACGCTCATGCATATTTAAGTTCTGAATCAGTGGGCTCAACGTGCAGCAGAGCAGCCCTCCTCTCCCTGCGCCTGTCACTCAAGACAGGTAGTGAAACAGACGGGTGAGAATGTATAGTTCAGGTCCGGCATCTGCTCCTTCTCTCTTCCTCCCTGACAGGCTACTTAAACGTCAAGCTATACACTACACTAACCCTCCAAAAATGAAGTCAGCACAGTAACCCTGTCAAATTAAGTCAGTATATTAACCTCTTCAAATTAAGTCAGTACACTAACCTAACCCTCCTAAATTAAGTCCATACATGAACTGTTTTTGTGAGGAGGAGTATTTTCGGAGAGGGAAGTGTTGTGATCTATGGAACAGAACATCTTGTGTGTTTATCCGTTATGAGGAAGAATCAAAAGTGAGAATTTGGGAAAGTGAAGTGGATAAGGGGAGGGGAGGGAGGAGGTTTCGGTTGGCAGCCCACTGCTGTAGTACAGCAGTTTTGTGAAAATCCATATTCCATAATAAGGATAAGAAATTCCACGTTTCCTGCTCACATGAATAAGGGAGCGGGATTCCTTTGGAGTGTCTCTTCGTCTTTTGGTTTCTTGATGCAGAATTTGCCTGCATTACTCCCTCCTCACCCCCTTGCCTTGGAGCTTGGGAGGGAAAGGTTCCCCAACCGAAACGTAATATAGTAAACGAAAATACGGGACACTCAAATTAGTATGATACGGTACGTTTGGTATGGTACGTATTCATTTATGGATGTCCTTCACTCATTTCGTATTATACTGTATGTTATGAATTACAATTGGTATGATGTTACATGTTGCAATTCATACATATGTTATGGATTTGCAATACGTATGATATGTTACAAATTCCAATTTGTTGTTATTAACGTTAGTTAGGTGGCTAATTGGCTAACGTTAGCTAGGTTAGGGGCTAGGGGTTTAAGGTTATGGTTAGGGTTAAGTGTTAAATTTAGGGTTAGGAGTTAGGTTAAAGTGTTGAGTTTAGGGGAAGGGTTGTCTAACACGCAAAGTAGTTGCAAAATAGCTCAAACGTAAAGTGGCTGCAAAGTTGCTAAAATGCTAAAGTTGTCCGTGATGAGATTCAAACATTAAACGCCCACCCACCCTCCTTTCGTTTTTGCCTTGAGTAACCTTCTGCCCTATATAACCATACCTAACGTAACATGTTCGTTTACAATGTTACGTCTAGTCTATGAGACCAGGCAGGCATCCCTCCCCCTTCCTCGTCTATCTCGCTCTCTCTTCTCCGATCAATTTGCACATATAAATGCGATTTAAATAAAATATGTATGTGAAGTGCAGAAAAGAAGCCCCTCTGTGGTTCTGCCAAGCTCCCACTTCCCCGGGCAAAAGAAACTATTACCATTATTGACTTTCTGAGGCTTCTAATGAATCAGTGTGCTTTCTGTCAAGGGTGGGTGTGGTGCAGGGAGAGGGGAGGCGAGGGGTGGGGGCTGGGTAAAAACACTGTTTCTTTAACATCAAAGATCAAATAGAATCTCCGATCTGAAACCCTACAGAACATCCCTCTATTTAATGAAAGAAAATGCTGGTGAAAAAAAGCAGGTCTGTGTTTTATGTTTAGTGTCGGAGTTTTGAAGTTTGAGAAGGACATCTTAATGAGTTTCCTGTGAAATGTTTGAACGGTGTTTGTGGGATCTGACCATTTCAATCACAGACACAGGGTGTGTCAAAACGTCATGGGAAGTTCAAGTTACGTGTCGAAACGCGTTTCCCCCCCCCCCCCCCTGTCTGTTGAAAGAAAAAAGTGTGTTTTTGTGTGGGAAAATCTTACAAGAAATGATACACAGACACCCACATTTATTTGCCACTGGGTGGAAATGTAATTCAATAAAACCAATTCCATTTACAGACACAAAAACAAATTAGTCCAGACATCCTTTTAACGTGATTTCAATCATAACTGGACAGCTATAAGCGCGGCACAACAGAAAAGGTGAAAATGGTCAGCATTAGACTATGCATTTCACTAACGAGAGAACATGCAAAACGTCTGATTTATATAAATCATTATGTAATAATGTTTGGCTCTAAATATACATATCAGAGATTAGGTCTGAGCCTGGGAGCAGCAGCTATTCATATGAATAAAGTTAAGTGATGAGAATTGTAAATGCTATTATTAAAAAAAATTAAACACAATAATATCATCCTCCCATCTGCCATAATCCCACCCTCCCTCTCGCTCTACTTTGTGTGCGTGTGTGTGCATGCGTGTATATTCAAAGACACAGACAAGAGAGGAGTCCATCACCAACTATTATGAAGCAGTATGAGTTCTCTCAGCATCTCCACTACGTTAAACATTAAAAAAATTTAATTGAATAATTATTGAGTCATTTAGCAGATGCTCTTATCCAGAGTGGCTTCCAGGAGAAATTGGGGTTAAGTGCCTCGCTCAAGATCACATTAACAGATTTTCTTCACCAAGTCAGTTTGGGGATTTGAACCAGCATCCTTTCAGTTATTGGTCCAATGCTCTTAACCATTAGGCTACCTGCCGTCACTAGGTTACCTGTCTGAACGGGAAACCTCAGACACTGACAGACGACCGATAGCTCAACCTCATCCCTAAGAAAGGCACGCGTGCTAAGCCATCACAAGCAGTGACATGGTCTACTTTAAGGGCCATCATATTAGACCCAGATTTTCTTGTGGCCCTCAATGTAAAGAAAACGTTTCTGGCCACAGATCTGTAGGAGGTCCGGATCGACAAAGTCCACCATGAGAAATATTGCAAACCCTAATCCCCAGAATAGGAATCCCACAACAGACCCAGACAGGGATCAGCACATCATCCTTTCCCCTGAGAAAGGGATACTATCTTGGGCCATCACAGGCAGTGAAGTGGCCTAGCCCTGCTGGTTCACAATAAGAGGTGAACACTTGAAATATCCTTTAATCCAGCGAGCGTGTTCAGTGCAGAGCCCTAACAGGAGAGGCAGGTGAAGAGGTAGATGACAGCAGGCAGACTGAAACAGCACAAAAGCCCCTCTAGAAGCTGACCTCCGAGTGTGTGTGTGTAAATATGCGCACGCACGCACACACCCACCCACACATCCCCTGGCCGATTTAGAGGGTCCAGGGTGTTCTGTCTTGCTCATTTAACTCACTTGTGTCTTAAAAAGTCTAAATATAGGAACAGCACATCCTCACTTCTGCTCAGGCACCGCTAGGCAATTCTCTCACTCACCCGAACGCTCATCTTCTCTCTCTCCTTCCCCCCCCCCCCCCCCCCCCCCCATTCTCCCCCCTCTCCATTGACCCCCTAGCACTGCAACTGGCCATGGCAGCAGCTGAGCGAGCCCTCCCAAATGGCATCCTATTCCCTATATAGTGCACTACTTTTGACCAGTGCCCATATCAGTGCGCGATGGTTCCCCGGCCCATCGTCACTTCCTGTTCAATGCGGAATGAGGGAGAGCTTGGTTTTGTTCTTTTGAAGAGGGTGTTTTTTTGAAAGTGTATTGGAACATTTTTTAGTAGCTAGCTAACTGTTTAGTTTGGATCCCGCGACGCAGTTGGCATCCGTTGCTGGGACTTCTAGTCTCTGTTCAGTGATCCTGCCGACCAAAGCCGGGCCTCAGAAGCTATTTGGCGTAGCAGTTAGCCTAGCTGCTAGCTAGCTGCCCATCAAGCTAGTGGGGTTTTCTTGAGGGCTTGAAACGCAGCCCGCGACATGGTAGTCATTGTGGCTGGGACCACGGTCTCTGGTTTGTGGTTGTCTAGATCCCTGTGGTTGACCTACCCCGTCTGGAACTGTGAGGAGAAACAGGGTAACCTACGTTGCTAGCTACCAAATCAAATCAAATTTGATTTGTCACATACACATGGTTAGCAGATGTTAATGCGAGTGTAGCGAAATGCTTGTGCTTCTAGTTCCGACAATGCAGTAATAACCAACGAGTAATCTAACCTAAAAATTCCACAACAACTACCTTATACACACACAAGTGTAAAGGGATGAAGAATATGTACATAAAAATATATGAATGAGTGATGGTACAGAACGGCATAGGCAAGATGCAGTAGATGGTATAGAGTACAGTATATACATATGAGATGCGTAATGTAGGGTATGTAAACATTATATGAAGTGGCATTGTTTAAAGTGGCTAGTGATACATTTTTACATCCATTTTTCCATTATTAAAGTGGCTGGAGTTGAGTCAGTGTGTTGGCAGCAGCCACTCAATGTTAGTGTTTAACAGTCTGATGGCCTTGAGATAGAAGCTGTTTTTCAGTCTCTCGGTCCCTGCTTTGATGCACCTGTACTGACCTCGCCTTCTGGATGATAGCGGGGTGAATAGTTGTTGTCCTTGATGATCTTTATGGCCTTCCTGTGACATCGGCGATGCTGCGCCTTCTTCACCACTCTGTCTGTGTGGGTGGACCAATTCAGTTTGTCCATGATGTGTACACCGAGGAACTTAAAACTTACTACCCTCTCCACTACTGCCCCGTCGATGTGGATAGGGGGGTGCTCCCTCTGCTGTTTCCTGAAGTCTACGATCATCTCCTTTGTTTTGTTGACGTTGAGTGTGAGGTTATTTTCCTGACACCACACTCCGAGGGCCCTCACCTCCTCCCTATAGGCCGCCTCGTCGTTGTTGGTAATCAAGCCTACCACTGTAGTGTCGTCTGCAAACTTGATGATTGAGTTGGAGGCGTGCATGGCCACGCAGTCGTGGGTGAACAGGGAGTACAGGAGAGGGCTCAGAACGCACCCTTGTGGGGCCCCAGTGTTGAGGATCAGCGGGGTGGAGATGTTACCTACCCTCACCACTTGGGGGCGGCCCGTCAGGAAGTCCAGTACCCAGTTGCACAGGGCGGAGTCGAGACCCAGGAACAATGGTGGCCCTCTTGAAGCAGGTGGGAACAGCAGACTGGGATAAGGATTGATTGAATATGTCCGTAAACACACCAGCCAGCTGGTCTCCGCATGCTCTAAGGATACGACTGGGGATGCCGTCTGGGCCTGCAGCCTTGCATGTTTTAATCACGTCGGCTGTAGTGAAGGAGAGTCCACAGGTTTTGGTAGTGGGCAGTGTAAGTGGCACTGTATACCATGACCAAAGACCAAAGCCGGTGGGAGTACCAAATACTGGTGGATTCAACAAATAAAACAATAAACAACCTGACTAGAGAGGTCCAGGACCTGAAGAACAGTTTGCAGTTCTCGCTGGGTCAGCTCGATGAGTTGAAACAGGAAAACGGTAAGATGACATCAATCTGTAAGTCATTGAGAGAGGACATCAGTTCTGTGTGTGAATCCATAAAAACAATGACAGAGAAATCAGAATATCGAGGGACAATCAAGGCGGAACAACATGGCTGTGGACACAATTCCAGAATCTCTACATGAGACCTGGAACGAAGTCTGAGGACAAAGTGAGGGAAATGATCTCTGAGAAATTGAAAATGGACCACAGGAAGATTGAGGTGGAGCGCGCCCACAGGACTGGAAAACCCACCACCGGCACAGGTGACAGGCCCAGGCTGATAGTGGTCAAGTTCCTGAGGTTCAAGGACAAGGTAGGTGAGCCAAGAACATGAGAGGAACATATATCTTCCTCAATGAGGACTATCCTGAAGCTGTGTGCCAGAAGAGGAAATAACTTATCCCAGTCATGAAAGCTGCATGAGCACTTGGGGACATTGCTTACATCCACTATGAGCAGCTAATAAGTCTGGCTGCACATCTGACTTGCTGACTTACTGCAAATGTAGAAATAATGCGACTAAACTCAACAAAAAGAAGAACAACTGTATTATGAAGCCAAGATCAATTACATAAAGAATGATGAAAAACAACTTTGGAGTACTTTAAATGAAATTATGGGTATAAAGACGAATTCAACTCCATCTTTCATCAAATCAGATGGCTTATTCATCACAAAACAATTTGATGTTAACAATTTTTTTATGATTACTTCATTGACAAAGTGGGCAAACTTAGGCAGGAAATACCAACAACGAAAAGTGAGCAATCGCATTCATGCATAAAAAAAAAAAATAATGAAAGAAAAGTTTGAATTTTGTAAAGTTAGTGTGGGAGAGGTGGAAAAATGATTGTTATCGATCAATAATTACAAACTTCCTGGCATTGACAACTTAGATGGTAGCTGACTCTATAGCCACTCCTATCTGTCATATCTTTAATCTGAGCCTAGAGGAAAGTCTGTCTTTTAATAAACTATTGGAAAAAATGGTGTTTGACCAAACACAATGTTATTTCTCTGTAAACAAATTAACAACAGACATTCAGAATACTTATAAAGAAGGGCACTCAACATGGACTGCACTGACACAAATGACTGATGAATGGTTGAAAGAAATTGATAATAAAAATATTATGGGAGCTGTACTGTTAGATTTCACTGCAGCCTTTGATATTATTGACCATAACCTGTTGTTGAAAAAACTTGTGTGTTATGACTTTTCAACCTCTGGCATTTTGTGGATTCAGAGCTATCTATATAATAGAACTCAAAAGGTTTTCTTTAATAGAAGTTTTTCTAATGTCAAACATGTAACGTGTGGGGTACCGCAGAGCAGCTCTGTAGGTCCTCTACTCTTTTCTATTTTTACCACTGGCATTAAACAAAGCATGTGTGTCCATGTATGCTGATGATTCAACCATATACACATCAGCAACCACAGCTAATGAAGTCACTAAAACCCTTAACAAAGAGTGCAGTCTGTTTTAGAATGGATGGCCAGTAATAAACTGGTCCTGAACATCTCTAAAACTAAGAGCATTGTATTTGGTACAAATCTTCCTTAAATTCTAGACCTCAGCTGAATCTGGTAATGAATGGTGAGGCTGTTGAACAAGTTAAGGAGACTAAATTACTTGGTGTTACCTTAGATTGTAAACTGTCATGGTCAAAACATATAAATCCAATAGTTGTAAAGGTCTGTACGTAATAAAGAGATTATTTGACACCACACTCCAAAAAGCAAGTTCTGCAGGCTCTAGTTTTGTCTTATCTTGATTGTTGTCGAGTCGTGTGGTCGAGTGCTGCATCTCTTTGTAGATACTATGCATGCCATTCTCTCTTGGCTAAGAGTTGGAGAGAGACTGACTGCATCACTTCTTCTTTTTATAAGAAATGTTGATGTGTTGAGAATCCCAAATTGTTTGCATAGTCAACTTACACACAGCTCTGACACATACTTACCCCACCAGACGTGCCCCAAGGGGTATTTTCATAGTCACACAATTCAAGAAAGGGTTCAATATTATACAGAGCCATTATTAAGTGGAACTCCGTTCCATCTCATATTGCTCAAATAAACAGCAAACCTGGTTTAAAAAACCAACACCTCACGGCACAACGCCTCGCCCCTATTTGACCTAGATAGTTTGTCTGTATGTCTGAAATATGTAGGCTACGTGTGCCTTACAAAAAAATGTTTTATGTAGTTCTGTCCTTGAGCTGTTCTTATCTATTAATCTTCTGTATTGTGTCATGTTTCATGTTTTGTGTGGACAGTAGCTGCTGATTCAGCAAAAGCTAATGGGGATCCTAATAAAATTCCAATACCAATTAGGTTGGCATTTTTTTATTTATATATTTGGGACACATCCCAGGACAGACTGTTTATATTGGGCCCAATCGGAACCTAAATCCATGCAGGTAATATGTATTGAGAGAGCAATTGGATATGAGATTAAAAAAAAGAGAATGGGAATAAAGAAGTCAAAAGCCTCCTTTCAAAGTATCCATCACAGTTGGTCTGGGAGAGGCTGCACATGGTGTGAGATTGTGAGACCGGTGAGTGTGCGTGTGTACATGTGAAGCGAGCATCTGTTGAAGCGAGCATCTGTTGAAGCAAGCGGTGCAGAACAGCTACGAGGGGACAAAATCGTGAGAAGTTATATGGCAGTAATCTTTTCCGTTGTCCGAGTCTCTTCCCATTAATTCAGTATGTGGCTAATGATAGCCACGGGTAACGCTATCCTTGTTTAGAGCAATGACATCTATTGAGGCGAGCACAGCAGCAGCTGAAGACACAGGTGTCTGAGGAAGAAAACAAATCAATGGCCACTCCAAGCACATTTATAAAAGAACTAGCATGACCATGCTAATAATACAACATTCTAGTCAATCATTAAGTGGGAGTAGGTCAAAATAAATGGAAAAAACTATCCACCAAATCTATTCATTTTTAAAATGTTGACTCCTTGTCAATGTCATACATCCTATGGGAAAATAATGTTCTTGTATTCAAACATATAATGTCGGCCCCTGGGTTGTTTGTTTCGCCCGGGAAAGAAAAGGTTGAAGACCCCTGCATACCTGTCTCTGACCTTGCATTGTACCAGTGGTGCAATGTAGCTCAGAGTTAGAAGGCTATTGTTGTGTTAGAAAATGGCCATCCTCTTACTGAAACCTCACACCTTAGCCGGAAAATGTAACTGGCTGGAAATGAAAGGATTTCAGATGACATAACTGCCAGGCTAAAAAGGCTTCAGATTCCTCGAGAAGGAGATCCATGCCGTGTGGAAATCCCCATAAGAACAACCCAGTCACAAGCCCAATGCTTTGACGCAATGTCACCTTGCTTGTTTCATATATGGCACACCTAAAGGTTCTATATAGAACCCACAAGCTCAGGTGCTTGTGGAGGCCAGGTCATTTGATGCAACACTCCATCACTCTCCTTCTTGGTCAAATAGCCCTTACACAGCCTGGAGGTGTGTTGGGTCATTGTCCTGTTGAAAAACAAATTATAGTCCCACTAAGCACAAACCAGAATGGATGGCGTATCGCCTCAGAATGCTGTGGTAGCCATGCTGGTTAAGTGTGTCTTGAATTCTAAATAAATCACTGACAGTGTCACCAGCAAAGCACCCCCACACCATCACACCTCCTCCTCCATGCTTCACAGTGGGAAACACACATGCGGAGATCATCCGTTCACTTACTCTGCGTCTCAAAGACACGGCGGTTGCAACACAATTGCTCGTGTTTCTTGGCCAAAGAAAGTCTCTTCTTCTTATTGGTGTCCTTCAGTAGTGGTTTCTTGGCAGCAACTCGACCATGAAGGCTTGATTCAGGCAGTCTCCTCTGAACAGTTGATGTTGAGATGTGTGAAGCATTTATATGGGCTGCAATTTCTGAGGCTGGTAACTAATGAACTCATCCTCTGCAGCAGAGGTAACTCTGGGTCTTCCTTTCCTGTGGTGGTCCTCACGTGAGCCAGTTTCATCATAGCGCTTGATGGTTTTTGCAACTGCACTTGAAGAAACTTTCAAAGTTCTTGACATGTTCCCGGATTGACTGACCTTCATGTCTTAATGTAATAATGGAATGTCTTTTCTCTTTGCTTATTTGAGACGTTCTTGCCATAATATGGACTTGGTATTTTTTCCAAATAGGGTTATCTTCTGTCTACCACCCCTAACTTGTATACCACCCCTGATTGACAACTGATTGGCTCAAATGCATTAAGAACAAAATAAATTCCAAAAATGTACTTTTAACAAGGCACACCTGTTAATTGAAATGCATTCCAGGTGACTAACTCATGAAGCTGGTTGAGAGAATGCAAAGAGTGTTCAAAGCTGTCATCAAGGCAAAGGGTGGCTACTTTGAAGGATCTCAAATATAAAATAGATTTGGATATGTTTAACACTTTTTTGGTTACTACATGATTCCATGTGTCATTTCATAGCTTTGATGTCTTCACTATTGTCTTCACTATTATTCTACAATGTAGAAAATAGTAAAAATTAAGAAAAACCCTTGAATGAGTGGGTGTGTACAACATTTTGACTGGTACTGTATATGTTGGGGTCAATGGAGGGTGGATAAAGTTAATGGAAAGTTAATGAGTGGGGAAGGGGGAGTGCAGAAAGTTTACATTCTGTCAAAACATGGTATTGCTAAATCTTATGGCTCCTAAGGAGGCAGGCAACTGGCAACAGTCTGGTTTCAGTCACTGATAAGGTAGGACAGCCGTGGATTAGGGAGGAGTAAGGAATTCGGCCCGAGGTCAGGTCAGATGAAGTGAGAAGGAACAGTCCTATCCCACACACATATACAGTACATCCACACCCATGAAGGTTCTGCCATGAGGCAGGGCCATGACCACACCAGTGAGAGGAACCAATTCAGTTCCTGACTAACAACAGCAATGCTGTCTAGATGTGCAAGGAGTTGACTCCGCCTAGTAGGAGGGTATAAATATGTGCTTGTGTAAACATGTCTTTGTAGCTGTATGACCCAGTGGCTGAATAAACTTGGTTTGAGCTTTTTCCAGTTGTCCGTGAGTCTTTGTTCAGAACCTATCTGTTTGTTCAGAACCTATGAGTATGTAGGACATACAGTCGGGAACAGCATATACCTACCGCGTAGACACATAATGACACCTGCAGAGAGGGTAAAACATTCAGGGATAGAGAAAGTGTAGATACCATTGGAGCAAAACTGTGAGAGCGAGAAAGAGAGAAAGAGAGAGAGGTGGGTAGGAAAAAGAGAGTGAGATAGAGAATTGAGATTGTCTATCTATATTACAGAGAGAGGTCATGGCGACAATATCACACACCCAGACAGTCTTCTATTTATTCCAGACTCCTATTTATAGAAGCCTCTTTTCCCCGCCACCATAATTCCCAGTGTGTGTAATCCTTGAGGATCGATGTTCAAATGGAGAGAGAGAGAGTGTCCATGTGGCCGCAGCAGTCAGCTATCTTTCATCTCCTGGGCTGCAGTTCCTTCAAGTGTTCTCTCTCTGCCCTGGCTCACTCCGCGGGTAACAAACCATTTCTATTTGCCCTTTGAAGGCAAGTCTTTGCCTGATAAGCCAGCCGACCAGCCAGCCAGCCGACCAGCCAACCAGCCAGCCGACCAGCCAGCCAACCAGCCAGCCGACCTGTCGGGCCAAAAGCGGTTTCTCCCCAGAAAGGGAATATCTAGGGTAGTTATGCTGGATGGGAGGTGGCCCCAGAAATGAAAGGTGAATCAACCTCTATCAAAGCATCCAAACACGGTCTTTTAGCTACTACTAACAGGCTAAACTTTTAAACTCTGAAATATGGCATATCAATTGGCAGCACCACATCACCGTTTAAAAGGCCCTAAAACGAGACAAATATCAACTGTGAGAGAGCAGAGGCTGTCAAATCAAACAGAGATGACACTGAGGAAGTGGAGCGCTGCTTCCTGAACCCCAAGGGCATGATGGGGAACTGTCAGTGAACTTCCTGTGAGGCTTCCTGTGTCACATAGTGGAAACGCTCTTCAAAACAACTGTGGGGTGTCAGGGACGCTCTCTTGCAGTTTGAAAATGCTGCTGATTTGAGTCCTATAGTGTTTTTTTTTTTTTTAAAGGGCAGTAAAATTCCACCCTCATTTATCAAACCCACGACCATCAGGGTTGTAACGTGTGAATGCTGCCGGTAGTGTAATATGGAAAAGTATTTACTGCCAGATGGTGTGTTAGTGTATCTATGCCATTTCTCTACAAGAAGGATTATCAATGTGTTCAAGTTACACACACACACACACACACACACACACACACACACACACACACACACACACACACACACACACACACACACACACACACACACACACAGAGCTGTGTTTTAAACTATCCCCTCTTGCAGCTCTCAGCTCACTCCTAACAAAGCAGAATTTTCCAGCTTCACTCATATTGAGCCGCTCCGCATACACACAGCGAACTGACTTACCCTGCAGAGATGAGTGTGTTTTCTCTGGTCCAGGCTTACTTTAATACTCCCTCAATGGACTAGCTCACAGAGAAAGGCACCCGTGTGCGTGTGTGTGTGTGTGTGTGTGTGTGTGTGTGTGTGTGTGTCCGTATGTGTGTGAGTTAGTGAATGGATTACTCATAAAAGCATATCTATAATAGGAATGAATAGGGATGTAATGGATGTGTGCGTCTGTGTGTGTGTGTGTGTGTGTGTGTGTGTGTGTGTGTATGTGTGTGCGCGCGTGCACATGAGTGTGTGTGTGCACGTCTCCCATCAGAATAATTCTTCCACGCTTGTCACCCTAAGGCCACATTCTCCAGTCACTTCAGTGCATTTTACATCAGGCTGCCTTGCCAAAAACGGGGCCATAAACTCAGGCATCACTGCAGCCCGGCCAATTAACAAACCAATGAATGGCCCCTTCTCCCAAACAAGCCCCTAGCCTCCCGAGCCCCTAGGGTTCAGTTTCCTCCAAGTTACAGACACAATGCAAGCCACAAGACAAAACACTTCAGCGGCCATCTCTCTCTCTCTCCAACTATCTTCCTCCTCCCTGTGAATGATCCCAAACCACAAAACAAAGTTCTCTGGAGATCTGTATAATATAGCTGCAGTATATGAATAGGGAATTATCTGCAGTATATGAATATGCAAAAAAAGAAGGAATATTAATTTATATAATAATTAATTAAAATTAAATTAATTAATTAATTAAAAATAATTAATTATTAATTTACAACATGGACAGTGAATTCAAGCTCCAATGTTCTCTGTAGGTATGTCCCAAAATGGCACCCTATTCCCTATGTCGTTTTACTACTTTTTGGGTAGTAGTGCACTATACAGGGTGCGTGTCATTTGGGATGCGAACTGTGTCCGATAAAGACATACAACAAGCTCATTCCATTTCCTGTCCGGCTCTAACTCGTCCATAAGACAGCAGTCAGTCAGAGAGACCTAACACATCAGTCTGTCTGCTTTGGCCCATGTCCTGAGCTGTGCTGACAAGCCAGAAACGCAGCACACTTCAGCATGCCACTAGTGTGTGTGTGTGTGTGTGTGTGTGTGTGTGTGTGTGTGTGTGTGCAAGTACGTGTGTGTGCCCCTCGGGCAGTGTGTGGTAGCACCCCAAATGACACCCTATTCCCTATATAGTGCACTACTTTTGACCAGGGCCCCTAGTGTACTATGTAGGGAATAGGGTGCAATTTGTTAACCAACCTACCTGTCAGGCCAGAGAGTTTATCCACTACTCACTCAGCTCAACAGACGGAGAGACTGGGAGAGACAGACCAGGATGGATCAGTGACTACACGAGACAAGCTGTAGATATCACACATATTAACAACTCACTTTCCCTGTTACTCTCTCTCTCTCTCTCTACATCTGTGCAAATAGAACAGTGTTACATATTTGGTTGAATCTCCAGGAGAACATTAGGAAGTCCCGGTTGACATCACGTGCGCATCCTCCCCTTCTGTTGCTCTTTCTCTGCAAAGAGAGTCATTATGAGAGGACTACCCGTGTTTGATTGACATTTAATCCCAATCCATGTCTCATTAGACATCACATGCATGTAAGTTTATATAGCTGTTTCGTACGCTGCCTCTCAGCCCTGAGGTCAAAGGCCTCTCTCTCTCTCTCTCTCTCTCTCTCTCTCTCTCTCTCTCCCCCTTTCTCTGTCTCTGTCTTTCTCTCTGTCTGTCTCTCTCGCTCTCATTACATAGCCAGCTATTTGCAAACCAGAGGTGCATTCAACAAGGTAAATAGTTTGCGAGCGGTAGCTAACAGAAGCTTACGAATTCCATTTGTTTTGTGATTACGCTCTCCGCAGCCGATGTGAGTAAGACCTTTAAACAGGTCAACATTCACAGATTACCAGGACGTGTACTCTGAGCATGTGCTGACCAACTGGCAAATGTCTTCACTGACATTTTCAACCTCTCCCTGACCAAGTCTGTAATACCAACATGTTTTAAGCAGACCATCATAGTCCCTGTGCCCAAGAACACGAAGGTAACGTACCTAAATGACTACCGACCCGTAGCACTCACGTCTGTAGCCATGAAGTGCTTTGAAAGCCTGGTCATTGCTCACATCAACACCATTATCACAGAAACCCTAGACCCACTCCGATGTGCATACCGCCCCAACAGATCCACAGGTGCAATCTCTATTGCACTCCACACTGCCCTTCCCCACCTGGACAAAAGGAACACCTATGTGAGAATGCTATTCATTGACTACAGCTCAGCGTTCAACGCCATAGTGCCCTCAAAGCTCATCACTAAGCTAAGGACCCTGGGACTAAACACCTCCCTCTGCAACTGGATCCTAGACTTCCTGACGGGTGCCCCCGGGTGGTAAAGGTAGGTAACAACACATCTGCCACATTGATCCTCAACACGGGGGCCCCTCAAGGGTGCGTGCTCAGTCCCCTCCTGTAATCCCTGTGCATGGCCAGGCACGACTCCAACACCATCATTAAGTTTGTCGATGAGTGGTAGGCCTGATCACCAACAACGACGAGACAGCATATAGGGAGGAGGTCAGAGAGTGCACAACAAAACCTATTCCCCCTTAGGAGACTGAAAAGATTTGGCATGGGTCCTCAGATCTCCAAAAGGTTCTACCACTGCACCATCGAGAGCATCCTGACGGGTTGCATCACTGCCTGGTATGGAACTGCTCGGCTTCCGACTGCAAGACACTACAGAGGGTAGTGCGTATGGCCCAGTACATCACTGAAGCCAAACTTCCTGCCATCCAAGACCTCTATACCAGGCGGTGTCAGAGGAAGGCCCTAAAAATGGTCAGACTTCAGCCACCCTAGTCATAGACTATTCTCTCTGCTACCGCACAGCAAGCGGTACCAGAGCTCCAAGTATACAGTAGGTCCAAGATGCTTCTAAACAGCTTTTATCCCCAAGCCATAAGACTACTGAACATCTAATCAAATGCTACCCAGACTACTTGCATTGCCCCCACCCCCCCTTTACGCTGCTGCTACTCTTTTATTATCTATGTATAAGTCACTTTAATAACACTACCCACATGTATATATTACCTCAATTACCTCGACTAACCGGTGCCCCCGCACATTGACTCTGTACCAGTACCCCCTGTATATAGCCTCCCTATTTTACTGCTGCTCTTTAACTATGTTACTTTTGTTTATCATTTTTTTTAGGTCATTTTCTTAAAACTGCATTGTTGGTTAAGGGCTTGTAAGGAAGCATTTCACTGTGAAGTCTACACCTGTTGCATTCGGCGCATGTGACAAATACAATTTGATTTGATTTAACATTCGCCAACATAGCCAACAGTCTGAGATGGTAGTGCTGAAGTGCATTTCCTACGGTCGCGTTCTTAGAGGCAAAGAGTAAACACGTAGTTTAATCCTGTTAGAAATCGTGACAGATTAAGAAAACGCAGGGCTAAAATAAGGATGTTTGGGAGGAGGATTGTGGTAAAGTGAGATATGGAGACTAGTTTGTGTGGGTGGGAATGCGTCGGCTCTGTTCTGTGTTTAGTCTGCTTGCGAATGAAACAAATGAATCAACGGAGGGTCCTCGTGGCACGAGGCTTGCTCTCTGATCATTACAATACTAATTGAACAATCGTTCGAAAAAATGGAGGGATACGTCTGGGAAGCCACACTGATCAAGGTACTGTCGTTAAAAAGCATGTACTTAGCAGATTTCCTATAAACACTTCTGATGTCAAATGTAAATCGAAAATCAATGGGACAAAGCAGTGCAAAATTACTTATTCTAACATGTTAAATCAAAACTGATACACTGCATCAACAACATGATGTGACACTGTCTGAATTATGGCATTAGAGAACCTCATTATGCCTTCAGTGTGCATGACTTATTGCAAGCTACTGTAAGCCTCAAGAGGAGGGCTAGGGCATAGCTACACCTTCAAGTTTAACGTGCCTTTGATGTTCCCCCGAGACCCCTATACTATCTCTTTGATGTAAACACACGTGCCATAGCATTCCATGAGATGGGACTGGAGAGCGCGTAAACAACACAATGAATTGCAACTTGCACTGCCGGTGGAAATGACAGTATCATTTTGAGAAGGCAATCCAATATGAAAGTGGTCCGATTTTATAGCGATTTTACATCAATACAGTGTGGCCTAAGGCTCATAGTACCTAGTAGATTGCAGTGAGACAAACGTATTACGTGCCTATGGGTTCGGGTTGGGGCACATACCACTCCATTTAAAGATTAGAAACCTTATATGGCCTAATGTGGAAGGCCACTCTGGCTGATTGCTTGCGGTCAAAGATCATAGTAATGCCGTGGGTCTATCTGTGGGGAAGACAATTCAAATAGAGCAAGGTGGGTGATTTAATAGGGAGGCGAGGCGCTAACCCGCTAACTGACCCGGTGAACCCGACGACTAATAAACATGCGCAGCTGGCTGTGAAAAGTATTGAACTGAATTAGACTTGTAAAAGAGGACGCCTGGGAAAATGTCTTCTGCCTGCATGCCATTAGAAAACAAAACCGCCAACAACAGTGGGACAAATCTGGAGGGGAGCATTTGCGTGCTGAGTGTTAGCGAACTAGTTAGCACTAAGCTAGCGTTAGCCCGAGGGGGTCTTTACACTGGGCTGAGATGGAGACAACAACACCGCTGTGTTTTTTGTCCCTTTGCAGTTAGGCAGTCTCCTGGGGACCACTCTGTTTACCAACAGAGCTTCAACACGGACTGCTTGCCAACAGGGAGAACTAAGGAACAGCTAGCAGCAGAGAACTGAATATTGTATAAGTTGTTGTGAAACTGTTCAGCCATGATGGGCAGTAGCCTAAGGACAGGTGAATGTGTGGTCATATCCCCCCATGCTGATATACAGGTGCAGCCATGCTATTTGACACATCTATCCCTCAATTGTCACTTCCATTTCCATTTTGTTTTTGCAGAAAAGACAGCACTGCCAGTGCCATTTCTCTGTGACCGAAAATAAACAAAAACAACGAGTTTACGGGTATGATTAAAACACGTTAATAGTTTTAGGTAGACTAAGTAACAAATGCTGATGCTACTCCATTGGCCATGTTATGCTGTGAAGTTAAATAACCCGCACTTGTTTTGAGTACCCCAGATCCATAGCATGTGAGTGGATTGGGGGGGGGGTCAGTGGCCATTCAGATTAGCCTGCCAAAGCATGAGTTATCAAAGCAGCAGGCAGCTGAGGCACACACACACACACACACACACACACACGCACACACACGCACACACACGCACACACACACACACACACACTAGAACAAGGGAGGAGCTGGTTGATCTATAATCTTTAAAGCATTCAGTCAGTTGGTGATGGTGAGTGTGTGTGTGTGTGTGTGTGTGCGTGCCTCAGCTGCCTGCTGCTTTGATAACTCATGCTTTGGCAGGCTAATCTGAATGGCCACTGACTGTGATCCAGCTTAAATCATACAACACAAGGAGAGTCCCGTTACAGGGCCAGACGACCGCCTGCCAGCAAGGATGGAGAGAGAGAGAGACACACACTCACACACACGCGCGCACAGAGCAAAACAGTCAGCTGTGTCTTGAACAATCCCTTCTCCCAGCTTTCAGCTCCTGCCGAACAAAGCATCATTTTCCCAACTATTTTTTGGAGGAGGATGCAGAGAGCACGCAAACACACACACACAGATTACGCCACACAGCACAACGTCAGAACACTGATCACACACTGATCATCTCTCTTATATTTGATCACCTACAGGAAAGTGCCTCTGATTTCATCACCTAACTGGTGAAATAACATCAGACAAAACAAACAGGAGCACGCACACGCTTCCCGCCCGAGGTGCTAAATCATAATGAAACACGGTAAGAAGAGGAGAAGTGAGAGGAGAGATCGCTTTAGTGCACTGCGCCGGCTCAGATTCTCAGCCCTGGTTCAAAGCAGTGAGAAATGGGAGACGAGCAAAAGATGGTACCGGGCGCGGTGCGGAATCATTGATATGCGTCAGGTTGAGAGAGAGAGAAGAGGAGAGAGAGAGAGGAGGAGAGGGAGAGAGAGAGAGAGAGAGAGAGAGAGAAGAGGAGAGAGAGAGAGAGGAGGAGAGGGAGAGAGAGAGAGGAGGAGAGGGAGAGAGAGAGAGAGAGAGGAGGAGAGGGAGAGAGAGAGAGGAGGAGAGGGAGAGAGAGAGAGAGAGGAGGAGAGGGAGAGAGAGAGAGAGAGAGGAGGAGAGGGAGAGAGAGAGAGAGGAGGAGAGGGAGAGAGAGAGAGAAGAGGAGAGAGAGAGAGAGAGAGGAGGAGAGGGAGAGAGAGAGAGAGCGAGAGAGAGAGAGAGAGAGAGAGGAGGAGAGAGAGAATAGGGAGAGAAGAGAGTGGGAGAGAGGCAAGAAAAAAAGAGATGAGGAAGAGAGAAAGAGGAGAGGGAGAACAAAAAGAGATAGGGAAGAGGAAGAGACAGAGGAGAGGGAGAAAAAAGAGATAGGGAAGAGGAAGAGACAGAGGAGAGGGAGAAAAAAAGAGAAACAAACATCCATTAAAGTGGCTCAGAACTCACACACAACAGGGACAGTGGAATAGCAGGATTAGCATATTGAGCTCATTGTTATGCATGCACAATGCCTCACTTTCCAGGAAAACCAAAGTCTATGAGTGTGTGTGCTGCATATCTCGGAGTCTCTCTGCGTGCGTGTGTGTGTGCGTGTGTGTGTGCGCGCGCGCGCTAGTACGCAGGCATGTGTGTGTGAGAAAGCAAAACCGCTGTTAAGCCATAGAACTCGACTTTCTGTCTTTAGCCCAATTCAGTCAACTGAAAAGGACAAATTGTAAGATGTCAAAAATGGGTACAAGGACTCTCCGTACGCTATAGGCATGCACAAGTGCAGCAGGGAGAGTGAATACTAATTATCCTATTCTAATTTTCATCTGCTGCATTGTGGTGATTAGGGAAGGGATTTGTGCAATTGTGGAAATGTTTGCATTGGAAGGAGCTCAAATCCCACCTCGCCCTCCTCCCTCTCTCTCCAACCCTCTCTCTATTTCCTTCTTGATTCCTCTCTCGCTCTAACTCCCTACCCCCCCCCCCCCCCCCCCCCCCTCTCTTTCTTTCTCATCCTAGCTCACTCCTTCTTCAAAGGGGGCTCTCGGGGCAGGAGGGAGGGAGAGGGGGAGGGAACGTGTGGGGAATATGAACACTGAGGTGTTAATGTCTCATTTTGGGGTTGTGCGCTGGAGAGCACAGGGTGGCACAGGATCAGATGGAACCGTCTTGCCCTCGGGAAGAGTGGTGCACGAGCCAGGGAGGGAGGGAGGGAGGGAGGGCGGCAGGGAGGGCGGCAGGGAGGGCGGGAGGGAGGGCGGGCGGCAGGGAGGGCGGGCGGCAGGGAGGGCGGCAGGGAGGGCGGGCGGGAGTGACGGAGGGGAAAAAATGAGTGAGAGATATATTTCTAACCTCAGGACACCCTCCCCGCTTGGTATTTCACGCAGAGCTCAGAGAGAGGGATAAGAGAGAGCGTGAGAGAGAGAGAGAAGGAAAGAGAGAGCGCGAGAGAGAGAGGGATAAGAGAGAGTGCGAGAGAGAGAGAGAGAGAAGGAAAGAGAGAGCGAAAGAAAGAGATAAAACTACAAAAAGAGGGAGAGAAAGAGAGAATACAAAAGAAAGAGAGAAAAGGACAGGGATGAGACGACATGAGAGAAGAGAGTAATTACACTCGAGTCGAATCAAAGATCTCCCAGTGAAGACACCATTTTTGGTTTTAATCACAGAGAAGATGAGGAGATCTAAACCATTGATCTGCCCAATCACAGCCCACTTGCATCACCTGGAGGCAGACTGTAGCCAGCCTATCAGCAGCCCAGCAGGATATGAGATACGGCACTCCGGGGATTGAAGAGAGACAGAGATACTCTGATGCTAACATTACTACTGATACTACATCTAAAGCTAACTGTATAGCCAATACTGTGAGGTTTGAGCAGTGTATAAATTGTAGCTTTACCTTGTTTCATTGTAAGGCTAAACAACTACAAATCCTTTCCCACTAAGCCATAAAACAACAAGGTCTTTAGCACCAGACCTGGTAACTCATAAACGGATGTAAGAATCGTGAGATTCCCAATCGCCTGTGTGTGAACAGGGAGGCCCAGCCGCAGCACAGACTGAATCATCTGAAAGTGTCATTTCACGTGGTGAGCTCCAGTATGGCAGCCAGTTTCCTAATTCACTGTGCAGAACTAATGCCACTGAAATCACCTGAGGACACACAATGGGAGTCAGAGCACACAACACAGGTGCAAAACACAGCGACGACTGGATCTTGTGTATTGCCTGACTCAGTTTCCCGACTCACAATGTTGAATTGGTGAAACTGGAGGCACAAATGGAGCCACAACGGAGTGGCAGAAGTGTGACTCCCTGGGTCTCACTCCGTCACACACAGACACCAGGGAGGCCTGCCGACTGACAGAGAAACCATACCAACCCTGCCACACAATAATAATAACCCACAACAATGAGTCATCTCTGCAGGATGACACAGAGCAGAAAACACACACAGTACAGACACAATGGAAAACACACAGCCGACGCACGCACACACACACGCACAATGGCTTGGCACCTGCCAGAGCTGGTGGATGTCTGCTTGGCTCATGGTCAGTCAGGTTGGAGCGCTGGCAACAGTAGCAGTGGGTTATCACCTGCTCCTGACACACACACACACACCTGAGCCTCTACATAGAGACCTGCTCTGATAGAACACATGGGGCCAACAGAGTAGCAGACACTTAGAATGACAGCGAGAACCGAGAGCACACCCCCCCAAAAAATATACGTATGCGTCTGATTCACACACACACACACACACACACACACACGCGCGCACACACGAAAAGTGCCTCTAGGCTAGTGCGTTCAGCTGTAATTAGTTTGGAGGAAGCTTCTGCACGAACTCCATTGGTAAAAACGAACCAGGTCTGTGAATTAGGCTGTTTCAATTGATGAGAGTTGGGTTGTCCAAATGAATCCGAACGAAGCACTAACAAGTCCACCGTCTTCGCTGGTCCACAGGGAATATACAGGCAACATCACCAGACTCCTAAATCACCTCCTCTACTGCAGACCAGCCTGTCTGCGTGTCTGTGTGTCTCTCTGTATGTGTGAACACAACTCATCACCCAGGAGTAACGACCAGCAGATGGCTACCATGCAAGATGGGAGGGACACGAGGAGAGAGCTGTAAAGGTGAAGAGAGCAGGAGAGACAGTGATAAAGATAGGAAAATAGAGAGAGAGAGAGAGAGCGAGAGAGAGAAAGAGAGAGGAAATAGCAAGAGAAAAAGGGAGATGATTCCTCCGCTAAGTCATATGGACTGGGCTGGAGGTAAAGTGTTCAGCTCCACTCTGCATTTGGCCCGAACCGATTCAATTGAGGAACATAGAGTGGGTCTCTGAACCTACCCACAGCACAATGCCACATCTCCACGAGAGAAAGAGAGAGAGAGAGAGATTGCAACTGTTCAGGCCGGAACAACACACACGCACACTTCAAAACACACACACACACACACACACACACACACACACACACACACAGTGCCAAATGCACACACACAGGTCATTAACAGTCTGTGACCTCCTACACCCCTCCACCCCCAGACAGCATTTAACCCAGCTGCAATACAGAGAGAGAAAGATCAGCATTCCCAAAAAAGTTGGTCCCCGCTTTTGCTGCTATTACACTCTGGGAAGGCTTTCCACTAGATGTTGGAATATTGCTGCGGGGACTTGCTTCCATTCAGCCCCAAGAGCATTAGTGAGGTCGGGCACTCATGTTGGGTGATTAGGCCTGGCTCGCAGTCGGCGTTCCAATTCATCCCAAAGGTGTTCGATGGGGTTGAGGTCAGGGCTCTCTGCAGGCAAGTCAAGTTCTTCCACACCGATCTCGACAAACCATTTCTGTATGGACCTCGCTTTGTGCACGGGGGCATTGTCATGCTGAAACAGGAAAGGGCCTTCCCCAAACTGTTGCCATAAAGTTGGAAGCACAGAATTATCGAGAATGTCATTGTATGCTGTAGCGTTAAGATTTCCCTTCACTGGAACTAAGGGCCCTTGCCCAAACCATGAAAAACAGCCCCAGACCATTATTTCTCCTCCACCACACTTTACAGTTGGCACTACGCACTCAGGCAGGTAGCATTATCAGGCAGGTAGCATTATCGAGCAGAAAAGTTGCAGTGAGCCTCCCGGGTGGCGCAGTGGTTAAGGGCGCTGTACTGCAGCGACAGCTGTGCCACCAGAGACTCTGGGTTTGCGCCCAGGCTCTGTCGTAACCGGCCGCCACCGGGAGGTCCGTGGGGCGACGCAGAATTGGCCTAGCGTCGTCCGGGTTAGGGAGGGGTTGGCCGGTAGGGATATCCTTGTCTCATCGCGCACCAGCGACTCCTGTGGCGAGCCGGGCGCAGTGCGCGCTAACCAAGGTTGCCAGGTGCACAGTGTTTCCTCTGACACATTGGTGCGGCTGGCTTCTGGGTTGGATGCGCGCTGTGTTAAGAAGCAGTGCGGTTTGGTTGGATTGTGTATCGGAGGACGCATGACTTTCAACCTTCGTCTCTCCCGAGCCCGTAAGGGAGTTGTAGCGATAAGACAAGATAGTAGCTACTAACAATTGGATACCACGAAATTGGGGAGAAAAAAGGGGGTAAAATTCAACAGAAAAAAAAAGAAAAAAAAGAAATTGCAGTGAAAAATAACTAGGAGTTTGGTGCAGTTAGTCAGTCACTGCTCCGAGGCCCAGAAACATTTGTTTTGTCATGTGACTGTTAAAAATACACCTGCACTGAGGACAAAATGCCTCCTTCTCCCCATCGGTCTCACTTTCTCTTAGTCATTCTCTCTCCTATTCTCTCTCTCGCCTCTTTTCTCCCATCCACTGATGGTAGCACAGGCCTTAGAGGGCATATCATGGTCGTTCTATCCCACTCTGTCGTACGCCGCCGTGACATCAGTACCCATCAGCTCCTCCGCACGCCCATTAACCAGGCATGATAGAAGTGGGTGTAAGTGGGTGTGTATGAGAGAGAAAAAGAGAGCGAGGTAAACACCAATGATGGAAACAGGACAGGACGAGGGAGGACAGACAGACAGACAGGCAGACAGACAGACAGACAGACAGACAGACAGGTGAGAGGTCAGTGTGTGATCACAGACAGGCCTCAGGACTGACAACATGCTGCTGACTGTTGTCCCCTATTCTTTTGCTTGAGTTGACGCTCATCTTAGCTCAGCAGATACTATCGCTACGTGGCCGCTGTCAGTGATCCCAAAGAAAATTTAAAGGGGCATTTCACTTTCAAATCAAAGTTTGTCCAATGTTTTCAGACCTTTAAAGTAGTATAATGTCAATCCACCCTCTGGTTTTCCTCCAAACAACCATTTTTGGGGGGACCTTCACGTTGAAGTGACCTGAGCCCTATACTACGAACCAGCTTTGAGGAGTTAGCGAGGTGGCTGGCTTTTAGAAAACCCTGAGTACTGTAGATCTATCTAGCTTCGTAGTAAACCCTTCTGGTGTGTAAACAGTGGGTGTGGACACACATATTTCCCACGTGGAGAAATGGACACAAAAAAAAATACTTGGCCGTCAGCGTTTATCACGACTCCCGTTCGGTCAGTGGACGAATAAACATAGCCTTATTAATAAATAAGGTCATTAAGGTCATGTTATTAACTTATGTTATAAGTGACAGGAGATGTGGGTGTGTGTGTGTGTGTGTGTGTGTGCAAACACACCATGGGGTGTTTGCTTATTCCCTAAACCAATCAGAAAGTCACAGTACTACTTGGTGACCTTTAAGATGGTTACTGGGGATAATGCTGGGGCTGCAGAGAAGGAGATGATTACATTTGGGCCGAGCTCTCAACCTGCTAGACTGTCTGGGTGCGTCAGACCGTGTCCCATGTGGCACCCTATTCCCTACACGGTGCACTACTTGTCAAAAGTAGTGCACTGAAAAGGGGAATGGGGTGCCATTTGGGACGTAATCTGTCTGTCAACTTTCATTAGTCCTCATCGAAGGTTAATCTAAGGTGTCAAGTATGTTATTTTCCATTAGATTCAACAGATCAGATTGACTGATATGTCCAAAATGTGTGTGTATACAGTACCAGTCAAAAGTTTGGACAAATATACTCATTCCAGGTTTTTCTTCATATTTACTGTTTTCTACATTGTAGAATAATAGTGAAGATATCAAAACTATGAAATAACACATATGGAATCATGTAGTAACCACAAAAGTGTTAAAGCAAAGCAAAATATATTTTACGTTTGAGATTCTTCAAAGTAGCCAAACTTTGCATTGATAACAGCTTTGCAAACTCTTTGTATTCTCTCAACCAGCTTGACGAGGTAGTCACCTGGAATGCATTTCAATTAACAGGTGTGCCTTGTTAAAAGTGTGCCTTGTTAAAAGTTGTGGAATTTCTTTCCTTCTCAATGCATTTGAGCCAAGCAGCTGTGTTGTGACAAGGTAGGGGTGGTATACAGAAGAAAGCCCTATTTGGTAAAAGATGAGTCCATGTTATAGAAAGTACAGCTCAAATAAGCAAAGAGAAACAACAGTCCATCATTACCTTAAGACATGAGGATCAGTCAATGCAGAACATTTCAACTTTGAAAGTTTCTTCAAGTGCAGTCGCAAAAACCATCAAGCACTATGATGAAACTGGCTCTCATGAGGACTGCCACAGGAAAGGAAGACCCAGAGTTAACTCTGCTGCAGAGGATAAGTTCATTAGAGTTACCAACCTCAGAAATTGTAGCCCAAATAATTGCTTCACAGAGTTCAAGTAACAGACACATCTCAACATCAACTGTTGCTGCAAAGAATTGCTGCAAAGAAACCACTACTAAAGGACACCAATAATAAGAAGAGACTTGCTTGGGCCAAGAAACACGAGCAATGGACATTAGACCGGTGGAATTCTGTCCTTTGGTCTGATAGGTCAAAATTTGAGATTTTTGGTTGAAACCGCCGTGTCTTTGTGACACGCAAAGTGAATGGATGATCTCTGCATGTCTGGTTCCCACCGTGAAGCATGGAGGAGGAGGTGTGATGGTGTGGGGGTGCTTTGCTGCTGACACTGTCAGTGATTTAGTTAGAATTCAAGGCACACTTAACCAGCATGGCTACCAGAGCATTCTGCAGCGATACGCCATCCCATCCGGTTTGCGCTTAGTGAGACTATAATTTGTTTTTCAACAGAACAATGACCCAACACAACTCCAGGCTGTGTAAGGGCTACCAAGAAGGAGAGTGATGGAGTGCTGCATCAGATGACCTGACCTCCACAATCACCCGACCTTAACCCAATTGAGATGGTTTGGGATGAGTTGAACCGCAGAGTGAAGGAAAAGCAGCCAACAAGTGCTCAGCATATGTGGGAACTCCCTTCAGGCTGTTGGAAAAGCATTCCAGGGGAAGCTGGTTGAGAAAATGCCAAGAGTGTGCAAAGCTGTCATCAAGGTAAAGAGTGGCTATTCTAATGGAATTTTAATGTTTGTGCTTTTCTTATAACTAATTTTTGTGTTCTATTCATGTGCTGTTCTATAAACCACTTTCTGTGTTCATGCAAGTGGCCGACAGTACAAATCCTCACTATCAGTAGCTGCAATTTGACAGTACACTCAGATCTTGTTTTGAGAATGAACGAAAGATATCTCAGTTTCAAGGTCTCAGCTTAGAGAGAAGAGGTATTGGTCTGTCACATGTTACGAACCAGTATTGGTCTGTCACATGAATGAAGCAAAACGGTAATGATTAATTCATTATGCTACATCGTGTATAGCCGTATATAAGACAACTGCTGGGACTGCCGAAGCAGAGCTGCTGACAGACATTCACTATGGTGCATTACGTTTGTTGGAACTTCTCCAGCTCGCTGACAAATAAACAATGATTCATTTAAGATGGACTTCGAGTGTCCCCGTGTAAGACTTTCTACGACACTACTTTGCAGAATATAATTTTTAAAAAATCTATTTTGATTTGTTTAACACTTTTTTGGTTACTACATGATTCCATATGTGTCATTTCATAGTTTGGATGCCTTCACTATTATTCTACGACGTAGAAAATCATAAAAAAATAAGAAAAAAACCCATGAATGAGTAGGTGTGTCCAAACTTTTGACTGGTACTGTATGTTTGCATGCTTATGGTATTTCATATAGTGCATGAATGCTTCAGGATGAGAATCGTCTGGATATTGACGTCTGCCCGTCAGGGGTGTTTGCGCGCGCGCACGCGCACGCACGCACGCACGCACGCACGCACGCACGCGCGCACACACACACACACACACACACACACACACACACACACACACACACACACACACACACACACCGTTCTCCATTCAGTGCAGTCTGCTCCATGGAGTGATACAAAGTAAGTCCATCTAGTCAGATTAAGAGTAGGGAACGCAGTGGGAATGTAAATGTGGAGAGAATGGTGACTTCATCTCACAGACGGATGTGGGGAGAGCTGCACGCGGTACCTTCAGAGAAAAATAAAAAGAGGATTTCATATCAATTCGCCAGAGTGTCTGCTCTGCTGGAGAACGGGGAGGCAGTTTATGGCTCTGCATCACTCTCTGTCATTCTCTCTCTCTCTCTATGTGTTATTCTCTCTCTGTAATTCTCTCTCTCTCTCTGTCGTTATCTCTATTTCTCTCTCTCTGTGTTATTCTCTCTATTTCTGTGTCATTATCTCTCGCTCTGTGTCATTATCTCACGCTCTGTGTTATTACCTCTCTCTGTGTGTCATTACCCATCTCTGTGTGTCATTACCTCTCTCTGTCATTATCTCTCTCTCTCTGTGTTATTATCTCTCCCTCTCTCTCTGTATCATTATCTCTCTATCTGTCATTATCTTTCTCTCTATCTGTCATTATCTTTCTATCTGTCATTATCTTTCTCTCTATCTATTTTTCTCTGTGTCATTATCTCTCTCTCTATCATCTCTCTCTCTGTGTCATTATCTCTCTCTCTCTATGTGTCATTATCTCTCTCTCTCTATCATCTCTCTTTCTCTGTCATTATCTCTCTCCCTCTCTTTCAGAGAGGTAGTACAAGTGTCTCAGTGTCTTGAGTGTGGGTGTCTGACTGCAGAGAGAAAAACTCTTCCCAGACTGAGTTCGTATTTCTTATCAGAAAGACAAACTTCTATAGCCTGTGAACCGTCGTGTGTGTGTTTATGGACCAAGGGATGGACCGCACGGTTAATAAGACCAGCCCGGTCATGCTTGTCATGTTCAATGCACCTTCTCACCCAGGACTGGTAGGGGTGTGTGCGCATGGGTGAGTTCAGGGACTTACATGCAAGTAGGGTGACAGGCCTGTCACTACAGTGAAGACCCACAGGAGAAGAAGCTAGCTATGTCTCAGCTACTGTACATCTCTACCCGGGTCTTATTCACTCCGGCACCAAACAAAAGAAAACGGACTGAAACAGGTAGGTACGATGTGAACTTGTCCAATAACAAACATTTAGTTTTCAGTTGCAAAAAGTTTTGCTACAGTGTGCACTAATGAATACGACCCTGGTGAAGTCTATATTGCAGCCAAAATGATGTCTGTGTATCATTTTGGTGACATAGGAAGAGCATACCGTGTACACTATAGATAATGATTTTCAAGCTATGCAGAATCATAATTTGGTGTAAATCAACCAATACGTTTTAATAACCCAAACCATAGGCCTAATAGGATTTTATTTGTTCACCCCAAAAAATAGCTAGGGTGTAAATACTGCAATGTGTGCTTAACATCATAATCCATCATTTCACACGCCTCTTCTCAATTCTGTTGAGGCTGTGGTAGAGGCTGACGTGCAGTCCAGCAGACAGCCAGCCACACAGACAGGCAGCTTCACATGTGCAGGCTGTCTTATAACACCTACAGCAGTGCACAGCGGCACCGCGGTAATGGAGGGGAGGAATACTGGCAGCGACAGTGGCAGTCATACGCACTAGCCGCCCGCCACCCTGCGTTGGGAGTCTCAAACCCAGATCCGAAAGTCATACGCGCTAGCCGCCCGCCACCCTGCGTTGGGAGTCTCAAACCCAGATCCGAAAGTCATACGCGCTAGCCGCCCGCCACCCTGCGTTGGGAGTCTCAAACCCAGATCCGAAAGTCATACGCGCTAGCTGCCCGCCACCCTGCGTTGGGAGTCTCAAACCCAGATCCGAAAGTCATACGCGCTAGCCGCCCGCCACCCTGCGTTGGGAGTCTCAAACCCAGATCCGAAAGTCATACGCGCTAGCCGCCCGCCACCCTGCGTTGGGAGTCTCAAACCCAGATCCGAAAGTCATACGCGCTAGCCACCCGCCACCCTGCGTTGGGAGTCTCAAACCCAGATCCGAAAGCGCTGATATCAGGGCAAGGTGATGGAATGGTGGTGGATCTTCACGGTACTAGTTTGTTACAGTCGACTGTAGTATTCCAGTGTGATGCTTGATAAGGCAGTGGGGGGAGGCGGACACTATGTCCTTGTTGCGATGAGGTTGAGATCACGGCGTAGGGTAGATTCTGAATGACAGCGACATCTGCTGCTGTCAAGGGTGCATGAGAAATAGACACATCCCAAATGTTCACACCAGTGCTAGGATGACAGGACGCACTATGACTGAAGAAAGAAAGCCAGAGCGGTACGGCTCCGATCTTCCAAAATTGCGCCGCGACAAAACGTTTCATCGCTTGAGCTACACAAGCGATTAAGTTACCTGTAACCGAATCGATAGCACATCTTCCAAATCAGATGATGGTGTGATTCTCGTGAGTGTTAAGACCAGAAGGTGAAAAGGGGTCTCCCAAACTCGGTCCTCTGGACACCAGGCGGTACACTTTTTGTTTGTTTGTTGCCCTAGCACTACACAGCAGTGCTCGGGCAAAAAATAAATAAATGTGCAGCTCTTGGGGGTCCCGAGGACTGAGTTAGGGAAACGCTGATATAGGGAATAGGGTGCCATTTGGGACACGGCCCATCTAATGCGGTAATGAAAAGGGACGTCTTTATATACATCCCATCATGATGGTTGTTAATATTCTGAAAGCATTTCATATCATTTACATCAGTGAGGCTGAAATGTAATGGGCGTATTACAGAGCTGGAGGCATCAAAGCCTCTACTCATCTCAATAACATTAACAGGCTAGAGGGAGATAGTCAGAGAGAGAGAGAGAGAGAGACCGAGAGAGAGAGAGACCGAGAGAGAGAGAGAGACCGAGAGAGTGAGAGAGACCGAGAGAGAGAGACCGAGAGAGAGAGACCGAGAGAGTGAGAGAGAGAGCAAGACTCCAACCTGATCAATAAAAACCTACCCTCTCTTGTCTTGTAAACCCAGAGTTTGGGGCTGGGCGTCTAATTCGATACCATGCCGCAAAATCAATCACACACACACAGCGAGAGAAAGAGTGAGGTAGAAAGAGAGAGTGCGAGCACATCACGTTGTCCCCCCTCGCCTTGTCATGTTCAGTAATCCCTTCACTCACCTCTTCCACGCACACACACACACTGTGAAACACACACACACTGTGACACACACACACACAAACAGACACTGTGACACACACACACAGACACTGTGACACACACACACAGACACTGTGACACACACACACACACACTGTGACACACACTCATACACACTGTGACACACAGACACTGTAACACACAGACACTGTGACACACACACACACACACACACACACACACACACAGACACAGACACTGTGACACACACACAGACACTGTGACACACACACACACACACACACACTGTGACACACACACACACACACACACTGTGACACACACACACTGTGACACACACACCGCAGCGTGATATCACTGTCTTAGACAGTGTGAGGAGCACATTAGTTCTCCATGTCAGGGACTCAGGTGGCAGAGACATGACTGATTACGTCTTCACCCCTTTAGGCGTTACCAAACACACATCTAAGAACCCTAAGCAGACTGACACACACAGACACACACGCACACACAAGATGTGGCATACATAAGCAAGGTCATCCTGAATAAAGTCTACACACACGCACGTGAAGACAGACACACACACGCACACACACCCATGAAAAGCAGTGTTCATCAAGCCCATAGAATGAAATCCAATCAAATTGTATTTGTCACATGCACCGAATAGAGGTGCTTACTTACAAGCCCTTAACCAACAACGCAGTTCGAGACACAGAGTTATTTCCTAAATAAACTAAAGTTTAAAAAAACGTAATTAAAATCACAACCATCATGATCGGATGCATATTTAGCGTACAGCCCGTGTAACACAACATAGTGCACAGCTCAATTCATCCTCCTACCGTCTAACGAGAGCTCAATACGGTGTCAGTGGTCAGACAGCACACACAAAGTCTCTCCTCTGTAAGTAGAGTATACAGCGTGGAAACACACTGACAACAAAACTGCAGCATCCAAAAAAACTCACTGCTGGAGAACGGGGAGGCAGTTTATGGCTCTGCATCACTCGCTGTCATTACACCAGTCAGTCAGTCTCTCTCAACGTCTGCAAGACCTCCTAGCCTTCCATCACAACATACATCCTCCCTCTCCTCCCCTCTGTCCTTCTCCTCGTTCCTGAGAGCCCTCTGCAACACCGGCATGACATGCTGCTCACTCCCCCTCTGTCCTGGCTCCCTCCCTCACTCACCACTGGTCTCCTCATCCCGCTCTCCCGCTCTCCCTCTCTCTCTCCATCCATCCATCCATTCATTCATTCAGTGAGATAGACAGACAGATTCAGACAGTGGTAGACCGACCTGGTCTTCTGGCAGGCGGCGCAGAGCCAGGCTTTCTCCAGCTTGCTGTAGGTGCGGCAGGACTTGCAGACGTTGTACTGGCAGTCCAGACACGGGCGCTTGGGGTTGACCAGGAAGGTGAAGGGAGAGCAGCAGCGGATGCAGCAGCGCTCGTTGAAGCGGGGCTGCTTGGAGAGGACGGAGCATCTGCTGCCTTCCTCCGCCAGCTCCTGCTTCATCTCACTGCCCGACCGTGAGAGAGAGAGAGAGAGAGGGGGGGGAGTAAGCGAATAGTGAGAGGACGGTGGAGCGGAAATGATTGGAGACGCTGTGACAAATGATTTTTTTTTAAAGTGAGTCTCTCTCTCTCTCTCAAACAAACAGTCAATAATACAGTAAAAAAAATAAGTCTATATACAATGTGAGCAAGTGAGGTGAGATAAGGGAGGTAAAGGCCAAAAAAGGCCATGGTGGCGAAGTAAATACAATATAACAAGTAAAACACTGGAATGGTTGATTTGCAGTGGAAGAATGTGCAAAGTAGAGATAGAAATAATGGGGGGCAAAGGAGCTAAATAAATAAATAAATACAGTAGGGAAAGAGGTAGTTGTTTGGGCTAAATTATAGATGGGCTATGTACAGGTGCAGTAATCTGTGAGCTGCTCTGACAGCTGGTGCTTAAAGCTAGTGAGGGAGATAAGTGTTTCCAGTTTCAGAGATTTTTGTAGTTTGTTCCAGTCATTGGCAGCAGAGAACTGGAAGGAGAGGCGACCAAAGGAAGAATTGGTTTTGGGGGTGACCAGAGAGATATACCTGCTGGAGCGCGTGCTACAGGTGGGTGATGCTATGGTGACCAGCGAGCTGAGATAAGGGGGGACTTTACCTAGCAGGGTCTTGTTGATGACCTGGAGCCAGTGGGTTGGGCGACGAGTATGAAGCGAGGGCCAGCCAACGAGAGCGTACAGGTCGCAGTGGTGGGTAGTATATGGGGCTTTGGTGACAAAATGGATGGCACTGTGATAGACTGCATCCAATTTATTGAGTAGGATATAGGAGGCTATTTTGTAAATGACATCGCCTAAATCGAGGATTGGTATGGTAGGATGGTCAGTTTTACAAGGGTATGTTTGGCAGCATGAGTGAAGGATGCTTTGTTGCGAAGTAGGAAGCCAGTTCTAGATTTAACTTTGGATTGGAGATGTTTGATGTGAGACTGGAAGGAGAGTTTACAGTCTAACCAGACACCTTGGTATTTGTAGTCGTCCACATATTCTAAGTCAGAGCCGTCCAAAGTAGTGATGTTGGACAGGCGGGCAGGTGTAGGCAGCGATCGGTTGAAGAGCATGCATTTAGTTTTACTTGTATTTAAGAGCAATTGGAGGCCACAGAAAGAGAGTTGTATGGCATTGAAGCTCGCCTGGAGGATTGTTAACACAGTGTCCAAAGAAGGGCCAAAAGTATACAGAATGGTGTCGTCTGCGTAGAGGTGGACCAGAGACTCACCAGCAGCAAGAGCAACATCATTCATGTATACAGAGAAGAGGGTCGGTCCAAGAATTGAACCCTGTGGCACCCCCATAGAGACTGCCAGAGGACCGGACAACAGACCCTCCGATTTGACACACTGAACTCTATCAGAGAAGTAATTGGTGAACCAGGCGAGGCAATCATTTGAGAAACCAAGGCTGTCGAGTCTGCCGATGAGGATGTGGTGATTGACAGAGTCAAAAGCCTTGGCCAGGTCAATGAATATGGCTGCACTGTATTGTTTCTTATCGATGGCAGTTAAGATATCGTTTAGGACCTTGAGCGTGGCTGAGGTGCACCCACGACCAGCTCTGAAACCAGATTGCATAGCGGAGAAGGTATGGTGGGATTCGAAATGGTCAGTAATCTGTTTGTTGACTTGGCTTTCGAAGACCTTAGAAAGGCAGGGTAGGATAGATATAGGTCTGTAGCAGTTTGGGTCAAGAGTGCCCCCCCCCCTTTGAAGAGGGGGATGACCGCAGCTGCTTTCCAATCTTTGGGAATATCAGACGACACGAAAGAGAGGTTGAACAGGCTAGTAATAGGGGTGGCAACAATTTCGGCAGATAATTTTAGAAAGAAAGGGTCCAGATTGCCTAGCCCGGCTGATTTGTAGGGGTCCAGATTTTGCAGCTCTTTCAGAACATCAGCTGACTGGATTTGGGAAAAGGAGAAATGGGGAAGGCTTGGGCGAGTTGCTGTTGACCGGGGTAGGGGTAGCCAGGTGGAAAGCATGGCCAGCCGTAGAAAAATGCTTATAGAAATTCTCATTTATAGTGAATTTATCGGTGGTGACAGTGTTTCCTATCTTCAGTGCAATGGGCAGCTGGGAGGAGGTGTTCTTATTCTCCATGGACTTTACAGTGTCCCAGAACTTTTTTGAGTTTGTGTTGAAAGTAAATTTCTGCTTGAAAAAGCTAGCCTTGGCTTTTCTAACTGCCTGTGTATATTGGTTTCTAGCTTCCCTGAAAAGTTGCATATCACAGGGGCTGTTTCGATGCTAATGCAGAACGCCATAGGATGTTTTTGTGTTGGTTAAGGGCAGTCAGGTCTGGAGAGGACCATGGGCTATATCTGTTCCTGGTTCTAAATTTCTTGAGTAGGGCATGCTTATTTAAGATGGTGAGGAAGGCATTTAAAAAAAAAACAGACATCCTCTACTGACGGGATGAGATCAATATCCTTCCAGGATACCCCGGCCAGGTCGATTAGAAAGGCCTGCTCGCTGAAGTGTTTCAGGGAGCGTTTGACAGTGATGAGTGGAGGTCGTTTGACCGCTGACCCATTACGGATGCAGGCAATGAGGCAGTGATCGCTGAGATCTTGGTTGAAAACAGCAGAGGTGTATTTAGAGGGCAAGTTGGTTAGGATGATATCTATGAGGGTGTTTACAGCTTTGGGGTGGTAACTGGTAGGTTCATTGATAATTTGTGTGAGATTGAGGGCATCAAGCTTAGATTGTAGGATGGCTGGGGTGTTAAGCATGTTCCAGTTTAGGTCGCCTAGCAGCACGAGCTCTGAAGATAGATTGGCGGCAATCAGTTCACATATGATGTCCAGAGCACAGCTGGGGGCAGAGGGTGGTCTATAGCAGGTGGCAACGGTGAGAGACTTGTTTTTAGAAAGGTGGATTTTTAAAAGTAGAAGTTCAAATTGTTTGGGTACAGACCTGGATAGTAGGACAGAACTCTGCAGGCTACCTTTGCAGTAGATTGCAACACCGCCCCCTTTGGCCGTTCTATCTTGTCTGAAAATGTTGTAGTTAGGGATGAAAATTTCAGAATTTTTGGAGGTCTTCCTAAGCCAGGATTCAGACACGGCAAGAACATCCGGGTTGGCAGAGTGTGCTAAAGCAGTGAATAAAACACACTTTGGGAGGAGGCTTCTAATGTTAACATGCATGAAACCAAGGCTATTACGGTTACAGAAGTAATCAAAAGAGGGCACCTGGGGAATAGGAGTGGAGCTAGGCACTGCAGGGACTGGATTCACCTCTACATCACCAGAGGAACAGAGGAGGAGTAGGATAAGGGTACGGCTAAAAGCTATGAGAATTGGAATAGGAGTGGAGCTAGGCACTGCAGGGCCTGGATTCACCTCTACATCGCCAGAGGAACATAGGAGGAGTAGAATAAGGGTGCGACTAAAAGCAATAAGAATTGGTCGTCTAGAACGTCTGGAACAGAGAGTAAAAGGAGGTTTCTGGGGGCGATAAAATAGCTTCAAGGTATAATGTACAGACAAAGGTATGGTAGGATGCGAATACAGTGGAGTTAAACCTAGGTATTGAGTGATGATGAGAGAGATATTGTCTCTAGAAACATCACTGAAACCAGGTGATGTCATCGCATGTGTGTGTGGGGGAACTGAAAGGTTGGATAAGGTATAGTGAGCAGGGCTAGAGGCTCTACAGTGAAATAAGCCAATAAACAATAACCAGAAAAGCAATGGACAAGGCATATTGACATTAAGGAGAGGCATGCTTAGCCGAGTGATCATAAGGGTCCAGTGAGTAGTGAGGTTGGTTGGGGTCACGGCGATTCAGACAGCTAGCCGGGCCATCGGTAGCAAGCTAGCATAGGATGGAGGTCTGTTTTAGGCCACCTTGTGTGTTTCCATCGGTAGATTAGTGGGGTTCCGTGTGGAAGAGGGGATTTTGGCAAAATAGATATAGTTATAGTGACCCAAGAAAAATTGTCCGATAGACCTATTCAGATAGCAGCCGATAAGACAGCTAATGATTAGCGGGCCGCAGATGGGCTTTCAGGTAACGTTGTGACGGAGGGGCTAGTTGGATAACTCCCTCGGGCAGATAACGTTGGTAGTCCAGTCGTGAAGGCTTGGTGGGGAAAAATAGGTCCGGTATGTTCTGGTCTGAGTCGCGTTGTACAAAACTGCCGATAGGTTTGAGCTAAAGGATAGCTGATGACCACAAACCGTTATTAGCTGAATACTAACGTTAGCCAGTAAACTGGCTAGCTTCTGGCTAGCTTCTATTTTGGATTTCAGATTTGAGGTAAATAATACTTGTTTTTTTTAATTGGTGAGGTGGGTTGCAGGAGAGTGTTTTGAAGTTGAGTTTTTGGAAAAGAAAAAATATAAAAGATATGCGAAGAAAGGTGTAAATATATATATATATATACAGTGGGGCAAAAAAGTATTTAGTCAGCCACCAATTGTGCAAGTTCTCCCACTTTAAAAGATGAGAGAGGCCTGTAATTTTCATCATAGGTACACTTCAACTATGACAGACAAAATGAGAAAAAAATCGTGGAAAATAAGTATTTGGTCACCTACAAACAAGCAAGATTTCTGGCTCTCACAGACCTGTAACTTCTTCTTTAAGAGGCTACTCTGTCCTCCACTCATTACCTGTATTAATGGCACCTGTTTGAACTTGTTATCAGTATAAAAGACACTTGTCCACAACCTCAAACAGTCACACTCCAAACTCCACTATGGCCAAGACCAAAGAGCTGTCAAAGGACACCAGAAACAAAATTGTAGACCTGCACCAGGCTGGGAAGACTGAATCTGCAATAGGTAAGCAGCTTGGTTTGAAGAAATCAACTGTGGGAGCAATTATTAGGAAATGGAAGACATACAAGACCACTGATAATCTCCCTCGATCTGGGGCTCCACGCAAGATCTCACCCCATGGGGTCAAAATGATCACAAGAACGGTGAGCAAAAATCCCAGAACCACACCTATGATGAAACCACACCCAGACCTAGTGAATGACCTGCAGAGAGCTGGGACCAAAGTAACAAAACCTACCATCAGTAACACACTACGCCGCCAGGGACTCAAATCCTGCAGTGCCAGACGTGTCCCCCTGCTTAAGCCAGTACATGTCCAGGCCCGTCTGAAGTTTGCTAGAGAGCATTTGGATGATCCAGAAGAAGATTGGGAGAATGTCATATGGTCAGATGAAACCAAACTATAACTTTTTGGTAAAAACTCAACTTGTCATGTTTGGAGGACAAAGAATGCTGAGTTGCATCCAAAGAACACCATAGCTACTGTGAAGCATGGGGGTGGAAACATCATGCTTTGAGGCTGTTTTTCTGCAAAGGGACCAGGACGACTGATCCGTGTAAAGGAAAGAATGAATGGGGCCATGTATCGTGAGATTTTGAGTGAAAACCTCCTTCCATCAGCAAGGGCATTGAAGATGAAACGTGGCTGGGTCTTTCAGCATGACAATGATCCCAAACAGGAGTGGCTTCGTAAGAAGCATTTCAAGGTCCTGGAGTGGCCTAGCCAGTCTCCAGATCTCAACCCCATAGAAAATCTTTGGAGGGAGTTGAAAGTCGGTGTTGCCCAGCAACAGCCCCAAAACATCACTGCTCTAGAGGAGATCTGCATGGAGGAATGGGCCAAAATACCAGCAACAGTGTGTGAAAACCTTGTGAAGACTTACAGAAAACGTTTGACCTCTGTCATTGCCAACAAAGGTATATAACAAAGTATTGAGATAAACTTTTGTTATTGACCAAATACTTATTTTCCACCATAATTTGCAAATAAATTCATTAAAAATCCTACAATGTGATTTTCTGGATTTTCATAGTTGAAGTGTACCTATGATGAAAATTACAGGCCTCTCTCATCTTTTTAAGTGGGAGAACTTGCACAATTGGTGGCTGACTAAATACTTTTTTGCCCCACTGTATATACGGGACACGACAAGACGAGTACAAAGGACGTCTGACTGCTATGCCATCTTGGGAATCAACCTTTAGTCTCTAAACTTGCGCGCAATGCAATACTATGCCAGCATTACTGGATGTGTTCTAATGTAGTAACAAAACAAATAATAATGATGTTGCTTGCTGTGATTGAACACACACAAGAAACAAAGCGGAAGAAAAAGGACTGAAAAAGAAAGGAGCTACAGACACACCACTTTGGGAAGGGCCGGGATCATTTGGGCTGCCAATCCCAGTTTTAGCCAATAGAAACAAACCAGCTGTCCAGAGTTTGGCTATTTGATCAATTCATTCCTTGAACCAAACCATCAAAAGGATTTCCCTTCTCTTACCGCATCAGGCTGTTCATCGCTGAACAGTGTGCCTCGTCCCAAATGGCGCCCTATCACAAGTCTACCTCCTTTGAACAAAGAAATATGGGCTCCGTTTTGGGAATAGACTGCCATTTGGGACACAGACTGTATCTCTCCCTACACATACGCTACACACACTATGTCCAGAAAATTATATTGTTATTATTCCAGGTATAATGACTTATTTACATGTACCTTTCTGTATGCAGTATATGTTGTATCGCTTACTGTACACATGTCGCTTCCTGTGCATCCACGGTGGTTGTATTAGCCAGTCCTATGGGGCTTGTATGAAGGTGAGAGAGAGGGTGAGTTTAACTCACGGTGGGAGAGTAAATTATTTACACTCCTCTCCTCCAGGATTTACTGTGCTCAGAGTAACTCTTATACAGCTTCCATTGATCCTACACCCGCACCCACACACCCACACACCTCCCCCGTCCTCTTATATCCATCCAGTTAGTTGGATCTATCCACAGAGATTTATAATTGAATTCATTGGATTATTTCTCCACAACGAAAAGCCACATACTGCAACATGATCTTCTAAACCTGGGAAGTGTAGAGCACATATTAGTACTGCTGGGATAATGAAGGCAGCCTGCAGTGGAAGGGCGGTTCCAGACGTGTGTGTGTGTGTGTGTGTCTGTGAGAGAGAGAGACTAATCTGCAATATCCCAACTTTAGTAATACTCATCCTCCAGCTCATCCTCATCCTGGAGGAATCGCTGATTGTGTTCCATACGCATCATTAGCCATGGTATATTAATACGATGAACCAACATTCATATGCACAGTTCATAACCCACACACTGTTGCACATGCGCGCGCGCGCGCGCACACACACACACACACACACACACACACACACACACACACACACACACACACACACACACACAGTCAAAAGACACTTAGCTACCGTATCCAACAATGCAAAGGAGGTCATGTGCAGAAGGGCGGGGATTGGCTAATTTTAGACAAAAAAAAGAAAAGAGGATATGCTGTATCTATTGGCAATGAATATGAAAAGCGATCAAAACATTTGTGTAAAACATTAAATAAAACAAGTGCATAACATTCTAAACAACAGGCTTTCGCATTGAGGAGTTAGAATGTTATTCATATGTATCCCTTACGTGTATATGAAACCCAGATGATGATTTTGATTGACCAAAACCCATTTTAGTGAGGCTCCCTAGCGCTAAATGACTAACCTAACGATGAGGGGCCAGCTGGATGATAACTCTGGGGCGGCAGGTAGCCTAGTGGTTAGAGCGCTGGGCCAGTAAACAAAAGGTTGCTGGAGTGAATCCCCGAACTGACAAGGTAAAAAAATCTGTTGTCCTGCCCCTGAACAAGGCAGTTAACCCACTGTTCCCCGGTAGGCCGTCATTGTAAATAACAATTTGTTTTTAACTGACTTGTCTAGTTAACTAAAAGGTCAAATTTAAAACAGAAAAAATAAAATGATAGCTCGGTATCAAGCCATGCAGGCCATTAGGCTAAAAGAGCAACGTAACGTAGACATATACCCAAGGACAGAGAGCCATTTCGACACACCTGGTGTCCCATCAGATGAACCCCCTTCCCTGTTAACTAGTGGTAATAGAAGCACACACTGTCCCCCCCCCCCCCCCCCCCTCTCATCACCATTCAATACCGGATAGGACACTGACAACCACGAGAGTAGGGGATTGTATTCATACCACTGGTGCAGCTGGACAGGACACACACGGAAGCATACACTGTGTGTGTGTGTGTGTGTGTGTGAGAGAGAGAGAGAGAGAGAAGTAGGCTGCTGACGGCTAGCCCTGCTGAGCCTGTGTATAATTCGGGAGAGCAGCGGCCTCTGGGCCCGTATTCATACTCTGTGTAACCCATCCCAGGGCTAACAGTGAGCGTCTGGGAACCATCAATCCAGGTGGGATAACAGCAGGGAGATATTTCATCATGGAGCACAGCCTGGGGATTTACAACCTCTCTCTCTCCCAAAGGCTTTATTCTACAGAGGTATGGACTAGGCACCTTAAATAGACCAAAGACAGAGATACAAGTGCACACATAGAACTCCTATACATTCTATATGTAATTCTATGTTCACACATGGCTATCACACACACACACACACACACACACACTTGGCTACCCTCCTACACCTACGTCTTTCCTCAGCATCAGAGATGTCTGGCTGGTGGGCTCTCCACTACAGAGAGATGAAAGGCCTGGGCCTGTGTCCCAAATGGCACTCTTTTGCCTTTACAGTGCACCGCTTTTGATCCGGGCCTGTATTAGGGCTGTGGTCAAAAGTAGTACACTGTGAAGGGAAAAGAGTGCCATTTGGGACGCAAGCCCTGATCAAAGCCTTCCTGTGATGTGGAAGAGAACTTTTTGACCATGCTGCTCTCCCTACACAAACCCCAGGTTAACTTTATTATAAGGCCATTCTGGCCTTCATTCAGACCAGCAAAGAAGGAGAGTGCGTGTGTGTGTGTGTGTGTGTGTGTGTGATCCTAAGTGTGTGTGTTTTTGTGTACGTGTGTGTGTGTGTGTCAGTAGTGGAAACAGTACCCAATTTACATACTTGAGTAAAAGTAAAGATAACTTAAAAGAAGATGACTCAAGTAAAAGTCACCCAGTAAAATACTACTTGAGTAAAAGTCTGAAAGTATTTGGTTTTAAATGTACTTAAGTATCAAACGTAAACATATAAATCATTTAAAATGTCTTATATTGAACAAACCAGACAACACGATTTTCACATTTGTGTTTAGTGAGTCTGCTAGATCAAAGGCAGTAAGGATGACCAGGGATGTTCTCTTTATAAGTGCGTGAATTAGACAATTTTACTGTCCTGCTAAGCATTCAAAGTGTAACGAGTACTTTTGGGTGTCAGGGAAAATGTATGTAAAAAGTATGTAAAAAGTACATGCTTTTTTTTCGGGAAAAAAGTAAAAGTTGTCAAAAATATAAATAGTAAAGTACAGATACCCCAAAAAATGACTTATTAAGTAGTACTAAAATGTATTTTTACTTAAGTACTTTGCACCACTTGTCACGTTTGTTGACGGAAGAATCAGACCAAGGCGCAGCGTGTGTAGAGTTCCACATATTTTAATTCATTGAAACTCACCAAACAAAACAATCAAGCACAAATGACACGTGAAGCCAATGGCGTGCACACAGGCAACTAACCAAAAAACAAGATCCCACAAACTAAAGGTGGAAAAAAGGCTGCCTAAGTATGATCTCCAATCAGAGACAACGACAGACAGCTGCCTCTGATTGGGAACCATACCCGGCCAACAAAGAAATAGAAAAACTAGAATGCCCACCCAAATCACACCCTGAACTAAACAAATAGAGAGAAAGGCTCTCTAAGGTCAGGGCGTGACACCACTGGTGTGTGTGTGCATATAACTGTGTGTGTGTGTGTGTGTGTGTGTGTGTGTGTATAACTTTGTGTGCCTGTATGTGTGCGTGTGCCTATGTGTGTGTGTGTGTGTGCATATAACTGTGTGCCAATGTGTGTGTGTGTATATAAGGCTTTATGAATAAATCATAGTGGGGGTAAATGAGCCTTAACAAGCCCCTGAGTGACGCTTAAGTTCGGCCAACTTTTTTCATTAGCTTGTCTTTACTATTTAGTCAATAATTAATTTCCCTCTCATTCTCTATGTATGGAACATATTACTACTGCCCTTTAGAAGACTGGTGAGAATTGGGATGCATCGCAAATGGCACACTATTTGCTCTATAGCTTTTGACCAGGGCCCACAGCTCTATTTAAGGAACAGTGTGCCATTTGGGACACACCCTGGCCTTCATGCAGCAGCAGTGTTAGGGCCAGATTTACGAAGCATTTACCAGGTGCAAAGTATAACTGCACCTAATGTGCCAAGTACTTACGGCAGGGTAGAGTATATGGCAGTAGAAAGGAGCACCAAAGTGGTGGGAACCAGAGTTTTCCATGACCACGTGGTTCAGGGAAAAACTCCAGGTCCATATACTTTTGTTACGGAGACAGAGAGAGCAGAGAGAGCCCATGGACTACGCCTTCTAGCTTACCGACATCTCTTTTCCATACTTCTGAGCAGAAAAATGACTTCAAGAAGACATAGAAGCAGAAACAGCAGACAAGGGCATTTCTCTCTCAAACCTCTGACTTCAAGGAGACGTGAGGAAGAAATGTTGTGCACGTGCGATTGACAGTAAAGCAATGTGCTGCTGCCTGCATTCGTTTGATTTCTGTTTTTGGAGAACTGTGGCAGAGGAGCAGACCTGGTGCTTAGCATTCGCTTGCGTGGGTGTGTGGATGACTGCTGCTGCAGCTGAGAGAGGGAGAGAAAGAGAACGAACAAACATAGCACAGACTCCAGACATTAACCACCTGGGTTGGCCTTCTCTCTGCCAATGCAACAAGCAGCTGCAAATAGGCTGTCATTAAATTAAGTTTGTGGTTAATTGCGGTAAAAAAGTAATTCTGCTCATAGATTATGCATGTATGAACAACATATTGACAGATCCAGCCCAAAGTGGGAGGTTGAAAAAAAAGACTTAGTGGCCAAAGTACCAGAGCATATCTTTAAATCAGTATTCTACTGTATAGCAAATACTGTACTGTCATCGTCTCCATTATCAATCAATACCTTTTCAATCTATCACACTTCCTGCTACTTCCCGCTCTTTGAAACTGGTCCAGGGCCAGTTGTTTAAATTGGCTGATAATGAGTGGGGTAAGAATAATCGATCCCAAATCAGTTGCCATGAGCAGAAAGAAATGTTGTTTTTAAAGGGCCTTTCTTCGACATTATGTGTGCAACTTTTATGTTTTCATGATTAGACTTGGATGTGCTTTGGCCAGAAGATATTTCCTATTTGTCCATCACTTCCATGTCAGAGCAGAGGCACATGACAGCCATAAATCGTGCAGTGGGGGTTATCGGCACTCGCCTAACATGGCTGTCTCCAGGCGGTTGATTGAGATGGTCTGGCTGAGGAGGGCGCTTGCTGGACTCCTCTCCTGGAACTATATCTCATCTTAGCTAGCAGGGCTAAAATGGTTAGCATGCTACACTAATGTGTTACGCTAAAGTAAATATATCAACTCTATCCATCATCAGCAGGTTTACACTGAGGTGACACACTCTCATGAGGTCGTTACCTCCAACTAGGGGGATTTACTTCAAACGCTGAAGTGTCTTAGTCATTTACAGTAGTCGTCTGTCAAAGCTGCGGGACTCTTGGCTGACTCGTTTTCCACTGGAGCTAGCGAGCTAAGGTAAACCACTCCAGGTTACATAGAGTACATCTCTTTGTAGCCCCCACACAGCACAAAGCCTAGATAAGGTCTTCTTCTCTCTCTCTACTTATTCGTTACAGTAGTCGTCTGCCAAAGACTCCTGGCTGACTCTTTAAACTAGCTTTCGCTTTAGAGCTATCAAGCTAAGCTAACCCAAGTTACAGTACAGTGCATCTTTCTGTAGCACAGCACAAAGACTAGAGAAGGGCTTCTTCTCTCTCTACTGGAACTAACTCACCCCATGTTACAGCTCTCTTTAGCCTCCTCCCAGCACACAGCCAAGATACGCCTCCATCCACTTGTATTGAAATCTCAGGTTGCTTTGAAGGCCAAAATAATGACAACTGTCACCAGATTTACAGACTAAGTCATTTGCTAAGCGTCACACATGCCTAGCGTCAGCCATTTCATTTCTATGGTTTGTTTGTACAATTCATGTTATAGCCGGTGCCAGAAGACACTGATTGCAACCATCCTCTTGGTTATTCGCCAGCCACTTTGCTAAGTTTGTTTCTGTTGTTTTATTGCACTTCTCAGGTGAATTCTCCAGGTGAATCTGGCAGCTGGTGGACCCACTCTCCCTCCTCTCTTCATCCCTCGCCCTCTCTAGTTGAGTGTGGCAGCTGGTGGCAGGTGGAGTTGGTGCTGGACTGACTGACCTCGAAATGAACCGTGAAGTGTTTGAAGACCCAGTCTCCCCAACTCCTTCTCCTTCCCACCTCCTCCCCACTAAGATCTCTCTATGGGCAGACGACTAGCGCTGTACTCAGCAACCATCCAGCAGCAGGAGTCTACTGCTGCATAGCACAGAGAAATTGGCTGATTTTAAAGATTGAAGAAGAAGGAAAAAAACTCTAAGGATATTCTTAGGAAGGATAGAGAGAGAGGGCAGAGAAAATCCCCCTCTCCCCTATTTTGTGATCCACAGAGAGCCGATAGTTCTACTACTCACCATCAGCCCCACTACCGTACGGCTACGCTGCTAACTCTTAGCATGGCGCCCGGTATTCGAGCCCATCGAACTAAGTGACATAACAGTAAATAAGGGCCAGCGATCTCTATTGGGAGATAAAGCACAGTTCCCCTCCCTCTTTTACTGCGAATGGCACCCTACTCAAATGGCACCCTATTCCCTATATAGTGCACTACTTTTTGGCTCCGGTCAAATGTAGCGCACTATATAGGAAATAGGGTGCCATTTGCGACGCAGCATGTGTGTCTCTGGCCCGTGACTGATGAAACCCGTCCCAGAGGGAAGGGAATGAGGCACAGCACATGCCATTACCCCGTTACGCACAGACAAACACTGGTTGAGGGATGGAGAGAATCGGAGACGAGTGGAGTGAGAGAATGGGGAAATGGAGAAGTGTGTGAGGTTAGACTAGAACACCTGCAGTCCTCTTAGGCTCCCCTGGATGCACAATGCAAGCGCACACACACTACGAACACAAGTCTCACCACAGATCCCCAGAGCTTCTATTTAAAATATGATCAGAGATACTCTCAATAAAGTCACACTAAGTGATTTTCCCCATTGAGATGCCATGCAGCATAATTACACGTAGCAGTAACCTTGTCAAAGTATGCAGCAGGGAGTTTTATTATTGATATGATGATGCATTTTTGATGAGGAGTTTATCCATAACATCATCATTTACAGAAATTATTAAAGTTTAGGGATAAACAACCAACGCACAGCTCCCAAGATGAGCTATGCCACGGGTTTTAGGTAACATAAAAGATAGAGGGAGAGAGCGTGTGTGTATGTATGTTTGTTTTCTTCAGTGTATGTGTGCATGACAACCTATGTACCACAGTGATAGATGAAGTGTCATCTCTCCTTGGATATGCTTCTCTAAGATCCTACTGTCTCCCGACCACACACACACACACACACACACACACACACACACACGCGCACGCACGCACGCACGCACACGCACACTTGCGTCCAGGGTTGGGGAGTAACGGATTACATGCAAGGGATTACAAAAAACAGTAACTGTTTTTTTTTACGTTACCAGCAAAAATATATATTGTAATCAGATTACATATACTTTTGAAAAACTAGATGATTACTTCGAGGATTACTTTTAAATTCAGAAAGGATGTTTGCGGGAAAAAAAATATTTGACACTTCTCTGTTTTCTCAATGACATGACATTCAATGACAAGCATTGAAAAAAACTGCAAGTTTATGTTTGTTCCACCTGAGCGAGACTGACCACAAGTCAGAGACCACTATAACACCACTATAACACACAATGTGTTTGATGGATCAAGCTGTGTCTTCCAATGTAATTTGAATAAACGCTTGGAGGTGAGAATGACAGCAGTGGTGTCGTCTACGGCGATACAGATATCACTTATTATTGATATCTACATAACGCATTGATGTGAATCACACTGCTGATCTCTCATTTAGCTATTTGTGCCTTACGGATTGTGGTTGTTGTGGATGGCTGTTCACAAATCTAAATATGTATTTGAACTCAATAATGGTTGAATTCAAGAAGAAGTAATTATTTGAACTCAATAATGGTTGAATTCAAGAAGTTTAAGCTGCCTATCAATCATTGTTTTTGAAACAGGTGGACAGCCAGTGAAAAATGTGCTCTTACAACAGCTGCATAATGCAGATCCCAGCCTATGGAAAAAAAAGTGGGGCTTTTATTGCTCAATCTAATTCATGCTGATAAAAAAAAATCCATAGGCCTAATGGACACATGCTCAAACTCACACTCTTTTCATAGACTTAAAGGGGCAATCTGTAGTTCACACATCCATTTTTGGACTTACAATTTATAAATTATATATATATCCATTGATTGTTGAAGAATATAACTTATAAATGCCTCATGAGCTTAGTTCAACTATCACACTCCATGAGAATCCAAATATAAGCTTGTTTTTCTCCAATGTTTGCAAACATTGTAAACATAAACAAACACTGTATAGCCTCAGAACAGCGGGTTAAAACAATACTGTTGATATCATGTATGGTCAGTCCTTGCATCCATAGCACTGTCTATTAATCTGAGAGTGGTTACATTTCTCCAGGCCCATCCCTCAGCTTTTTACCAAAACAGAGGCGGGGCAGGTGTTTTGTCATCTGTGGATTTGCCCTTGAAACAGCTGCATATTATCAAGATATGAAACTGTCACCAACAAAAAGATAAATCATAGGCCTATAGCAAATGCAGCATTTGGCATTCATTTTTCACATGTAAATAGCACTTTTCAGTCGTGCTCAAAGCATGCCATTCCATGAGCGCAGCATTTATTTGTCAACTCTAATCAATGAGCCCAATCAGTCCTCCATCACAACAAAATCATAAACAACAGAGTAATAAGTCCTTAGTTTTGGGGTTATGCTCAGGTAAAACAATTAGGCTAATCTATACTTCCATATTTCCAAGTCCTATTCTTGAAGATCCAGGGGTATAACATTTATTGGAATGACTGGAATTCTGATAGAATTTAAAATTATTATTGTATGTAGTAGAAAGTGATGGGTTAGAAGAAGTCTACATAACCAACCCATAAAGTAAAATGTAACATCCATATATGGCCAGCTATGTAAACTTTAACATTGATTTATCCTGCCATAGATGTCGTTCAATTGGGAACATACATTGTTGTCTTCTTCTAATGCCTCTTAAGGGGAAAGTCATCTAAAAGTAACTGAATGTAATCAAATTACGTTAATGAGTTTGTGTAATCCAAAAGTTACGTTACCGATTACAATTTTGGACAGTAACTAACAGATTACATTTAGAAAGTAACCTACCCAACCCTGGTTGCGTCACACATACCTCATACATAATATAACTAATCCCCAATGAAACCCTTTTACCTATACAGTGCACTACTTTTGACCAAGGCCCATGGTATGCCTGGGTGTGGTGTTATTATGATCGAGTGACCCATTAAAACACACGCCCTGAACCCCCCCCCCCCCCCCCACACACACACACACACACACACAAATCCATCCCTGAAGAGAGGTTGAAATATTGTTACTTGAATCTTATCATTAGCTATTTACATAGTTCCACTTTTTTCCATAGAGTCAGATCATTGTCAAACCAGATGACAGTAGAGAGAGGACAGGTTGTGTCTACTGTTTACTGTATTGATTTGCCACCTGGACTGTATTATCATAAATCCAATATGCATGTCTGTCAGCTGTGAGAAAGTGCATTAGCCCAGTCATTCTGGGTTCCTCCCAAATGGCACCCTATTCCCCATTTAGTGCATCCACTTTTGAACAGATCTGGTTAAAAGTAGTGCGCTGTATAGGGAATAGGGTGCCGTTTGGGACGCAAGCCTCCGCGTGCATATTTATGCCACCCACTCAACCCACCAGCCAGACAGCCAGCCAGCTCACCAGCCAGCATGGGTCATACCAGTGGGTGTTTAGCATTCCACTAATGTTCAAATCAAACCATATCGCTTGGCTGTTACGAATGGCCCGCGCGTCTTGGCCTCTCAAATCGATAACTCATCATCTTCAAAATTCAATAGCATATATATCACTCCTCAGTCCTAGTTCCAAATTGCTTCCTGTGGGCGATAGAAGTCCTTCTCCCCTCTTCCTCCAGGTGCTCAGAAATCAAAGGCCTGTCCATCAGTCACTTCGGCACAAATGACTGTCTTAAAAGAGCTGTGCTGCTCACCAAGGCCTACTCTGAGAACTGGCAGAGCACTACATGAGGCCTAATTGATCATTTTAGGAGGGTTTGGAGGGGTGAAGGGGGGAGAGTCTACTGCCCAGAGCCCCCTGTGGCATGTTAGCAACTGTCAGATCTGTCAGCCATAAGGGTCACCAGCAGAGCCCAAAGTAGGGCTTTATGAGGGGTGCAAACTGACGCACTGGCACACACACACACACACACACACACAAAATCTATCACTGTTCTAGAGAACATGACTGTCAAGCAGCTACAGTATGTTCGCCAGGCCATACTCCATTATTTCAGCAAGTCTATAACAATTATATCGGAGTCAGACAGTTGTCTTCCTCTCGGTCTCTCCCTCTTGACGTCATGTTCCCACACACACTAGGTGGTTATAGATGACGGTTAAAGGCCCACTGACTATGTGGAGCACGGCAACTCAGAGTAGTCTAGTTCCACACAGCTCTAGGTGGTTATAGATGACAGTTAGAAACACAGTGTAAAGGCCCACTGACTATGTGGAGCACGGCAACCCAGAGTAGTCTAGTTCCACACAGCTCTAGGTGGTTAGTACAGTGGATAACAGTACAGTCAGTGTGCCTCTATGTCAGGGTTCTCAAACTGGCGGCCCGTGGACCAAATTTGGCCTGTGGGTGATGTTATGTTTTCTGAGCAGACAAACAATGTGTTTTTTTTTTTTAATAAATATTTAAAAATGTGGACATAAATTATGTAAAAACACCAGCAAACTAGCTCCGAGTGATTTGAATTTTGCAAATCTGTTCCAAAGTATTCCCACACATAATAGAGAGATACTGTACTTGATCGTATATGAAATGATGATGTTTTAGTCACATATTATATCTGTTCGGGCTTTTTGCGGTCAATTTGCAGCCTACAAATTATTTGTAATTATGTTCCAGGCCCCGATCATCCGCCTCAAAAAATATATTGGCCGGCGGCTAAATCTAGTTGATTATCTCTGCTCTATGTCATCTCAACTGTGTTTGAAGTGGAGTGACCCAGAGTAGTCTAGTTTCTATGTGTAGTAAGTAGATAGTAGATGAGTCAGACAGTCAGTGTGTCTGTCTGTCTCTCTATGTAATGCTCTGTAATGTGTACTGTAATTGGGATCAGGACACCCTGGCCAGGAAGTGAATCCAGTTCCCATTAAAGTCACAGTGCCACTGCCACAGCCAATCTCTGGCTCACTAATTGAATTGGCATCTCCCAAAAATAACTCCCATTCTCGTCCCTCGTCCGCCTAGTACAGTCCCTAATTATTTTCTCCCTCTCTCTCCATCATATATTTTCCTGAGTACAGCACTTCTTCACAGGGGAATAATGGTGAGCAATGTAGCTCGTCACTCTGTGTCTTTGTTGCCTCCGAAATAGCCATTGTGTCCCTAGCGGCTCCCTGAGATCCCTGCATGTAGGCCTACTACTGTAACTCGCTGGATGTGTACCAAATGGCACTCTATTCCCTACATAGTGCACTACTTTTGACCAGAGCCCTATGAGCCCTGGTCAAAAGTAGTGTACTATATAGGGAACAGAATGCCATTTGGGACACGGAACTGTTCTTCTTAAAGATGCAACAACCACCAATTATTTATATTCACATCACTGCGGAAACAGAAGGTACAGCCTATATACCCACAATTACAGTAAATATCCAAAATGCTTGCTTTGAAATAAGGGACTAAAGCACCGTCATTGATCTCTCTGAGGGCCTTGGTTGAAGTTTTGTGGGGAGCGGGATATTCTGAGTCACAAGGTTATGCTGTAACTGTTCTAGTATGCGCTCTAGATGAATCATCTGGTGGGGTCAGACTAGCTGAGCCAGCATATTTACTGTGCGTCCCCTCCGCCCCGACAACAGATTGAGTCACTCCATAAACTGCAAACAATGCATTTCTCCAGGAGTGGGTCCCGGGCCATACAGGAGTACATAGGGTAATAGCTGTGAATGTCTCCATCTCTCCAGCCCTCCCCTCTCTCACCCCCCCCACCCCCCCTCTCACTTGACTTCTCTCACTGGGTGACACTTGGGCTGAAAAGTTGGCACATTTGGTTTGCTTTCCTCTCCATGTGTAAAGTGATTATAGTCAGGAAAGTGGGAAAAATCACAGGCTTCCACTCGAGAGTGAATGGCGCTGTGGATAGCATCTGTTTTACAGGCTACTGAAAAATTCCAAAAGGGCAACATCCACACTGAGCTAACGGCTAGAGCTGCCGCTTTCAAATAGCGGGACGCTAATCCGGACGCTTAGAAGAAATCCCGCTATGCCCTCCGACGAACCATCAAACAGGCAAAGCGTCAATACAGGATTAAGATCGAATCCTACTACACCGGCTCTGACGCTCGTCAGGGCTTGTAAACTATGAGGTATTACAAAGGGAAACCCAGTCGCGATGCAAGCCTACCAGACGAGCTAAATGCCTTCTATGCTCGCTTCGAGGCAAGCAACACGGAACCATGCATGAGAGCACCAGCTGTTCCGGACGACTGTGTGATCACGCGCTCCGTAGCCATTGTGTGTAAAAACTTTAGACAGGTTAACATTCACAAGGCCCATGGGTCAGATGGATTACCAGGATGCTAGTCAGAGTATGCGCTGACCAGCTTCCAAATGTCTTCACTGATATTTTCAAACTCTCCCTGATGGCCTGATCCAGTCTGTAATGCCTACATGTTTCAAGCAGACCATCATAGTCCCTGAGCCCAAGAATGCCAAGGTAACCTGTCTAAATGACAACAACCTCTCCCTCAACTTCAGCAAGACAAAGGAACTGATCGTGGACTACAGGAAACAGAGGGCAGAGCACTTCCCCATTCACATCGACTGGGCTGTAGTGGAGCTGGTCGAGAGCTTCAAGATCCTCTGTGTTCATCACTAAGGATCTATCATGGTCCACACACACCAACACAGTCATGAAGATGGCACCACAACGCCTCTTCCCCCACAGGAGTCTGAAAAGATTTAGCATGGGCCCTCAGATCCTCAGTTTCTACAGTTGCACCATTGACACTATCTTGACTGGCTGCATCACCGCTTGGTACGGCAACTGCTTGGCATCCGACTGCAAGGCGCTACAGAGGGCAGTGTGTATGGCATCTCAGCCCCAGTACATCATTGGGGCTGAGCTCCCTGCCGTCCAGGAACTCTATACCAGGCGGTGTCAGAGGAAGGCCCTAAACATTTTCAAAGACTCTAGCCTCCCAAGGCATAGACTGTTCTCTCTGCTACAGTACCACACATCAAGCAGTTTCTATGCACCAAGTCTAGAACCAACAGAACCCTGAACAGCTTCTACCCCCAAGCCATAAGACTGCTAAATAGTTAGTTAACTAGATAACCAATAGATACCGGATTATCTGTATTGAACCTTTTTGCACTAACTTTTTTGGACTCATCACATACGCTGCTGCTACTGTTTATAATCTGTCACTTTATTCCTAGTTACATGTAAATATCTACCTCAATTAGCTTGTACCCCTGCCCCGTGTGTATTGCCGAGCCTGAGGATTGGAGGGAGAGTGAGAGGAACGGAAGGAAGAAAGGGGGTTGAAAGAGTGTGGCTTGCTGGACACAAGGCTGTGCTAGATCATTTGACCTCCATAGGTACAGCGGTGCACAGGGTTAAGGACTGTGATGTATGGTCAGCATCTCCAGTCTACTGCTATTAAGACGTTATCAATGTTGTACATTAACATTTGTGTGGGCATCATAGTAGTCAATTTGTTTGAGGCAAAAAGCTAGAGAGTACCGGTTTTGTTTCAATTGGAGTGGAATACGAATGTGTTTCTTGGTGGCTGTGATTATAATGTAGATTGTGAAATTGTGTTTACCTGTACAATACATCAGCGAGCTAAAATGAATCGTTTCCCAGTTTGCATGCGGAGAGCAAAGTAATAGAAAATGAACATGACCTCACCCCCATGCTGTGTCGAGCTACTCTAGCTGATGTAAAAACTGTCAAAAGACTTCGTTCTCCAATGGTTTCCTGGCTGCCAAGTCAATCTGATTGGAAAGTGTTATCGGCGGGGCGCACACACACACATTTGGTTTCCTTACCAATGAGAGAGGGTTCATTATTGCCTTGTTAGATAATAGCCATCAGCCAAAGTTAGCTTAGCGAGAGATCTCCCTGTAGCACTGCAGTCTGGGAGGCTGGAGCTCTACTATAGGATGCATCCTAAATTGAACCCTATTCCTTATAGTGCACTGGGGCTCTGGTCAAGTACAGTTGTAGTACACTATAAAAGGGAACAGGGTGACATTTGGGACGCAACCAATGTCTAAACGTAATATGAAACATGAAAAGGTTGAATGGGCGATGCTGGAAGAGGATGTGATGATATGTTGGTGTTCACCAGGGCTGTTCAATGTCGGTCCTGGAGGACCCAAACTAGAGGTCGACCGATTATGATTTTTCAACGCCGATACCGATACCAATTATTGGATGACCAAAAAAGCCGATACCGATTAATCGGCCGATTTCTTTTTTATTTTTATTTGTAATAATGACAATTACAACAATACTAAATGAACACTTATTTTAACTTAATATAATACATCAATAAAATCAATTTAGCCTCAAATAAATAATGAAACGTGTTCAATTTGGTTTAAATAATGCAAAAACAAAGTGTTGGAGAAGAAAGTAAAAGTGCAACATGTGCTATGTAAGAAAGCTAATGTTTAAGTTCCTTGCTCAGAACATGAGAACATATGAAAGCCGGTGGTTCCTTTTAACATGAGTCTTCAATATTCCCAGGTAAGAAGTTTTAGGTTGTAGTTATTATAGGAATTATAGGACTATTTCCCTCTATACCATTTGTATTTCATTAACCTTTGACTATTGGATGTTCTTATAGGCACTTTAGTATTGCCAGTGTAACAGTATAGCTTCCGTCCCTCTCCTCGACGGAAGCGTGTGGTGACTGGTGAGGTAATACACACTCCTGGACGTCTGTGACACGTGGTGTCTGATGTGTCCTTAAGTGCCAGAAGGCTTTCCTGCTTTTTACACTATTAAGCTATTTTCTCTAAAATGGTATATACAGTGGGGTCCGAAATAAAATGACGCTGTTGATAAAGACAAGCAAAAATGACTGTATTAAATAAATAAGTCAAACACTAAGCTAAAAAAGGGAAACAATATTATTTAATACCAATACAATTGCTCAGAAAAATAGATTTTGTTTAACAAATCAGGTTTCCACACCTCACAAGCTACAGACAACAGACAACATGGAAAGCGGCAAAACACAGCTAGGAATTATGAACACACATCTGATTGACCTTTAGCCATGTATTCATACATTTTGTGAAAGTGTGATAGGTGGTGCAGTTATGTGTGTCTGAAGGCAGTGTATTCCAGACATGGGAAGCTCTCACAGAGAAAGCGGATTTACTAAAGGTGCTTATCCTTAAGGGAACTATACAGTCACCTCTCATGGCAGACCTTGTGGATCTGCTGCCATATGTTTGGGTTTTCTGTTTAACAGAAATACTGAGTGGAGTGGGAGCCAGGCCATTTAGGATTGTGAGTACACATTGACAAGGATCTAAGACCATTCCTCCATACAGATTCCTTCCAGATCCTTGATATCCTTCATCTGTGCTTAAAAAATAGAAGGGGAAAAAAGGGCTTCAATGGGTTTCAAGTCGGGAAACTGAGATGAACATTGCAAAATGTTGATTTTGTGTCCAATTGCTTGTGCTTGGGGTTATTGTCTTGCTGGAAGAACTAATTGCGGCCAAGGTTTCTGCCTCCTTGCAGAGGCGACCAGGTTGTTGGCTAAAATGTCCAAGTAATGGATACCATTGACCTTAACAAGAGCCCCAGGACCAGAGGAGAAGAAAAAAATATCCCCATATCATCAATGATCCACCACCATATTTTACAGTAGGAATAGGGTATTTTCCACTCATGCATTCTCATTTCGATGCCAAAACCACCACTGGTGTGTGTGGCTAAAAAGCGACACTGTAGATAAGGGAGTTGAGGTTAGAGCTGGGGCTGGTGGCTGCTGTTGCACCCCACCAATTGCTACATTTCCACATTTTAACTCGCCGCTCCGTTCTGATAGCTCCTACGGGAGGAATATCATTCCGGCCAACAACAAATAAAAAACACACAAATATAAGTAGGAGTTGAGAGACGATATAATGATTGTCAAAAGCAGAGAAACACAGGGCCTCCCGGGTGGCAGTTAAGTTCTGCAGCGCCAGCTGTGCCATCAGAGACTCAGGGTTCGCGCCCAGGCTCTGTCGTAACCGGCCACGACCGGGAGGTTCGTGGGGTGACGCACAATTGGCCTAGCATCGTCCGGGTTAGGGAGGGTTTGGCAAGTAGGGATGCCCTTGTCTCATCGCGCACCAGTGACTCATGTGGCGAGCCGGGCGCCAACACATTGGTGCGGCTGGCTTCTGGGTTGGATGTGCGCTGTGTTAAGAAGCAGTGCGGCTTGGTTGGGTTGTGTATCGGAGGACGCATGACTTTCAACCTTCGTCTCTCCCGAGTCCGTACGGGAGTTGTAGCAATGAGACAAGATAGTAGCTACTAAAAAACAATTGGATACCACGAAATTGGGTTGGGGAGAAAAAGGGGGTAACATTTTTTTTTTAAAGTAAAGAAACAAAAATGGTGATCATCATGGTTTTAAAACAATTATTAAAACAAAACGCTATGTATATCTCAGATGATATTGGTTCACTACACTGAACCTTCATTTTATAAACACTTCCTGTACTTTCTTTCTGGATTGTGACCTTCCAATCAGCCCCCCAGATACAGGTCAAGGAGACCAGTGGAGCCGACTCTATCCAATCAGGCACTACAATAAGTCAAAGTAACAAGGTATCACAAACCGTACCACTGGTCTGTCATTGACTTATGCACTCCTGTCATTCATCTTCTGACATTGTTAACCAGTTATTGTAGTCGAATCTACTATAAGTCATACTGTATGTGAAATGGCATTTACTGCAGAGTCGATACATAGTGTGTGTGCCCTTATCAGCTTGCAAGAGCATGACAACGGCAGTTTAACCTACCACAGTGATTGATGAAGTGTCATCTGGTTCGGCCTGTGATTTCACTCTCTCCTCTCTCCAAAAACGCAAAACACACGCGCACGCACACACACACACACACACACACAAATGATGAGTCCCACAGTGACACACAAACACACATACAAATCAATAACAAAGGTACTGAAATGTGCTGTGTCTCAATAAACTCAGTCGTAGTCACTCACACACCCCCTGGATCAAAAGCATATAGGCAATCAGCGCAGCACGCGATCTGGCATACTGCTAGGAGAAGCATACTACACTATTAGTAGGCCTCAGCAAGCTCGACAAACCTCTTCACAGACACGGCAATAACAACATCAGTTTCAATAGCAACTCCCCTGACGAGGATAGAAATATGTGTTTCTGATATATTAAAGCTGTAATATGTAGCTTTTAGGGAGACCTGACAAAATGCACATAGAAATGGCAGTTATAGATCTGTCATTCTCATTGAAAGCAAGTATGAGAAGCGGTAGATCTGTTCTATACGTGATATTTCTATGCTTCCAGTTTTTTGTTTAGTTTGTGTGCACAAGCGTCAAACAGTTTAAACAAAATAGTTTTGGTTATGGAAAATATATTTCACAGCGGTTTAGATGGTACAATGGTTCTCTACACTATACTTGCTTGTTTTGTCACATAAAGTGAAATTAGGCAACCAGGAAAAGGCTGAACGATTTCTGCATTGTGCATCTTTAAAGGGGCAGCAAAGTGATCACCCAATCCCAGATTGCCCCTTTAGCATTCAGATATGTAAGTGAAGGCCATGTTCAAGAACTGCAAAGAGGGTTTGTAGGGGCGTGAACTCTTAACAGCCGTGCACATCTTAAAATGTCATATTAGTTCTTCAAAGGACACATTAAAACAATACAGTACAGTGAATGAATGAATAAATGAATGAAAGAAACTTATCAACGATGCATAGTTGAGGACCAAAAAAAACATTCATTTAAAAATAACAAAACCAAACAAAAGACAGAGGCAACTTCAAACATTTTTCTTTAGCTACCCAGAGATTAATTTGGCAACATTCAAACATACCCTTCCATAGAAGAGCACTGTTATTATGACGACAGGGAGTCTTAATTTCATTACGACCCCACTCTCTGGGGAAAGACTATGGGGGAAAAAAAACAGAGCAGTGTGTGTGTATGTCTTTGTGTGTGTGTGTTTTCAAAGAACAGTCGGAAACTAAGAGCAGCAGGGTTATTTATCCAGTCTCTCTTCAGAACTTAGCTTAGTTAAGAAACAATTCTGTGGTGTGTCACATTTTAATTATTCCCCAGGGAAACGAAGAGGACAGCAACAGTGGTAGTTGGATACCCTCCCCTGGCACTGTAGTCTAATCTTTAGTGTGGTGCCAATTCTGTCTCAACACAAATGGATCTTACAGTAGAACGTGATCGGCTGTGCTTTTTAACTGCTTCGGAGTGTGTGTCTGTCTCTATGTAAAAAGCAGGTTGATAGTAAATGTCCACATAGAAAGTGGGTTGAGAATATGTGTCCACAATAGCGGGTGGGTTGAGTGTGTTTGTGTCCACCTCTGTAAAGCAGGTTGATAGTGTCCACAATAGAGAGACAGTTGAGGGTGTGTGTCCACTTCTACGTAGAGATACGGTTAACACTGTGTCCACATAGAGACTTGGATCAGCACATGTCCACCTCTGTATCACACATTGAGCTCACAATCTCATGTCAGAACTAGACGTTCATCTATGTTTCTCAAATGTCAAATTTTGAAGTTCTTCCAAACGTCAAATTTCAAAGTGTTTAAGTTTAACTTTAGGCATGAACTCCGAATATATAAGGTTGGTTTAGTATTAAGTTTAGTTTAGGTAATAACTCTGAATTCTTAAGGTTAGACATTATCTCCGAGTGGTTAAGGTAAGGGTTAAGGTTTGGGATAGACTTAAAACAAAAATATCAAAAACAACTTTCTATCGCTGGATTCGAACATACAACCTTTAGAACCAAAGGGCAGATCAAAAATGGCGATACTTTTCCCGCGGTTTAAAAACCCAGATTAAAACAAAACACCGTAGTAGGTACCTGTGGATGTTTAAATAGAATGTATTACACTCCACCATACCGTGGCATCATGTTGCATGATGTAATAGAGTTGGACTATTTATTCTCGGATGATATTAGTTCACTACACCGAACCTTCATTTTATAAACACTTCCTGAACTTTCTTTCTGGATTGTGACCTTCCAATCAGCCACCCAGATCCAGGTCAATGTAGACCAGTGGAGTCAACTCTATCCAAACAGGCACTACAATGAGTCAACTTAAACACAAACTGGACCACTGCTCTGTCACTGACTTATGCACTCCTGCCATTCATCCACCTTCTGCCATTGTAGTGGAATCTACTATAGGTCATATTGTATGTGAAATGGCATTTAGTGCAGAGTGGATACATAGTGTGTGTGTGTGTGTGTGTGTGTGTGCGTGCGTGCTCTCAGCTTGCGCGTGAGAGCATGACAACGGCAGTTTAACCTACCACACTCACTACAGACCCTGGTTCGATCCCGGGCTGTATCACAACTGGCCGTGATCATGAGTTCACATAGGGCGGGCGCACAATTGGCCCAGCGTTGTCCGGGTTAGGGGAGGGTTTGGCAGGGGTAGGCCGTCATTGTAAATAATAATTTGTTCTTAACTTACTTGCCTAGGTAAATAATAGGTAAAAAAAACTCTCCTCTACCACAAACACACACAAACGCACACACGCACACACACGTTTTCATTCACAGAATAATGAGTCCCACAGTGACGCGCACACACGCACAAATCACAGATCTATAATAAGGTACTGAGATGTGCTGTGTCTCAATAAACTGAGTCGTAGTCGCTCACACACCCCCTGGATCAAAAGCATATAGGCAATCAGCGCAGCACGCGATCTGGCATACTGCTAGGAGAAGCATACTACACTATTAGTAGGCCTCAGCAAGCTCGACAAACCTCTTCACGTGCTTCTACACCTGCATTGCTTGCTGTTTGGGGTTTTAGGCTGGGTTTCTGTCCAGCCCTTTGAGATATCAGCTGATGTACTAAGGGCTATATAAATACATTTGATTTGATTTGATCTTCACAGAGACGGCAGTGACAACATCAGTTTCAATATCAACTCTGATATATCAATATCTGATATATTAAAGCTGCAATATGTATCTTTTTGGGCGACCCAAAAAAAGTTAGAGATCTGTCATTCTCATTGAAAGCAAGTATAAGAAGCGGCAGATATGTTCTATATGGCCTATTTCTATGCTTCGCGTTTTTTTTCTTGTTTTCTTTCTCGTTTTTGCTTCTTTTACATTCAGTTTTGTACACAAGTGTCAAACAGCTTCAAACACAATAGTTTTGGTTGTGTAAAATATGTTTGTTTCACAGCAGTTTAGATGGTACAATAATTCTCTATACTATACTTGCTTGTTTTCTCACATAAAGTGAAATTAGGCTTACTATTAGAATTTTAGCAACCAGAACACGGCTGAACGATTTCTGCATTGTGCATCTTTAAAGGGACAGCAAAGTGATCACCCAATCCCAGATTGCCCCTTTAGCATTCAGTGATTTAAGTGAAGGCCATGTTCAAGAACTGCGAAGAGGGTTTGTAGGGGCGTGAACTCTTAACAGCCATGCACCTCTTAAAATGTCACATTAGTTCTTCAAAACACAACAAAGGACACAGAAATACAGTGAATGAATTAAACGTATCAACGATGCATAGTGAGGACCAAAAAAACATAAATTAAAAGTAACAAAACCAAGCAAAAGACAGAGGAAACTTCAAACGGTTTTCTTTAGCTATCCAGAGATTAATTTGGAAACATACCCTCCCATAGAATAGCTCTGTTATTATGACTACTGGGAGTCTTTTAAACTTCATTACGACCCCACTCTCTGGGGAAACTTTGGAGCAGTGTGTGTGCGTGTGTCTTTGTGTGTGTGTGTGTGTGTTTTCACAGAAGTCAGAAACAAAGAGCACGCTACAGAAACAAAGAGCAGCAGGGTTATTTATCCAGTCTCTCTTTAGAACTTAGCTTAGTTAAGAAACGATTCTGTGGTGTGTCACATTTTAATTATTCCCCAGGGAAACGAAAAGAGGACAGCTCAACAGCAGCAGCAGAAGTTGGATACTCTCCCCTGATACTGTAGCCTAATCTTTAGTGTGATGCCAATTCTGCCTCAAAACAAATGTAGCTTACAGAAGAACGTGATCGGCTGTGCTTTTTATTCGTCTCAATGTAAAAAGCAGGTTGATAGTAAATGTCCACATAGAAGGTGGGTTGAGTGTGTTTGTGTCCACCTCTGTAAACCAGGTTGATAATGTCCACAATAGAGAGAAGGTTGAGGGTGTGTGTCCCCTTCTATGTAGAGAGACGGTTGACACTGTGTGTCCACATAGAGACTGGGTTCTACCCTGTTACTGAGCTTATAGTTATAGTCTCCGCAGAGGAACCATACATCAAAGACAGGTACAGCATTGGAGCAAGACACACTCTCGTATAAAAAAAAAACCTGGTCTACAGTACACCTTACAGTACGGTTAAAGACTGTCTGCATCCAACATGGGAATAGGGGATAGGGGTCAAAGTAGGGCAAGTAGTGGCCGTATGGATGAGTCATAGTTCAGTGCAGACTCCACATTTTCCTCTTCCTTTAGTTCTAGCTGGGGTTGGACCATATTAAGTATGGAATGGCACTCGTCGGTCAGTTTATTAGGGACACCAGCCTGTTCACGAAAATGGATCACTCCTACAGACAGTGGTTCACGTGGCCGTGGCTTGCTATATAAAGCAGGCAGACAGGCATTGAGGCATTCAGTTACTGTTCGATTGAATGTTAGAATGGGAAAAAAGAGTGTCCTATGCGACTCTGAGCGCGGTATGATCGTCGGTGCCAGGGGCCGGATCCAGTACCTCAGAAGCGGCCGGCCTCCTGGGTTTTGTACGCACGACAATGCCGAGGGTTAACCGAGAATGGTGCAACAAACTAAAAACATCCAGTCAGCGGCAGTCCTGTGGGCGAAAAAACTGCTTGTTGATGAGAGAGTTGAAAGGAGAATGGCAAGAATCATGCAAGCTAACAGGCAGGCCACCATCAGACAAATAACGGCGCAGTACAACAGTGGTGTGAAGAACGGCATCTCGGAAGGCACAACTCATCGATCCTTGTCAGCGATGGGCTATTGCAGCAGGGTTCCACTCCAATCAGCTAAAAACTAGAAGAAGTGGCTCCAGTGGGCACGCGAGTGGAAAAACATCACCTGGAACATGACAGCGAGTTCAGTTTACTTGAGTGGTCTGTGTCGTCCCCAGACCTCAACCCAATAGATCATGTCTGGGAAGAGATGGAACGGGCTGTTAGCAGCATGAATGTACCGCCATCCAATCGGCAGCAACTGCGTGATGCCATTGCATCAGCATGGACCAACATCCCTGTGGAACGTTTCCGACACCTTGTAGAATTCCCCCTGAAGAATTCAGGCTGTTCTGGAGGTAAAGGGGGGTCCGACATGATGCTAGATGGGGTGTACCTAATAAACCAAGCGTATAGTCTAGACACATTATCCTCTCAATCAAGAAGAAAAGAAGTATGCAAGGAGAGTGTAATTCCACTTTCAAGAAATAAGAAGACATAACTGTTCTGATAAACGATACTTTGTAATGATTTCTCCTCCTGATAAGAAGCGATGGTTTTGGTAGGCCTTATTTACCCTCTGTAGTAGTATACCACCATCCATCCACCCAGCCAGCCAGCTAGGGGCTTCTAAACTCATATTCAAAAGCTGCTGCTTGTTCATCATACTGTCCATATGAATAATGACTGAGGCTCTTCCAGCCTCCCCTACAGTTCTCCCCTCTTCCTTCAGCTGTGTGTTTGACTAAAGCCTAAGCTTTGAACAAATTCACATTTGCTTTTGTAGGTAATACGCGCTTATTAGGCAAAGTCCCATTGATGAACATTACATGCAATAGTATTATTATTTTTCTTTATTTCTTTCTCATAGGGCTCTGGTCAAAAGTAGCGCACTAATTAGGGAATAGGGTGCCATTTGGCGAACCGACAAGGTACCATTAAGGTTGGTTCCGAGAGGAGAGTAGCATGTTGAGATGAGTCTGAGGGATTAGTAGTGAACAAGTCCCTGTCTTAACGTCAATTCCTCCATAAACATGGGCTCAGATTACTGCATAATGACAGCCGCCCGGTAAACAGCCAGCAATAAACAAAACAACAATATGACATCATGGTAAACACAGACGCCTGGACGAGATTGAGCCCGTCCTAAATGGCCACCTATTCCCCAAATAGTGCACCACTTTTGACCAGGGCTGCCAAATGGCACCCTTTTCCCTATTTAGTACACTACTTTTGACCAGGACCCATAGGACTCTGGTCAAAAGTAGTGCACTAAATAGGGAATAGGACGCCATTTGGGAGGCAGACATTATCTGGATAAATCAGCAGGCTATTTCCATCTACATATTCCCATGAATAAAGATACTGATCTTAAAGTCAAAATCCATGATAAATTGCTTATATTATTCATGTCAAACTCATGGGCATCATGAGGGAAAAATTGATGAATCCACATGAACTCAGTCATAATGTGTAATTTAAAAGCAATAAGGAGAAATGGGGCCGACATGGATCTGTGAGCTGCTGTACATACGTGTTCGCCATTCTGATGGATGTTAATGGTAAATCACACGCAGACGATCCCACCTCATTAAGAGGTGTCGGAGCAGCCATGTCCATGGCAACAGGCCGCTGAGTGATGGCCAGCGGGCACAGGGTCAACGGTGGTTCGGTAATTACCGTGGGCTGCACCGTATTACACTCTAAATCACCCGTATAAGCACACACACACACACACACACACACACACACACACACACACACACACACACACACACACACACACACACACACACACAACCACCCCAAACCTAGTGTAAAGCCTTCAAACTTACCCCATGGTGCCCTGACTGGGTCGTACCACTTGGTTATCCTCCACACCCTGCCGCTCCACAGCTCCAGTCCTCACACACCCTCACCACACCAGTGGTCATGGTAATTAGGCTTCTCCAAGCTCTGATGCTGCTGATGGTCATTAGTAGCCTACCAAACGTACTAACTGCATGGTACTCAGCACTCTACTATTGTCCCTCTAATCACTCTGACATCAATGCAAATGTCTTTAAAAATCTAGTCGAACACCTCATGAGAGCCCATCAGCTCATGTTGCCCAACATTTCTACGGCCTATGCAATTTACGGGAGAAAACAGAGTGATGGCCTCTACTAAAAAGAGGATCCCATCAGCTTTCTATAGACTAGGTCTACTATATTTATTTCTCAACTTTCCGAATATTAAGCACATTTTTTATATTTACAACAGGAGTATAGCCTACCTGGCTGGCATGAAAATAAACCACGGGGAAAAGCGTCCTCAATTCGCTATTTAAATGCATAGATGACATGTATTATTTCCTGCTGCCCGTTTTGATACAGGTGCATGATAATGGTCCATTCTAAATCACAACAAATGTCACACATATATTATTTATTATATGTAAAGACATGATTCAATCAAGAATAGTCTGATGGGTGACAATATTAGCCCCTCACTTGTGAATTATATATTATCAATTGTGAATGATGCCCAGCATAAGAAACAATTACTTTTTTTGCGACCTGTTGAAATCATATAGTCGCACACCTCATGTATCCTAGCCCATAGGCCTATAAGTTTTAATAAGGTTTGTATCACAACTAAAGTGGCCAAATAACTTCTTAAAATTAAGCACATGAATCCGCTTCACAAGGGGCGTAGAGCCTAACTGGCATACATAAGCAGAGCGAGTTTCAAGTTTGGGGAAGATCATTTTCACCATAAAAATGCACCTTTATAATAAAAGCATTACATGCATATTTGCATTTATTATTAATGGTGTTTTCCGCTAATGGAACATTCACGCTTATAGCCTACTACCATGTGCGCATTGCTGCGCTTATAATGTGAAGACATTTTTGGGATGCTAGTGGTTGTATTAATTTGGGATCTATTGTATCCCAGAACTGTCCCAGACGGTTTGGAATATTTATTTCTCTCACAGAATAGGTTGACTTTTGTACTCTGGGGATAGTAGATTGACATAGGCTAGTGCTTTTGCTGTTAGGCCTACTCATCTCGTTGGCTGACGAAAAGTAATTGTGGATAGTTCATCCAATATCTTCAATATGCACCTTGGAATTGGATAAGGAAGCGCGCAGTTACGTCCCTGATGTGTCTGTCTTCACTTGTAGCCTGTGAGAAAGACCCAACCACATGACGGAGATCTGTGTGAGTGAGAGACGCTTCGGATTGCGCAGCACACTCAGGGCTGAAAAAGGCACGGATTTGTTAAGGGTGCATTACAGCCACAAAGGGGATACATTATCAAGTGCTTGTAGAATTGTGAATGAGAGACTATTGGAGTGCGTACAGCCTGCGCAAAAAAAACAACGCAGAGCTCATGCCTTTCGAAGCAACTTTTTTTCAAATCATTAGTCTCATCATGCAGCCATACATTGTATTAAAAATCAAAATATATAGCCCAACATTTGTAGAAAAACTAAAGTTAAATTAATAACTCTAAATTAAGCATTTGGAATACCCATTTCTTTGAAAAGTGCTCAAACAGAACCTAACATAAGGACAAGTCCGAGTATGCCATTCTGTTCTTCCGAAATAGACTACATTTTCTTCATATCATGCTTCTTTAGACCTGTCTAAAATAAATAATGGATTTATTGTGATGGTGTAGGCTATATTACATGGATTTATTAGACTGTGTGCAGAAGGCAGGAGATGCTAAATGTGTGTATGTTAATTAACAGTCAATTACCGTGAGACAGACAGTTATTTGCTTGACAATTACCGGCTGACGAAATTTCGCCACGGCCCTAGATGTGACTCGCATGATTCAGCAGCAATATTCGAAAACAGTCAGAGGCAGTTGTAGTTACATATAGGATGACATCATACATCCTGAAAAGACAGACAGATGTCACCTGTCCTTGACAATGTCTGGATCCCAAAAAGCACGCTATTCCCTATATAGTGCACTACTTTTGACCGGGGCCCCATAGGGACTAGGGAATAGGGTGCCATTTGGGACAAACACATTGTCTGTACACTCAGTATGGATACCACGCCCTTTACCACAGTTGAATAAGGATACTAGTACAACACATAAGGTCATCAGTAGCCAGCCAGGCATCGCAGGGTAAAATAACCAGGGGGAGGGACTGTGGTGCACCACAGGGAGTGTGTTGGAGTTGAGTGAGAATCTGTGCCATGTAGCCTTTAGCCAGCCACACACACTCGCACATCCAGTTAGCATTACACAATGGGCCAAGCTTGACATTCAGAGGAATGCAGACAACTGGAGCATAAGCTTAAATCACTGCAAGGTCGCCAATTACTACCAGACTATGTATCTTCTGTCTCTGAACTATTCAGGACTGAGCAGGAATATGCTATTATTTATACCTCCACCATGTTTTTCCAGAGGGAATTCAACATAGATGGTAAAAAAGGTAAAATAACGATGTAAAGAGGGAATTCAATGTTAGGTATTTAAATTAAGATATTTCAGATGACTTGTTTTATGTTTTTGCCTTTTTTATATACAGTTGAAGTCGTAAATTTACATACACTTAGGTTGGAGTCATTAAAACTCATTTTTCAACCACACACAAATTTCTTGTTCACAAACTATAGTTTTGGCAAGTCGGTTAATGTCCTCATCTACTTTGTGCATGACACCAGTATTTTTTCCAATAATTGTTTACAGACAGATTATTTAATGTATAATTCATTGTATCACAATTCCAGTTGGTCAGAAGTTTACATACACTAAGTTGACTGTGCCTGTAAACAGCTTGGAAAATGTCAGAAAATGATGTCATGGCTTTAGAAACTTCTGATATGCTAATTGACATAATTTGAGTCAATTGGAGGTTTACCTGTGAATGTATTTCAAGTCCTACCTTCAAACTCAGCGCTTCTTTGCTTGACATCATAAGAAAATCAGCGAAGACATCAGAAAAACAATTGTAGACCTCCACAAGTCTGGTTCATCCTTCGGAGCAATTTCCAAATGCCTGAAGGTACCATGTTCATCTGTACAAACAATAGTATGCAAGTATAAACACCATGGCACCACGCAGCCGTCATACCGCTCAGGAAGGAGACGCATTCTGTCTCCTAGAGATGAACATACTTTGGTGCGAAAAGTGCAAATCAATCCCAGAACAACAGCAAAGGACCTTGTGAAGATGCTGGAGGAAACAGGTACAAAAGTATCTATATCCACAGTAAAACGAGTCCTATAGCCACATAACCTGAAAGGCCGCTCAGCAAGGAAGAAGCCACTGCTCCAAAACCGCCATAAAAAAGCCAGAATATGGTTTGCAACTGCACATGGGGACAAATATCATACTTTTTGGAGAAATGTCCTCTGGTCTGATGAAACAAAAATAGAACTGTTTGGCCATAATGACCATCGTTATGTTTGGAGGAAAAAGGGGGAGGCTTGCAAGCCGAAGAACACCATCCCGACCATGAAGCACGGGGTGGCAGCATCATGTTGTGGGGGTGCTTTGCTGCAGGAGGGACTGGTGCAATTCACAAAATAGATGGCATCATGAGGGAGAAAATGATGTGGATATATTGAAGCAACATCTCAAGTCATCAGTCAGGAAGTTAAAGCTTGGTCGCAAATGGGTCTTCCAAATGGACAATGACCCGAAGCAATACTTCCAAAGTTGTGGCAAAATGGCTTAAGGACAACAAAGTCAAGGTATTTGAGTGGCCATCACAACGCCCTGACCTCAATCCTATAGAAAATGTGTGGGCAGAACTGAAAAAGTGTGTGAAAGCTTGTGGAAGGCTACCCAAAACGTTTGACCCAAGTTAAACAATTTAAAGGCAATGCTACCAAATACTAATTGAGTGTACGTAAACTTCTGACCCACTGGGAATGTGATGACAGAAATAAAAGCTGAAATAAATAATTCTCTCTACTATTATTCTACCATTTCACATTCTTAAAATAAAGTGGTGATCCTAACTGACCTAAGACAGGGAATCTTTACTAGGATTAAATGTCAGGAATTGTGAGTTGAGTTGAACTGAGTTGAAATGTATTTGGCTACGGTGTATGTAAACTTCCAACTTCAACTGTAAAATTGTTTTATCTTGTACTGGAAAAACACGTGACAGTTTTGTTAATCTGGTGTGGTATTTTTTAGCTGTGCAGTCAGTGCTTCGACCCAAAATGACACCCTATTCCCTATTTAGTGCACTACTTTTGACCAGAGCCAAATGAGAAAAATAATAATACTGTTGCATGTAATGTTCATCAATGGGACTTTGCCTCATAAGCACGTATTACCTACAAAAGCAAATGTGAATTAGTTCAAAGCTTAGGCTTTAGTCAAACACACAGCTGAAGGAAGAGGGGAGAACTGGAGGGGAGGCTGGAAGAGCCTCAGTCATTATTCATATGGACAGTATGATGAACAAGCAGCAGCTTTTGAATATGAGTTTAGAAGCCCCTAGCTGGCTGGCTGGGTGGATGGATGGTGGTATACTACTGCAAAGGGTAAATAAGGCCTACCAAAAACATTGCTTCTTATCAGGAGGAGAAATCATTACAAAGTATCATTTATCAGAACGGTTATGTCTTCTTATTTTATTGAAAGTGGAATTACACTCTCCTTGCATACTTTTTTTCTTCTTGACTGAGACAGTAATCTCTCTGGTGGTGGGAGTATAATGTGTCTAGACTATAGGCTTGGTTTATTAGGTACACCCATCTAGCACCGTGTCGGACTCCCCTTGTCTCCAGAACAGCCTGAATTGTTCGAGGGCATTGTTCGAGAGCGTAATCTCTCTGGTGGTAGGAGTATAATGTGTCTAGACCATAGGCTTGGCACAGACCACTTATATCATGAACATCTCCCTTATTGAAACCGTCACATTCCTGTGAAGACAAAATACTGAACCATCATTGACAAACTGAAGAAAATCTCTTGATATCATAGAAAATGTCATAGTAATTCATCAAAACAATATCTATAGCCGGGTGCTATCAAAAAGATTGCTTTGAATTACATTATTCCAGACAACTCAAGGCTATCATTGCTTTTTTTTAAACGTGAATTTAAAGCAGTAACTCCCCTCAAATCCCTCCGAACATTCATGACTCTAGGAACAAGAACATGTATTCAAATTAGCTGCTGAAGTTTCGTAATTGTATGTAATAGTAAAAATATGACAGTTATCCATTTACTGAACAGTTTCAATTGTGGAGATACAAGTTTTCCTTTTGACAGTAGAGCAGTGCAAGACATAGGGAAGACGGAGCCTAATGATGCAGTGTTCTACAATTACTGCACAGCAAACTGTGCAGTACTCTGTGACCCACAGCTCTAATGTCATGTCATTGTTAACAGAACCGGAGCCAATCTAAGCAACGCACTGAGCACATCACCTTCATAACGGCTTAATCACTAGCATGACAGGGTGAGCTAATTAATCTCTCTACCCCCGCCATCTCTCCTCAACACCCCCCATCCTTGTTACCCCACCCCTGGCGTACCCTGTTCTGCCAGCTAGCTCCGTGGTGTGTGTGTGTGTGTGTGTGTGTGTGTGTGTGTGTGTGTGTGTGTGTGTGTGTGTGTGTGTGTGTGCGCGCCACAGTGAAACTGTACAATCTGAAACTAGAACTGTTCAGCTTTAATCACATAGTCGAAGCGGTGATGCTACATAAAACCCAGTCACTGTCTGTGTCACAAATGGCACCCTTGTCCCTATATAGTGCATTACTTTCACCAGGGACCACAGGGAAGAGGTCAAACTTAGTGCACTATGTAAGTAAAATGGTACCATTAGGGGGCGCAGAGCTACAGTACCAGTCAAAAGTTTGCACACACCTACTCATTCCAGAGTTTTTCTTTATTTTTACTATTTTCAACATTGTAGAATAATAATGAAGACATCAAAACTATGACATAACTGTGTGAACTTATCCTGTGCAGCAGAGGTAACTCTGGGTCTTCCTTTCCTGTGGCGGTCCTCGTGAGAGCCAGTTTGATTCCATATGTGTTATTTTAGAGTTTTGATGTCTTCACTATTATTCTACAATGCAGAAAACAGACAAAAATAAAGAAAAACCCTTGAATGAGTAGATGTGTCCAAACCTTGGACTGCTACTGTAGTTACGGTGCAATTATACAACATGGCTTGCTCTTGGGGTGTTCAACAATGACTAGGCAATAGAAAGTCCATACCCCCTTGAACATCTTTATGTTTCAAAGTGGATTTTTTTTGCTATTGCTCGACACAAAATAATCCAGAATGTCAAAGTGAAAAGAACATTCGACACATTTTTACAAATTAATTAAAAAAATTATTATCTACAATGTAGGTCATTGCATAAGTATTCACCCCGTTTGTTTAGGCAAGCCTAAATTAGTTCAGAAGTAAAATTTTAAAAAATGTTAATAAGTTGTATGGACTCACTCTGTGTGAAACAATAGGGGTTGACATGACTACCCCTTCCTCATACATACGACATCAGGAAGGTCCCTGAATCTGTGCTGGATTCAACTACAACGACCAGGTTTTTTTTCTCTCGAAAGCCTCATAAAGAAGGGCAGTGATTGGTAGATGGGTATCTATAATAAATCAGACATTGCATAGATCTTAAAGCATGGTCAAGTGAATAAATGTGCTGTGGATGATGTATTAAACCACCCAGACACATCGAAGAGGCAGTCGTCCTTCTGAGCTGAGCTGCAGGAGAGGACGGAAACAACATTGCAGTGACTCCACAATAATGGCCTAAATGACCGAGTGAAAAGAAGAATACAAATATTCAGAATGAAAATATTCCAAAACATGCATATGTATGCAACAAGGCACTAAAGTAATACTGCAAAAAAAAAACACGGCAAAGGAATGCACTTTTTGGCCTAAAAGCAAAGCCTTGTTGGGGAAAATCCAACACATCACTGAGTAGCTGCCTCCGTATTCTCAAGCGTGTTGGTGGCAGCATCATAGTATGGGTATGCTTGACATCGGTAAAGACTGGGGAGTTTTTCAGGATAAAAAGAAACGGGATGGAGCTAAGCACAGGCTAAAATCAAACCTGCTTCAGTCTACTTTCCACCAGACACTGGGAGAGGAATTCACCGTTCAGCAGGACAACAACCTACAACACAAAACCACATCTACACTAGAGTTGCTTACCAAAAATACAGGGAATGTTCCTGAGTAGCCAAGTTAACAGTTTTGACTTAAATCTGCTTGGCAAGAAGATAAATCTATGGCTAGACTTTCTGTCTAGCCATGGTACCCAACATCTTGACAGAGCTGGAAGAATTTTGAAAATAATCATGTGCAAATATTACACGTGTGCAAAGCTCTTATGAGACCCGAAAATACTCACAGCTGTAATCGCAGCCAAAGGTGTTTCTAGCACGCATCAACTCCAGGTGCTGATACTTATCTAATCAAGGTGTATTAGGGTTTCATTTTCATCCCTTTTTTTTTTCCTCAAGTAAAAATGTTCTTCCACTCTGACATTGCAGAATATTCTGGGTAGATCGTTGACAAAAGAACTGACAATGAAATCAATTTGAATCACACTTTGTAAAGCAACAAAATGAAGAGAAAAAAAAGGTTCAAGGGGGTGTAGACTTTCTGTTGGCACTGTATCAGTAAAACAGCCCGAGGGCCAGTCAGTTTGTGCTATCATACCAGCTCCTTGCCATGTTTGACTTGACAATGAGATCAATGGAGTTGGCGAGAACACAAAACAGATCTGGCACACAAATCAGGCTACTAAAACATGGGTTAGGGAACGCTGTACAGTAATGACACGGGGGATTATGAGTGGAAAGACTGATTAAAACACTGTACTTCACATTACCTCTAAATTGACTATTGTGAGTTTTGATGCCAAAATAGTATATATATAATAGGATGTAATTTCCTTCATTTCCAACCTCGCTGTTCCTCGGTTTTTCAATCCACAGGACACATAATGCCTCGGGCATAAACACACACAGAGCACCTTGTGTACTGCGCCATGTCGGTGGTATAGCGTGTGTGTCCTCAGGAGGCTCAGCCTCGGAGGGTGGAGAAAGCTGATTCATTTTCACAAAGAGAGTCTCAGCCAGCCAACTGTAAACTGTGTGAAAACTCTATTTTATTTGCCCGAATCCACGCACACGCCATGACATTAAGACTCATTCACTTTTCAGAAAGATGTTCCTGCCAAATCTCCCGACATGTTGTTTTCAGAGGCCTCGTTGATATTTGAGGAGCGCGGTGCATTATGACTTTCAGCAAACGTCATCAAACGATGCGAGGAGAGAGACACCTTTGTTCGTTCGAGTGGGCTACCTTTTCCACAGAACACAATCGTGTTTCGTGTGTAAATAGTCAAGGTCGGTCACCCGCCACCTTTTCTAATGTGTGGCGTTTTACACTCGTCTTTGGGATCTAGACACACTCCCTCTGGTTTTTTGTTGCACCAGACTACATGTATGTCACGGCCACAGAAAACGCATAACGCATACGCCGTCGTACCACAATAATGCTAAATCACTTCAAAACAACACTAAAAGCATAAACGAAGACTGAGAAATCAAGTGGTCAATTCAAGCATGGTCAATTCTCATTAAGGATGTTCACGTTTGCCTGTAATGATGGCCCATTCCAATAGAGGGTGCTGACAAACTATGTGAGATAACAACACAGATTTTTCAAACATTACAACTCATATGACAGAGGAATAGAAAGCAGGTATTCCAACTACAAAGGAAATGTCCACGTAAATAACAGACAAAGACTAAAACAAGAGTTTCGAGCAGCTTTGTTTTATGCTGGCTACTGGTTTAGCTGAGCAGAGAGAAATAGAGCTTTTTGGATCACTGGGTGTAATTAAAGACATGCTCTGGAACTTTGGTGACTACTAAGTATTTTTTAAACCTCCCGCTTTGGGCTGGATGTGTCAATGTGTAGTTCATACATGTATAATCTGTAAGCAGAAATACCGTTTTACCTCCGTTAGCCACAAAACCCCTAGTTTGAAAGCGACTGTTTTTCTGGAACCTGTGCTGCGCCATTCCCCCCCCCATGTGGGCCAGTCCCCTATCCATTTGAGTTCAACCAATGGGCTTCAGTCCCTCACCATTTGAGTGACAGATACCAAGAACACGCAACAGAGTGGGAGAGAGACAGCAATCACGTGGTGCACATATCTGCACATATGTGACATAGTACACAATTTCCGGGGGCCATTTTTGACTTGTGAGCGCTACTTTCAGAAGTACTTGTTAAAAAGTATACAAAAGTATTGGATTATCTATTTGATGATTAGCCAAACACACAAAGATGGAAAGGGAGAGAAAGAGAGAGCGAGAGAGAGCACGCGAAGAGAGAGAGTGAGAGAGACTGTCCTCTATTAAGCTGTTCAGTGGAGGGTAGCTTTATTAAATCATTACCACAGTCAATGTGAAAGAAGAAGTACAATATGTTTCTTTGGGTAATGACTCCTTCTGAGAAAATATCACAGAACTTGATGATACAGCTGATGCATACATTACACATGTACACTGCACTTACCCACAATTGCGCACACGCACGCAGGGAGTGAGGGAATCCGTGGGGCCAGCAGGGGAGTCCTAACCTAACAACCTGGACAACAGTGCTCTCTATGGGCTTTACAGAGCAAGGTCGACCCACCTCCAACCTGGCAACCCATGGACGAACTACGACAGAAAACAATATGGCAACCCACTATGACAGGCTAACAGTGAGTTACTTCTGGCAACCCACTGATGAACTATGACAGGCTAACAGTGAGTTACTTCTGGCAACCCACTGATGAACTATAACAGGCTAACAGTGAGTTACTTCTGGCAACCCACTGATGAACTATAACAGGCTAACAGTGAGTTACTTCTGGCAACCCACTGATGAACTATGACAGGCTAACAGTGAGTTACTTCTGGCAACCCACTGATGAAATGTAGTTTATGAAAGTTCAAATCAGGGTGGCTGGTCTGAATGCTCATTTAACTTCATCAAGTAAACTGTTGGATTCGACATTTTGAACATTGAGATATTAAATAAACGATAGGGAAGACGCATAGCATCAAAGGAGAAAGAGACTGGGTCTCTGTAGAAAGACAGATAGTTGTGTTGGAATGTGTTGGGGGAAGGGAGTAGAGCAGTTGGGAGACAGATGGACATTTGTGGATTAGTGGAAGGAGGGGTTGAGGTCAGGAGGTGAGGTCAGTTCCCCTTAAGGGAGTAATCAGGGTTTCGTATCTGGTTACCTTCTTCTTGTTGAGCTTGAGATATAAGGATTGGAGAGAATGAGTGTCTTAAGTGGGATATAAATATCTGGATGGGACAAATGTTGGGTTGTCTGATTACAGCTGTACAGAACCTTTGGGAAGAATTCAACTTGATTCAAGCTTCTCTATTGTCTGGGAGTTATTTACTCTGAAAAAGAAGAACCTAACAAAACAGAACCTAATTCTCTTTGTTTTCTATCATACGGGCATGGTGGGAATCAATACAAACATTTCAGCGTCTTGTTTCTTCTCCTCTTTCCTATTAGCCATGCGCGACGAATGTAATTCACCTATTTAACTTAGAGCCTCTACGCACAATAATACATTCCTCACGCTTGCTGTTCCAACATTATGGGCTCACTCGTCCTTTCTCTCAACCAATGGTTCACCTCTCAACCTCTCTCTTAACCAACGGGTGTTCATCTTGGGACGTATATATATATATATGTCAACTTACCCCGTGTTCTCTCACTTGCTGTTTTTCTGCAACAGTTGTCAAAAGCCATCCACCTCCCCAAGACCAGCAGCATGGTAACCTTAAGGCCTGTCATTGGAACTCCTTTCCCCGAGCAGGGGGGGGGGGGGGGTTGATGCCAGCTGCCCGACACAGTATCGGGCGCCGAGGAGCATTCCTCTGTGACGAAGCCATACCTCAAACTATGAATACTATTCCATATTGCATTATGTCTCTGTTGTTCATTCAGTTAGGCCTGTACTCGATTGAACTATGACAGAACAACAGCGCAGCCTTTACACTGGGGCAACCCACTGATGAACTACGACAGACCCCTTACAGAAAAACCAAATGATTTCACATGTGGGAAAATCAGAGGATTTCACGTTACGTATCTAAATTCACGTGCAGCCTTCACAATCTGATAACCCACTCATAATCTATGACAAACCCACAGATAAATCCATCGATCTGGAAATGTTATCAAGCCCTATAATCCACAGTAGTCCCTGGCAACCCTTTGTTTGGAAGTCCAGGAGGGCACGAGCAAACACCATTAACTCGTAACCTGGCAACCCTGTAACGCACCGTTCAAACCCCAAAGCACACACAGAGCACTGTATTAAAGTACCATCCATGTCCACTGAAAAAGTGAATCTGACAACCATATCATCTTAACACTGCTACATTCCACTTGTATCCTGCTGCTGCAGACCAGTCTCATAATACAACTACCTGGTTACCCGGGATAAAAGTGATTTCTTCTCGGGATGGAACATTTGTTAAATACCGGGAAAATATTCAACCATAGTATCAACAATGGTCCAACCACCCAAAGGACATCCAGCCAACTTGACACAACTGTGGGAAGCATTGGAGTCAACATGGGCCAGAATCCCAGTGGAACACTTTCAGCACCTTGTAGAGTCCATGCCCCAACAAATTGAGGCAGTTCTGAGGGCTAAAAGAGGTGGGGTGTAACTCAATATTAGGAAGATGTTCCTAATGTTTGGTATACTCAGTGTATATAGTGCCCTAATTTTGCCAAAGGTTAATTTGAGATGAAGACTTTGGAAGACAGTAGACAGCATTACATGCAGTACCGTTTTGCTCGCAGACAAAATTGAAGTTGCCAAATCGATATCAGTGCATCCATCCCAAGCACGAATGAACAATAGCGCGAGTAGAAGCACATGCACACACACTTGAATATGTTGTGCATTTACCACACCGCTCCACCCTGGCTCTCACCCAATGAGATGCCTTCATCAAGAGTGCTAGACCAGGCCCCGAAGCTCCTTATCAGATATCCCCTACAGTCCCAAATGGAACTCCAGCCTCTATAACATGTACTATTTTTGACCAAGGTCCATAGGGCTCTGGTCAAAGGTGGTGCACTTCCTCTACATCCTGTATCTACCTGCTACCAGACCTCTCGCAGGTCAGTAGAAGAGCTAAAGGAAAATCAAAATCATAGGATTGATCTGACGCAAGCAAGGCCACGGCAAAATAAAGCTAATTTGTAGCATTGACTGTGAAACTAATGGTGTGGTTAGTGGGAGTGAGACGAGGGCCCGGGGCTCTGCCTCATGTTAAAGACCTAAGCCAGCTAGATTTGGGAGGGACATTGATTCTCATTTTCCCCTCCGTTGGGTGCAGTTAATGGGGGATCAGGTGGTAGGGAAGGTTGGGGGGGGGGGCTGATCAATATCTCCCCCTGGACTAACCCTCATTCCACCAGTCATTCTAGACCCACCTCCATCTCTACCACTCTCTCTCCCTCATATTTTTACTTTTTTTTCTTGCTCTCCCTTTTTCTGTCTCCTTCCTTCCCTCACTCTCATTATTTCTCTCACTCCATCTCCCTCCCTTTCTCCCCCGCCCCTCTATCATCTTTCTGTCTGTATATAAACCTGATCTACAATAGCTCCCTGTGCGTGTGTTTGTGTGTGTGTACGGGCTACATGTGTGTGTGTGTGTGAGATCCTGACAGTGACTATACAGTTATTTTAATGTGCAGTAATGGGGTTGCTGCTCCAGACATTGACCCAGCTCAACCCAGAGATGGCGGGAGCAAGCCACCTCCTAACACTGGTCTGCATCTCAACACACTATCTCTGTATAGCAACATATGCCCAGATAAGACATGCAGCTTACTCGCAACACAACAGACAAACAGCTGGCCGTTCTATTCTCCATTACAGGCTTCTCCAGTCAACGCGGCTTATGCCGTTACGGAGCTTTCAAAGGAAAGTCATTTAGTGCTCCGACACTTTTGTGATGGAAAAGCTTGTAAAGTGAGTTTCCACCAAACTGAAGGATGGCTGATTTATTTGCTCAGAGTATTTCCGAGGAGAATGATTGCCATGGAAGGGACAGGCATGTCATTGCCACAGTGTCTGCATCCCAAACGTCACACATTTTGGGGAAAAGTAGTGCACTACATAGGGAATAAGGTGCGCTTTGGGACGGAGCCCCTTCACCTGAATTAAAGCTGTTTAGAATTCTGACGCAGCCCATCTGGCTCTGCTTAGCCTGCTTTACGAGACAGGGGGTAGGATAACCAACTGGAATCTGACATGTACGATGTAGCGGAGTAGCTGAGGACTGCAGAGAGTGAAAGAGAGGAGAGGAAGAGAGAGAGAGAGCGAGAGATAGAAAGATAAACGGCTGTTTCTCATATGTTGTCAATGGGGGGCGAGTGCTGCAGATGCTGCCTGAGCTACCGTGATTATTACACAGGCTGTTGTCACGCCACATCTGCTGAAGCCACAACAAGAGGGAAAAATGGAGAGGAAAAGAGAAGAAAGACAGAAAGACAGAAAGAGCGCGAGAGAGAAAGAGACAAAAAGAGTGGGAGCGAGAGAGTGCGAGAGAGAGGTGTGTGTGCGCTTCTCACACACCACTACTGTACAGAGAAATCTCCTGTCTAATTTGAGCTGAGGGGAGCAGTGTATCTCCACGGGGAGTAGGGTTATACACAGGCAATGCATACTATTTGTAGTGTTCAGACCTAGGTTCAAATACTATTCGATATTATTTCAAATACTTCATCTGTGCGCGATTGAGCTTGCCTGGCTTAATGGACCAATAGATTAGTCTAAAAAACGCAAACCCCGCCCACCTGCCACTCCAGGCAGGCTAGAGCAAACGTTTAGAATATTTGAAATACTTCAAATAGTATTTGAAACCAAGATTGGTAGTGTTCAAAATGTAGTCGCAACCTATTGAGAATGTATGGCTGACACAACGACTCTCCATCCAGGGTGTACTGTGAAGAAAGGACGAAGGATGTGGGTGTTACCGGGATGAATAATTCTCTCTCAGCAGAAAGACAGGACGGCGCTCCACAACATCGGTCATCTTTCTCTTGTATGTCATCATGATCCATCTACAGCTATTAGTCTCTCTCTCATCCCCCTGTTTCTATCCGTCTTCTCTCCTCTGCCACTGCAGTCCCTCCCTCCGTACTCAGGTTTTGGGCCTGTGTCCCAAATTAAGAGAGAACAGGGTGCCATTTGGGATGCGAGGCTTGGTGGTGATGGTGATGGTGAGATTTAGAAGCCAATCCTGGAAAATTTCCCCGTAACAAGCATTTTGTTATGGATGGCTGCAGCGTAGTGGTGTAACTCAACCCACTGCCAGTGTGTGTGTCTGTGCATGTGTCAGTCATCGCTGGGAAGAGATCCACACAGCACACAACAGCCACTCTAGTCCTATTATTTACTGCATCATGGCGTCTGAGTGGGAGTTGATTGAAAACGCCACGGGCCTAAAGTTACCGTCGTTGCTACCGATTTCTGATGACTAGGCTTTAAAGAACATTTCTCTTCTCACTGCAGGAATTTAGTTCGCTTTGGATTTGGTTTCAAATTTGCTTACTCTCTCTCCGTCTCATTTTGCTCTCCACCCCTTCTCTTCAGCTATAGGTTTAGCTCTGTTCTGGGGGGGGGGGGGGGCATGGGCTTTAGAGTGTTAATACCTTCCTACTAGCCTCTCACAGCTTCAATTCACTTCACTTTAACTCATTCTACCAATGACCAAACCCATTACAATTTCCCCTGCTTTTACCTCAGGAGTTTGTCGCCACACAGTAAAGCTCAACCATTGGAAACACAGGGTGTGTCCCAGATGGAACCCTAGTCCCTATTTAATGCACTACTTTTGACTGGTCAAGTGCACTATATACTGTAGGGAATATGGTGCCAGTTCGGACACAGCCCGTAGCCGTAAACAGATACTGTCCACTGCAAGAGAGTACGCTAGCTAACTGCGCTCTCAGCTGAAGTAGTGCTCGGGCTGAAGAGCTCTCACAGAAAATGCAGAACCTAATTGATTGTCTAAAACCCAAGGCATGCCAATCTCAAAGCCAGCCATGCAGTGCATGTTTGAGTGGCTAAGAGATGGAACGAAGCAGAGAGGAAATGATCAAAACAACAGCTGGGATTTTGAAAAGCCCCAACATTCAACAAGCTGGCTGTAGCACACTGTTTATCAAAAAAAAAACCTGTCCATTCATTTCCTTATAATTCTCTCTAGACTATACTTCTCCTTTTCCTCCTCCTCTCACTCTCTCTGTCTGTTTCGGATGCAGTGGTTGCTGGCAGAGAGGATATTGTTATGCCTATAGTGTGCAACGGCAAACAACACCTCAAGAGAGCAACTAGACAGCAACAGACGGAGACAACACGTTACTTGCATGAAGAGGTGAGGTTATAGTCTGTGAGAGATGTGCAGCACATCAAAAGTATGGGGAGGGCTTAAGGATTTTTTATTTATTTCACCTTTATTTAACCAGGTAGGCAAGTTGAGAACAAGTTCTCATTTACAATTGCGACCTGGCATGGGATGCACAATTCTTGTAACTTTCTCAAAATTCCCAGGTTTTCCATAAATCCCGGTTGGCAGATTTTTTGGAAATCCTGCTTATTACCCCCTGATTCCAGGAATATTCCAACTGGGATTTCTGGAAAACCTTTTGGGAAATGTACCGGAATTGTGCAACCCTGGGGGAGCTATTCAGCTCTGAACCCAAACCATACTACGCAGGAGTGGCAGGTAGCCTAGTGATCAAATCCCCAAGCTGACAAGGTAAAAATCTGTCGATCTGGCCCTGAACAAGGCAGTTAACCCACTGTTCCTAGGCCTTCATTGAAAATAAGAACTTGATCTTAACTGACTTGTCTAGTTAAATAAATATTTTTTTAAAGCAGAGAGGCTTTTTTATAATACCTCCCAGATAGAATGCATTCAACTCACCTCGACAGACTTATACAAACTCTTACTCATGCACCTGTCCTGTAACATTAACCATGATGAATCTTCAGCCAACTGCAATCAAAACAGAGACAGCCGAAAACTCTGGAGCTCAAGCTGAGCATTGTCTCATTGTGTTTGAAGTAAGCCCAAGTCCTCCTCTCTCCCGTCTTTTCTCTCCTCTCTTCGCCTATCTGGCTGGATCCAGATCCTGCAGGGAGCCTTCGACTATATCTATGTCCAAAATGGCACCCTAGGCCTATTTCCTATCTAGTGCCCTAAAGTGCCATACGGAGATGATCAAAAGTAGTGCAGCATATAGGGAACAGCGTGCCATTTGGGACGCAAGCCTTAGACTATCACACACTCTGCACTAAACCCCCCAAAAGCCACTCCAAACCCAGGATAATGAACCATGTCAAATCACTTGAACCTCTCGGCGGAGGCTAATACTGACTGGGAAATATCGCAAACCCCCCATTAATCCAGGAGCCGTGAAGTTCAATTTTAATGAAACCGTTAATTCTATATTAGAGAGCCTGGCTACTGTCTGTTGGTGTGCGTGCCAAATGGCACCCTATTCCTTATGTAGTGCACTATAAAAGGAAATAGGGTGCCACTTGGGGCCGTCTCTGTCTTCTACACCACTCACTCAGACTGACTGGGAAAGCTTTGCTCTTCTCATCTCTCTCCACTCTTAGCTCAGCAGCCATGCATAACGCTAGTGATCAATAGGAGAGGGGGGGGGGGGTGAAGGAGAATTTGTAAAGAATTTACTAAAAAACAGAGCAAACTAGAATGCTATTTGGCCCCAAACAGAATACCTGACTACTGTGACTGACCCAAAATGAAAGAAGGCTTCGACTATGTAAAGACCTGGCTCTCAAGAGAAGACAGGCTATGTGCACACTGCCCACAAAATGAGGTGGAAACTGACCTACACTTCCTAACTTCCTGCCAAATGTATGACCATGTTAGAAACAACTATTTCCCTCTGATTACACAGACCCACAAAGAATTTGAAAACGAATCAAATTTTGATAAACTCCCATATCTATTGGGAGAAATAACACAGTTTGCAATCACAGCAGCACGATTTGTGACCTGTTGCCAAAAGAAAATGGCAACCAGTGAAGAAGAAACACCATTGTAAATACAATCTATATTTATGTTTATTTATTTTCCCTTTTGTACTTTAACTATTTGCACGTCATTACAACACTGTATATAGACATAATATGACATTTTAAAATGTCTTTATTCTTTTGGAACTTTTGTGAGTGTAATATATACTGTTCATTTTATTATCTATTTCACTTGCTTTGGCAATGTAAACATATGTTTCCCAAGCCAATAAAGCCCCTTAAATAGAAATTTAATTTGAATTGAGAGAAAGAGAGATAATGAACCATATCAGATCACTTGAACCTCTCGGTGGTGGCTAATACTGACTGGGATATACCCATTAATCCAGGAGCCTTGAAGTTCAATTCTAACGAAACTGTTATTTCTATATGAAATGAGCTTGCCTTGCATGGGTGGATGGATCAATGGCAGCTGGAGAATAACTGAGTAGTGTGTGTGTATCCTATCCAGATCTGAGCGACTGATCCATAGTGGGGATTGATGATGCAGACAGGGAAAGCCTGGTTACTGTCTTGTCGGTGTGCGTCCCAAATGGCATCCTATTCCCTATGTAGTGCACTATAAAAGGAAATTGGGATCCACATGGGATCCTGTCTCAGTCTCCTACACCACTCACACAGACTGACCGGACTGGCTCAGCTTTGCTCTTCTCGTCTCCCTCCACTCTTAGCTCAGCAGCCATGGATAACACTAATGACCAATAGGGGGAGAAAAGGAGGGAGAGAAAGAGAGAGACAGAAAGAGAGAGGGAGAATGAGAGAGAGATGGAGCCTTACAACAACAAAGAAACATGATTGAACGTGGTTTTTGGAACACTTCGACACACCCCACTTTTATTTTTTATCAATTATTTTTAAATCTTAGTTCCAATAGTTTATATTTTTTTCTCAGAGGTTGTCAGTTAGATAGGCTCTCTGCAAGGTTTTGTATAGATTACCTATTATATGAATATCCTTTTCTGAATCAAATTGAATTTCCTCAAGATTGCTCTGATGTCCAAAAGATTTCAAATCTAAATTCGGTGATATAAAACTTTTAAGTTGGATGTATTTGAAAACATCTACATTGCTCAATCCAAAAGCGTTTTTTAAACTGTCGTGGAACTAAATGTATTTCCTATTACCACTGCTCACGAGTGGCGCAGCCGCCTAAGGCACTGCATCTCAGTGCAAGAGGTGTCACTACAGTCCCTGGTTGGAATCCAGGCTGTATCACATCCGGCTGTGATTGGGAGTCCCATAGGGCGGTGCACAATTGGCCCAGCGTCGTCCGGGTTTGGCTGGGGTAGGCCTTCATTGTAAATAATTTATTCTTAACTGACTTGCCTAGTTAAAAAAATAAAAATATATATATACTTGTATTACCAAGTAATTTACGAATTCTATGCTTTTAGTTTTCCATGTGGACCAATCTGTTGATGAAATCTGAAAAGTTATCTAAGGTTTGTTCCATAAGGTTGTGTTTCCAGGGAGTGATATTGGTTCTTGAAGAAAAATGTTCTTCCATATTGTTATGGTGCTCTTAACTATGATGTAATGAATGTTCTTGGCTTTCTCTTTTGAAAATAAGCATGTAACATCTTAAATATGTACCCCATTATTCCTCTTTCGTGCATTTAACTAAATCAAATCAAATTTTATTTGTCACATACACATGGTTAGCAGATGTTAATGCGAGTGTAGCGAAATGCTTGTGCATTTAACTATATGTCGCAAGTAAAGCTCTGAGTAGCAAGTTGATACAATTCCAAGTCTGGAAGGTCAAAACCACCCTCAGACTTAGTAAGATGTAAAAATGTTATTTTTATTCTATGAATTTTATTTGCCCATATAAAGTCTTATGACAGAGTATACTTTTTTAAACAATGTCTTCGGTGGGGTAATTGGTATTACCGATAAATACAAAAACTTGAGGAGCCATGCCATTCTTAAGAGGTTTATGCTACCTGTAATATGTATGGGAAGATTATTCCCTTTAATTAAAGTTAACTTTATATATTTGTTGTCACTTATTAAGCATCCTAAGTATTTCATATTCTTTATGGTCCACTTAAAGGATTGCTATAGATGGTGAGTTATTCTGTTTCTTTATCCTATTGCCATTATTTCTGACAGTTCACACCCGGTTGTAAATTACAGCAGAAGGAGACTCTTTCTCCCCTTCAGTATGAACCAAAGGAATGCCTTTGTTAACAGGCTTCTCCTGCCTCAACTCTACCACGGTCAAACGTAAATACTGGAGGAGCAATAATTCTAACATAAGAATGTTTTATTAAGATAGGAGATAACTTGCAATCATATCCTTTGCACAGTAAGTAGCCACGCCCCGAATGAGGTCAGAAGAGCATGTCAGCCGTATAGAACCGTCCTTTTCGACCAGAGTGCTTAAAAGGACTGGCTAAGAATTAACATACTAGATCAGTATATTGCCAGGTTGCAGCTGTGCGTGTAAAGTGGTCTGAATCCTGACCCCAGACAATCACTGGTACGGCTGATTAGTTGTCTTGAGTCAAATATCTCAAACTCTTCAAACCATCCTACTACTCTTGTCAAATCACTGCAGTACGCTACTCTCGTCACCCCACCGAAACCATTGGCATAGCTGGCTAGCTTATCTTCAAATAAGCAGATTCAGGAACGAACGGAACAGAGTGAACTCTGTAGTTCTGTTCAGGACTACACGATGGACAAAGACATTCACACGTAAATACATTCAAGATTTCGTATTCCAAACAGGCGGTGGTTTGTGTGCAAAGCATATGATTACTGTGACAATAGTTTTGAAAATGTATCGACGATAACTGTATTTTTTTCTCTTTCTCACTCTCCAATACTTACTGTGTCAGTCCGCTGGGGACCTTTGTCTCATGTATGTTTATTCTGTGTTATTATTTAGTTAGCTAGTAAATAAATAATTAAACCAATTTGTGTAGTACTGAATCACGAGTAAGCCTGGGATTTTTTCACATCAAGAAGCTTATAACTGTTCAGAATTATGATATGATAAGAAGTTATGATTAATTGGTTCACTGTTTTCTGGATGTTATAGGTCAAGACAGAGTTTAATTTGGGAGATGGTAACTCTTTAAACAACTTCTTCCGTGGTGCCCCAAATTCCAAATGAATTAATTGTTACATGATTAATTTAAATTGTGCAACAATTAAATATAGTTAGTGGATTAAATAAGTAACAGTCATCAGATTAATGAAAGTAAAGTCACGATACAGGAGATAATCTGCAAATACGTTTTGTTTGGTTTATATTGATGTTTACCAATACCTGTTACATTTGGGTCCTGTCAAAATGTTCTGCAAGCGGTTCAATTGCCAGTGCAAACAGGAGGTGGGACATCCCTGTCTTGTGCCCCTTTCTAAAGCAATTTCATCAGATAATATATTATTTGTAGAGAGCCGTGAAAAAGTATTTGCCCCTTTATGATTTTCTCTGTTTTTGATACTGAATGTTATCAGATCTTCAACCAAAACCTAATATTAGATACTTATTTAATTAACAAAGTTATGCAACACCCAATTCCCCTGTGTGAAAAAGTAATTGCCCCCTTACACTCAATAACTGGTTGTGCCGCTTTTAGCTACATTAACTGAAACCAAATGCTCCTTGTAGTTGATCAGTCTCTAACATCCCTGTGGAGGAATTCTGGCCCACTCTTGCTTGCAGAACTGCTTTAACTCAGCGAAATGTGTGGGTTTACAAGCATGAGCTGCTCGTTTCAAGTCCTGTCACAACATCTCAATTGGGATTAGGTCTGGACTTTGACTAGGCCATTCCAAAACTTCAAATGTGTTGCTTTTTAACCATTTTCATGTAGACTTGATTGTATTTTGGATCATTGTCTTGCTGCATGACCCAGCTGCGGTTCAGCTTCAGGTCAGACAGATGGCCTGACATTCTCCAGTAGCCTTCTCTGACACCGAGCTGTCCAGGTCCTGAGGCAGCAAAGAATCCCCAAACCATCACACTACCCCACCTTGGTGACATGTGGGTCTTACTGTGGAATGCAGTGTTTGGTTTTCGCCAGGACAGATGAGTCAAAAGTCAAACCTTTTGGACGACATGGGCCCACTCTTCCATGTTTCTGCTGTTTTGTCTGTGGCTACGGAACCCTGACCTGTTCACCAGACGTGCTACCTTGTCATGCTGCTGCTCCAGTTTCAACTATTCTGCCTGCGGACATGGAACCCTGACCAGTTCAACGGACGTGGTACCTTGTCCCGGACCTGCGGTTTTCAACCCTCTTTCTCCCTCCCTCTACCATACCTGCTGTCTCGACCTCTGAATGCTCGAGTACGAAAAGCCAACTGACATTTACTCCTGAGGTACTGACTTGTTGCACCCTCTACAACCACTGTGATTATTATTTGACCCTGCTGGTCATCTAGGAATGTTTGAACATCTTGTAGAATGATCTGGCCTTAATGGCCATGCACTCTTATAATCTCCCACCGGCACAGCCAGAAGAGGCCTGGTCACCCTCAGAGCCTGGTTCCTCTTCATGATTCTTCCTAGGTCCCTGCCTTTCTTGGGAGTTTTTCCTTTTCCTAGCCACCATGTTTCTACATCTACATTGCTTGCTGTTTTTTTTTGGTTTTAGGCTGGGGTTCTGTATAAGAACTTTGTGACATCTGCTGGTGTAATAAAGGCCTTTATAAATACATTTGATTCGATTTTTGATTTGATTGACTTAAATACTATATTATTTCCTCTTTTATATTGTCTTTTCCGTGTCCATGTGTCTTATTGGCATTGGCTAACTCTGTCATTACTAGATTGTATTGGTGGGAGGGGGAAGGAACATTGTCTCAACTTACTATAAGATGGTCTTGGGCATCACTGTATGTAGCCGTGTGTGCTTATCCATTTTATTTTTAAATCTTTTTTAAATCTTTTTTTTTTAACTTCTGCCTCTTAGCAGGGCACTGGACTTTCTATCCACTGGAAATGTTTCTTGTTGCCTGTTCAGGGCTTCATCAGCACTTTTGAACTCCCTTCCCTGTGTTCCCTTTCATTGCCACAGTACTGCCAGGAATCGGAATTGAGACTTGATTCCTTTTTCCTCCAGTGACTTTCTGATCGGAATGAATTGCTTGTTTGTTTTTTTAACCTAGCAGAAAGGTCCTGGACGAATAGAATGGACCTTAATCTCCTTTCCCCCGTGCCCTCAGAATGTTGACTTTTGTCTGATAGTTCCATAGCTTAAAGATTACCATACAAGGGTATTTAGCGTTTTTCTACTTTGCGCAGATGCCATCACTCTAGATCCTCTAGATACATCCACGCCAAGCTCCTCTGATATCAGCTTGATCACGCAGCTGAAAAGGTCCCCTTTTTCCTCGTCTTCCGTTAGGGACAGTATTGTCACATTATTTTGTCTTGGTCTGTTTTCTAACTGATCCAGTTCATCTTCTAAAGTGTTCACTTTTGTTTCCAATGTTCTTGCCTTGTTAGTCCACGTGTCCGCCCTGTATATGCTTATCTGACATGATAGACTCTACTTTCCTTTCAAACAAATCTACTTTTTGCAACCTTTAGCATTGAGAGCATTTTAGTGTTTTTCTGGAAATCCTTCAGCTGTTTATTGCTCTTATTTGCATCACCAAGTTGTCTTAAAAATATACAGTTGAAGTCGGAAGTTTACATACCTTAGCCAAATACATTTAAATTCAGTTTTCCACAATTACTCACATTTAATCTTAGTAAGAATTCCTTATCTTAGGTCAGTTAGGATCACCACTATATTTTAAGATTGTGAAATGTCAGAATAATAGTAGAGAGAATGATTTATTTCAGCTTTCATTTCTTTCATCACATTCCCAGTGGGTCAGAAGTTTACATACTCTAAATTAGTATTTGGTAGCATTGCCTTTAAATTGTTTAACTTGGGTCCAACGTTTCAGGTAGCCTTCCACAAGCTTCCCACAATAAGTTGGGTGAATTGTGGCCCATTCCTCCTGACAGAGCTGGTGTAACTGAGTCAGGTTTGTAGGCCTCCTTGCTCGCACACGCTTTTTCAGTTCAGCCCACAAATTTTCTATAGGCTTGAGGTCAGGGCTTTGTGATGGCCACTCCAATACCTTGACTTTGTTGTCCTTAAGCCATTTTGCCACAACTTTGGAAGTATGCTTGGGGTCAATGTCCATTTTGAAGACCCATTTGCGACCAAGCTTTAACTTCCTGACTGATGTCTTGCGATTTTGCTTCAATATATCAACATAATTTTCCTACATCATGATGCCATCTATTTTGTGAAGTGCACCAGTCCCTCCTGCAGCAAAGCACCCCCACAACATGATTCTGCTACCCCCGTGCTTCACGGTTGGGATGGTGTCCTTCGGCTTGCAAGCCTCCCCCTTTTTCCTCCAAACATAACGATGGTCATTATGGCCAAACAGTTCTATTTTCATTTCATCAGACCAGAGGACATTTCTTCAAAAAGTACGATCTTTGTCCCCATGTGCAGTTGCAAACCGTAGTCTGGCTTTTGTATGGCGGTTTTGGAGCAGTGGCTTCTTCCTTGCTGAGCATTTCAAGGTTATGTCAATATAGGACTCATTTTACTGTGGATTTTTGGATTTTTTTTTACTGTGGATATAGATACTTTTGTACCTGTTTCCTCCAGCATCTTCACAAGGTCCTTTGCTGTTGTTCTGGGATTGATTCACACTTTTTGGTATGACGGCTGCATGGTCCCATGGTGTTTATACTTGCGTACAATTTTTTCTGATGTCTTGGCTGATTTCTTTTCATTTTCCCATGATGTCAAGCAAAGAGGCACTGAGTTTGAAGGTAGCCTTCAAATACATCCACAGGTGCACCTCCAATTGAATCAAATGATGTCAATCAGCCTATCAGAAGCTTCTAAAGCCATGACATCATTTTCTGAAATTTTCCAAGCTGTTTAAAGGCACAGTCAACTTAGTGTATTTAAACTTCTGACCCACTGGAACTGTGATACAGTGAATTAATCTGTCCGTAAACAATTGTTGGAAAAATGACTTGTGTCATGCACAAAGTAGATGTCCTAACCTACTTGCCAAAACTATAGCTTGTTAACGAGAAATTTGTGGAGTAGTTGAAAAACTAGTTTTAATGATTCCAACCTAAGTGTATGCAAACTTCCGACTTCAACTGTATATATATTTAACCTTTATTTAACTTGGCAAGTCAGTTAAGAACAAATTCGTATTTACAATGACTGCCTACCCCGGCCAAACCCGGACGACGCTGTGGCAATTGTGCGCCGCCCTATGGGACTCCAAATCACGGCCGGATGTGATGCAGTGTCTTCGACCACTGTGCCACTCAGAAGTCCAGGGAAGCCATGGCTCGTTGGGTTCGAGTCTCAGCGTCGCAAATTGGTTCACTGTTATGTATAACTGACCACACTCTCTCCCAGTTTCTTGGGGACATAATGATTTATCGATTTTAAACCCATTAGAGTATAAACCCCGTCAAAGTGGGGGGTGGTTCTAAGCTATATGGAATTGTTTTAAGAACGTCATACCAAATATCCTTTAGCTATTTGATTTTGAATCTTAAGACACCTTGAATTATATAAAAAAATATTTTAATATTTGATGAAAGACACTGCTATTAGCCCATACAAACACACTGAATAACAGATAGTCCCCGAAAAAGATCAAAGGAAGTTTGTTCAGAAGTGTCTCTCCTATATCTGAGAGATATAAGAACGATCAGGAAATATTTTTTTTTACATGTATTTAACACCATATTTTTTAGCATTAAACAGTCTCCACATATACTTCCATTAATTATTTCAACTGGTACCGAGTGACCTTCAGAATAGTATTGTGAGACTTGTGAGCATCCTAGCAAAACTGAGAACACCGTCGGGCTCGGGAGAGTCATCTTTCCATAAAGGGGCCATAATAGTTTGTAGGCCAAACTGTTCGGACGCTGCAGACGATTTTGTGAGAAAACCGATTTTTGAGATGTCTTATGGTCTGACAAACACCGCTCTAGTTCCGTCACCTTTCACCACAGATGTGGAAGTGCAACATAGGCAGATATGTTTTTTAGCATTCTATGCATCTCAATCCAACGTATCTCTAGTTTAAACTCACGGATTTCTATGGGGATTTTTGTATTATGTGAATTCGATTTCCACACCGGCGCGGACATCAACCTTTTTTAACCCCCTAGAGTCAATCCGCTGCACTTCGCATTAGTGGTGAAAGGTGGCAGAGCTACAGCGGTGTTTGTCAGACCATGAGACAGCTGTAGTACAGAAAAGTGATGGTTCTCTTGCTCCAGTAACACGGGACAGATCGACCGTGATCAGAGTCAATGTAAGTGCACACCATATTGTTTTCTCTACCAGATCAATGGGGGCCTAAAACCCCCGGAAGGGGAGTAACTACACATGGTAACAATATGCTGCCAATTAGCAAGTAATGTTGCATGTTGTCAACAGAAGAGTCAGTGAAGGCACAATAGGTTACTGATATTGCTAGTGACAGCAAGTTGCCTGTACCTTATTGTGAATTTTTAAATAACTTACTGACAAATGGTTTCCAGTTAAGAAAATAGAAATTCACAGCAACAAGTTCCCATTAAGTTACTGGAAAATGCACACTAACTTCTTTACAATGCAGCTCATTAGTGACATGTGCTTACAGTCTGCAGACCAGACAGTGTCACAAGAGGTACTTGACTTGTATCAGCATAACCATGAAACATTTAAACTGCTACAACACTTCCACTGACGGTTGGCACAAATACACATATATTTGACCACATACCAAAATATGCTAATGAGCCCCACCAGTGCATTGCCCTCACCAATCAAAGCGCAGTGATGATTGTACCTTATATTCAAAATATTGGGTAGAAACATTTCCCATTATACCTACAAGGTACCAAATTGTACCATGTGAGTTCATATATGTACCTGTGTAGTGTACCTTTGACTTTTTTTGTACCCCAGGGAACAACACTGTACCCTTAAACATACCCTTTTCTTGTGTGTAAATATATGTTCCAAGCAATAAGTATGAACCTGGTGGCACTGCAGAAACATTGACGCACTCAACCAAGAGATTGCATGTTAAAATTCACAAAGCATTCATGAATACTCTACTGCTGCGTTCACACAGGCAGCCCAATTCTGATATTTCTTTCACGAATTGGTCTTTTGATGTGATTGGTCAAAAGACCATTTAGTGAAGAAAAAAAATCAGAATTGGGCTGCCTATGTGAACAAAGCGTATGCCAAGTTTCCTTCAGCACTGCTAGTTTCACATTGATGTAATGTTGGTGTTAATTTGACAATTATTTACATCATTCTGTGCAGTGTGTTTACAGTACAAAATAATCACTTTTTTTTTATTTTTTCAATAATTGAAAACAGCATACTGTCATTTTATATAAATAACACCTCAAGTTGTTGTATATACTTTAGGCAAAGTGCAAACATGTATTTTTGCCAATATATGTATAGCTAATCTCCATTATGCCCACAGACCTGGTGGCACAGCAGGAATGTCAGGTACCTAGCAACCAAGAGGTTGGGAGGTTGAGTGCCAAGTAATCCAGGGGACCATGACACAATGTTCTACAAACTTTCTTGGGGACGTCCCTGGAACAAACCAGGAGCTTGATAAGCCCCGCAGGGGTCCATTATTGTTTACATTTAAGTAATGTCAATTATGCATTTTCAAGTAAAATATTCTCAATAACATTTGACCTCTGGGTTTTCAAATGTTGTCACGTGTAGTTGCATGGTATCACATGTTGAAATTTTGCATCCCACATATTGTCATATTTATTTCACTTGCTCACGTTATCACATTTACAGTGCCTTGCGAAAGTATTCGGCCCGCTTCAATTTTGCGACCTTTTGCCACATTTCAGGCTTCAAACATAAAGATATAAAACTGTATTTTTTTGTGAAGAATCAACAACAAGTGGGACACAATCATGAAGTGGAACGACATTTATTGGATATTTCAAACTTTTTTAACAAATCAAAAACTGAAAATTGGGCGTGCAAAATTATTTAGCCCCTTTACTTTCAGTGCAGCAAACTCTCTCCAGAAGTTCAGTGAGGATCTCTGAATGATCCAATGTTGACCTAAATGACTAATGATGATAAATACAATCCACCTGTGTGTAATCAAGTCTCCGCATGAATGCACCTGCACTGTGATAGTCTCAGAGGTCCGTTAAAAGCACAGAGAGCATCATGAAGAACAAGGAACACACCAGGCAGGTCCGAGATACTGTTGTGAAGAAGTTTAAAGCCGGATTTGGATACAAAAAGATTTCCCAAGCTTTAAGCATCCCAAGGAGCACTGTGCAAGCGATAATATTGAAATGGAAGGAGTATCAGACCACTGCAAATCTACCAAGACCTGGCCGTCCCTCTAAACTTTCAGCTCATACAAGGAGAAGACTGATCAGAGATGCAGCCAAGAGGCCCATGATCACTCTGGATGAACTGCAGAGATCTACAGCTGAGGTGGGAGACTCTGTCCATAGGACAACAATCAGTCGTATATTGCACAAATCTGGCCTTTATGGAAGAGTGGCAAGAAGAAAGCAATTTCTTAAAGATATCCATAAAAAGTGTTGTTTAAAGTTTGCCACAAGCCACCTGGGAGACACACCAAACATGTGGAAGAAGGTGCTCTGGTCAGATGAAACCAAAATTGAACTTTTTGGCAACAATGCAAAACGTTATGTTTGGCGTAAAAGCAACACAGCTGAACACACCATCCCCACTGTCAAACATGGTGGTGGCAGCATTATGGTTTGGGCCTGCTTTTCTTCAGCAGGGACAGGGAAGATGGTTAAAATTGATGGGAAGATGGATGGAGCCAAATACAGGACCATTCTGGAAGAAAACCTGATGGAGTCTGCAAAAGACCTGAGACTGGGACGGAGATTTGTCTTCCAACAAGACAATGATCCAAAACATAAAGCAAAATCTACAATGGAATGGTTCAAAAATAAACATATCCAGGTGTTAGAATGGCCAAGTCAAAGTCCAGACCTAAATCCAATCGAGAATCTGTGGAAAGAACTGAAAACTGCTGTTCACAAATGCTCTCCATCCAACCTCACTGAGCTCGAGCTGTTTTGCAAGGAGGAATGGGAAAACATTTCAGTCTCTCGATGTGCAAAACTGATAGAGACATACCCCAAGCGACTTACAACTGTAATCGCAGCAAAAGGTGGCGCTACAAAGTATTAACTTAAGGGGGCTGAATAATTTTGCACGCCCAATTTTTCAGTTTTTGATTTGTTAAAGAAGTTTGAAATATCCAATAAATGTCGTTCCACTTCATGATTGTGTCCCACTTGTTGTTGATTCTTCACAAAAAAATGCCGTTTTATATCTTTATGTTTGAAGCCTGAAATGTGGCAAAAGGTCGCAAAGTTCAAGGGGGCCGAATACTTTCGCAAGGCACTGTACTTTGAGAGAGAGAGCTAGATAGAGAGGGGGAAGGATGAAGAGAGAGAGAGAGAAAGGAAGAAGAGAGAGAGAGAGGGGAAGGATGACGAGAGAGAGAGAGGGGAAGGATGAAGAGAGAGAGAGAGGGGGGAAGGATGAAAGAGAGAGAGGAAGGATGAAAGAGAGAGAGAGGGGAAGGATGAAAGAGAGAGAGGATGGAAAGAGAGAGAGAGAGAAAGAGAGCAATACGCTCTGTCATTATAGTGTGTAGTGTAGTGTATCTTTGGCTGAACCCTGTGAACAGAGCAGAACAGAAGAGATCCGCTGCTTTGACAATCGGCCAGTGGAAGGCAGCAATCCCAGCCGTGGTCAGCCTGTTCCTTGTTATATGATAAAAATAAAACCCAACACTTTTGTTCTCAGTCTGTTCCAACCCCTCGGAAAAAGCCAATATCATATCTTGAATACAGCATCTGTCTGGTATAATAAGCAAGGGCTTAGCAACTACAATATGTCTGTTTCCCAAATGGCCCCCTGTTCAAAGTATAGCGGTCCATTTGGGACACAGCCTGTATTGCTCCCCTTCACATGGACTCAGCTGAGCACAGCTAAAAAGCAAGGGGATGATGATTACCTTTCCAAAGTGACCTGGGGAATAGGAGAGGTTGGCAGTGTCAGCTCTTTTAAAAAGCTATGGCCTTCGTACCCAATGGCTTCCTATTCCCAATATAGTGCACTACTTACCTGGTCAAGGGTGCCATATAGGGTGCCATTTGGGGTGCAGCCATGAGCTAAGTTTCACACATTACACAGACGGGTGGGCAAGGTTACTCTGGAAACCACCCATCTGTCCAGTCAACTGGAAACACCTTAATAAAGCCATGCCGTGGCTGCTGAGACTGCATCTTAGTGCTTAGACTGCTTACACAACTGGACCCGAAGTCCATTATATTTTCTGTATTTTTTATTTACCTTTATTTAACTAGGCAAGTCAATTAAGAACAAATTCTTATTTTCAATGACGGCCTATGAACAGTGGGTTAACTGCCTGTTCAGGGGCAGAACGACAGTACCTTGTAAGCTAGGGGATATGAACTTGCAACCTTTCGGTTACTAGCCCAACGCTCTAACCACTAGGCTACCCTGCCGCCCCAGAGACCCTTGGGGGTCGACTCCAGATGATGTTAGTGTTTTAGTTCCAGGGCGATGTGAGGCACTTAGTGGAAATCAGAGCCCCACCTGCCTGGTATGGTGATGCAGCAAACTGTTCTCTGCTGACACCCTGAGGTTTCACCGAGGTATCAGCTAGCAGCACACACACACATACAGACAGAGACACACGGGGATGGCACACAGGGTCAACACGACACACAGTGTCATCAAAAAAGATCGATAACCACGAAGATGATCAGTGAACGAAGATGAATGAACAAGATGACTCCGAACAGTGAAAGAATGAAATCAGATTGCTCGTTTTCTTTTTTTCTTTGGCTGAAAGTACATGATTATACATGACTAAGGTCAGCAAGTATGTTGACCTTTAGCCAGAGTTCCAAGGTCAGAGGGTGTCGTCCTCATTTCCCTCAGTCTTGTGGGTAATTGGACTGTACGGGAATAGAAAGCTACCGCGTCTATCATAATCATAATGAAAGCCGTTTATTATGCGATTGAATAAGTATGCATACGAGCGTGCATAATTGACATGGTTAGGGCTTCATTTAAAAAAATATATGTTTTAATGTTGTCGACTACTCAGGGTAAAAATTAGAGCCTAATTAGGAATCAAGAGTCTCAAACAGGCGCACAGATCACCTTAACAACCCGGGGCGCATGCTGGCTAATTAAAACACAACCATGTTGAATAGAAGAGTTAGAGAGGTTTTATGGCCACACCAGCATTTCTGCTGAGTGTCTTTCTCCACTCCTTTGAAGAAAGAAACCACTAGACCATATTCATATCATTGAGACTGGTGTCAATTAGTGGGAAGATGAGGAGGAGGATGCCTCTCTTCCCATTTCTTATTTCCCAATGCTGTGAAAAACAGTTTGACGTTTTACCTAACCAGAAAAAAATGATCATACCAATTACTGTACCAACTGAATATGATATAAATGTAATTTGAACAGAAATTTATTTTTTATTTAACTAGGCAAGTCAGTTAAGAACAAATTCTTATTTACAATGACGGCCTACCCCGGCCAAACCCTAACCCAGACGACGCTGGGCCAAATGTGCGCCGCCCTACGGGACTGCCAATCACGGCCAGTTGTGATACAGCCTGGAATTGAACCAGAGTCTGTAGTGACGCCTCTAGCACTGAGATGCAGTGCCTTAAACCACTGAGCCACTACAGTAACCTGTATCATAAGGACAGCCTAGGTACAGTGCCTTGCAAAAGTATTCGGCCCCCTTGAACTTTGCGACCTTTTGCCACATTTCAGGCTTCAAACATAAAGATATAAAACTGTATTTTTTTGTGAAGAATCAACAACAAGTGGGACACAATCATGAAGTGGAACGACATTTATTGGATATTTCAAACTTTTTTAACAAATCAAAAACTGAAAAATTGGGCGTGCAAAATTATTCAGCCCCTTTACTTTCAGTGCAGCAAACTCTCTCCAGAAGTTCAGTGAGGATCTCTGAATGATCCAATGTTGACCTAAATGACTAATGATGATAAATACAATCAAGTCTCCGTATAAATGCACCTGCACTGTGATAGTCTCAGAGGTCCGTTAAAAGCACAGAGAGCATCATGAAGAACAAGGAACACACCAGGCAGGTCCGTGATACTATTGTGAAGAAGTTTAAAGCCGGATTTGGATACAAAAAGATTTCCCAAGCTTTAAACATCCCAAGGAGCACTGTGCAAGCGATAAAATTGAAATGGAAGGAGTATCAGACCACTGCAAATCTACCAAGACCTGGCCGTCCCTCTAAACTTTCAGCTCATACAAGGAGAAGACTGATCAGAGATGCAGCCAAGAGGCCCATGATCACTCTGGATGAACTGCAGAGATCTACAGCTGAGGTGGGAGACTCTGTCCATAGGACAACAATCAGTTGTATATTGCACAAATCTGGCCTTTATGGAAGAGTGGCAAGAAGAAAGCCATTTCTTAAAGATATCCATAAAAAGTGTTGTTTAAAGTTTGCCACAAGCCACCTGGGAGACACACCAAACATGTGGAAGAAGGTGCTCTGGTCAGATGAAACCAAAATTGAACTTTTTGGCAACAATGCAAAACGTTATGTTTGGCGTAAAAGCAACACAGCTGAACACACCATCCCCACTGTCAAACATGGTGGTGGCAGCATTATGGTTTGGGCCTGCTTTTCTTCAGCAGGGACAGGAAAGATGGTTAAAATTGATGGGAAGATGGATGGAGCCAAATACAGGACCATTCTGGAAGAAAACCTGATGGAGTCTGCAAAAGACCTGAGACTGGGACGGAGATTTGTCTTCCAACAAGACAATGATCCAAAACATAAAGCAAAATCTACAATGGAATGGTTCAAAAATAAACATATCCAGGTGTTAGAATGGCCAAGTCAAAGTCCAGACCTGAATCTAATTGAGAATCTGTGGAAAGAACTGAAAACTGCTGTTCACAAATGCACACACATTTGTCGGAATTCAGGTATTACATTTATTGTAAAAAAGCCCTTTTTTTCCATTACAATGAACTCATACAGGTAACTGCCAAAAATAATGGAAATGCTTGAGTAAATGAAGGATACAAAGTATATTGAAAGCAGGTGCTTCCACACAGGTGTGGTTCCTGAGTTAATTAAACAATTAACATGTCATTATGTATAAAAATACTGGGCAGAACATTATTTGGGCTACCATGGCTGCGCTCCCATAGGATGACGATGCCCTCATCCACAGGGCACAAGTAGTCATTGAATGGTTTGAGGATCATGAAAATGATATAAACCATATGCCATGGCCATCTCAGTCACCAGATTGACCCGAATTGAACACTTGTGGAAGATTCTGGAGCAGTGCCTGAGACAGTGTTTTCCACCACCATCAACAAAACACCAAATGAGGGAATTTCTCGTGGAAGAAGAGTGTCGCATCCCTCCAATAGAGTTCAAGACACTTGTAGAATCTATGCATTGAAGCTGTCCCGGCTCGTGGTGACCCAACACCCTATTAAGACAATTTATGTTTGTGTTTCTTTTATTTGGGCAGTTATAGTGCCTTCAGAAAGTATTCAGACCCCTTGACTTTGTCCACATTTTGTTACTTTACAGCCTTATTCTAAAATGGTCACTCTGACAGAGCTCTAGAGTACCTCTTTGGAGATGGGAGAACCTTCCAGATGGACAACCATCTCTGCAGCACTCCACCAATCAGGCCTTTATGGTTAAGTGGCTAGACAGAAGCGACTCCTCAGTAAAAGGCACATGACAGACGGCTTGGAGTTTGCCAAAAGCCACCTAAAGACTTTCGGACCATGAGAAACAAGATTCTCTGGTCTGATGAAACCAAGATTGAACTCTTTCACCTGAATGCCAAGCATCACGTCTGGAGGAAACCTGGCACCATCCCTAAGGTGAAGCATGGTGGTGGCGGCATCATGCTGTGGGGATGTTTTTCAACGGCAGGGACTGGGAGACTAGTCAGGATCGAGGCAAAGATGAACGGAGCAAAGTACAGAGAGTTCCTTGATGAAAACCTGCTCCAGAGCATTCAGGACTTCAGACTGGGGCAAAGGTTTACCTTCCGACAAGACAACGACCCTAAGCACACAGCCAAGATAACGCCGGAGTGGCTTTGGGACAAGTCTTTGAATGTCCTTGAGTGGCCCAGCCAAGCCCGGACTTTAACCCGATCGAACATCTCTGGAGAGACCTGAAAATAGCTGTGCAGCAACGCTTCCCATCCAACCTGACAGAGCTTGAGAGGATCTGCAGAGAAAAATGGGAGAAACTCCCCAAATACAGGTGTGCCAAGCTTGTAGCGTCATACCCAAGAAGACTCGATGCTATAATTCCTGCCAAAAGTGATTCAACAAAGTACTGAGCAAAGGGTCTGAATACTTATGTAAATGTGATATTTCCGGGAGTTTTTTTTTATACATTTGCAAACATTTTTAAAAACCTGTTTTTCCATTGTCATTATTGGGTATTGTGTGTAGATTGATGAGGGACATTTTTTTTTAATACATTTTGGAATAAAGCTGTAACATAACGTGGAAAAAGTCAAGGGGTCTGAATACTTTCTGAAGGCACTGCACCTGTATATACATTTTTTTTTGTATATCAGGTATTTCTTTCATATTTTGTGATACAATAAAGAAAAGGATATGCCTCATTTGCATCTATGCACTGGGTGTATTTGCATACATGAATAACTTAACATAAAGGGGTGGAACCTGCAACCACCAAAAACGACCTTTGTCCAGGCTCTCTCTAATCATATATTGCACTCACCTGTGCTCTCTAGACTGCCTCATTAATGATTAATTACTGTTGTTGTCATGTTGTATTATATAATTCAACAAGTGTGTCAAGAGAAGGATACCCAAAAATCAACATGCTTGGCTCTACTTTACATTGTTTGCGAGATCAGTCATAATATCATTATAATCCAAATGTTCCTATTGGGAAGTTGCTTTCATTTTAGCTTACCTAACTTGTAAAAATGTCAACTGTAATATTTTTTCTTTTTTTTTAATGGCACAAAACACCTACACCCATCAAAATAAAAAGTTATCTTTCTTCTCTTTTTAATGATAGAAGTGTCGAGACCTTGCGTTTAATTCCTGACCAAGCGTTGGTGTTCTTGTTGATGCAATGGAAAACCATTGTATTTCATTGAACCCATTTGAGCCATTCTTCTCCAAGATCGCATAGCAGTTCAGACGTCTTTTGTCCTCGTCTTGTCGTGTCCTGTATATATATATATTTACAACGTTTTTCACATACATTTTATTTTTATTTTCTATCAACTCATCTTCTAAACACTCTCCTGCAACCAGCCTCACCAATTTATATTTATAAAAAATTATTATTTACCTCAGATCTGTAATCCTCCAAGAAGCTAGCCAGAAACTCCAAGAAGCTAGCCAGAAACTAGCCAGAAGCTAGCCAGGAGCTAGCCCAGAAGCTAATCCAGAAGCTAATCAGAAGCTAGTTAGCTTCTTTACTGGCAAATCGTTAGTATTCAGCTAACCACGGTTTGTGGTCATCAGCTATCCTTTAGCTCGAAAATCTATCGCCAGTTTTGTACGGCGCAGCGCGGCTCGGAACGGAACATACCGGACCAATTTTTCTCTCCATGTCCCTGGATTTCAACTGCTCTCTGGACATTCATACCCGGATCTCACAGCTAGCTAGCTGCTATCCGTGTGACAGTCGGCTTTCGTCGATTCCGGAGCAAACATCGATTGTTCCGGTGCTAGCCAGCTCCGTCAATCACTCCTGAGTTCCATCATTCACTCCTGGGCTGCAGTCACCTATCCGGACCCGTTTCACTGCCTACGCGGAGCCCCACCGGGCCTTCACAACTGGACTGCCGACGTTATCTACCTGAAGGAGATCCGGCTGGCTCCTCTGTCGCGACGTTACCTGAACGCCCATCTGCGGCCCGCTAACCGTTAGCTGTCTTACCGGCTGCTATCTGAATAGACAATCGGACAATTTATTTATTTTTATTATTATTATGTTTTCTTCTCGGGCCTCTATAACTATATCTATTGTTCTTATTTTTGTTGTTGTTGTGTGATTTGGATTAATCCCCTCTACCTCACGGAACCCCACTAATCTACTGACCGAACGCAAGAGGTGGCTAACAACAGACTCCATCCTATGCTAGCTTGCTACCGGTTGGCTTGGCTAGCTGTCTAAATCGCCGTGACCCTCAACCAACCTCTCCACTCACTGGACCCTTTTGATCACTCGACTAAGCATGCCTCTCCTTAATGTCAATATGTCTTGTCCATTGCTGTTCTGGTTAGTGTTTATTGGCTTATTTCACTGTAGAGCCTCTAGTCCTGCTCACTATACCTTATCCAACCTATTAGTTCCACCACCCACACATGCAATGACATCTCCTGGTTTCAATGATGTTTCTAGAGACAATATCTCTCTCTTCATCACTCAATACCTAGGTTTACCTCCACTGTATTCACATCCTACCTTACCTTTGTCTGTACATTATACCTTGATGCTATTTTATCGCCCCCAGAAACCTCCTTTTACTCTCTGTTCCAGACGTTCTAGACGACCAATTCTTATTGCTTTTAGTCGCACCCTTATTCTACTCCTCCTATGTTCCTCTGGCGATGTAGAGGTGAATCCAGGCCCTGCAGTGCCTAGCTCCACTCCTATTCCCCAGGCGCTCTCTTTTGACGACTTCTGTAACCGTAATAGCCTTGGTTTCATGCATGTTAACATTAGAAGCCTCCTCCCTAAGTTTGTTCTATTCACTGCTTTAGCACACTCTGCCAACCCGGATGTTCTAGCTGTGTCTGAATCCTGGCTTAGGAAGACCACCAAAAATTCAGACATTTTAATTCCAAACTACAACATTTTCAGACAAGATAGAACTGCCAAAGGGGGCGGTGTTGAAATCTACTGCAAAGATAGCCTGCAGAGTTCTGTCCTACTATCCAGGTCTGTACCCAAACAATTTGAACTTCTACTTTTAAAAATCCACCTCTCTAAAAACAAGTCTCTCACCGTTGCCGCCTGCTATAGACCACCCTCTGCCCCCAGCTGTGCTCTGGACACCATATGTGAACTGATTGCCCCCCATCTATCTTCAGAGCTCGTGCTGCTAGGCGACCTAAACTGGAACATGCTTAACACCCCAGCCATCCTACAATCTAAACTTGATGCCCTCAATCTCACACAAATTATCAATGAACCTACCAGGTACCTCCCCAAAGCCTTAAACATGGGCACCCTCATAGATATCATCCTAACCAACTTCCCCTCTAAATACACCTCTGCTGTCTTCAACCAAGATCTCAGCGATCACTGCCTCATTGCCTGCATCCGTAATGGGTCAGCGGTCAAACGACCTCCTCTCATCACTGTAAAACGCTCCCTGAAACACTTCAGCGAGCAGGCCTTTCTAATCGACCTGGCCGGGGTATCCTGGAAGGAAATTGACCTCATCCCGTCAGTAGAGGATGCCTGGATATTTTTTAAAAATGCCTTCCTAACCATCTTAAATAAACATGCCCCATTTAAGAAATTTAGAACCAGGAACAGATATAGCCCTTGGTTCTCCCCAGACCTGACTGCCCTTAACCAACACAAAAACATCCTATGGCGTTCTGCATTAGCATCGAACAGCCCCCGTGATATGCAGCTGTTCAGGGAAGCTAGAAACCATTATACACAGGCAGTTAGAAAAGCCAAGGCTAGCTTTTTCAAGCAGAAATTTGCTTCTTGCAACACTAACTCAAAAAAGTTCTGGGACACTGTAAAGTCCATGGAGAATAAGAACACCTCCTCACAGCTGCCCACTGCACTGAAGATAGGAAACACTGTCACCACTGATAAATCCACCATAATTGAAAATTTCAATAAGCATTTTTCTACTGCTGGCCATGCTTTCCACCTGGCTACTCCTACCCCTGTCAACAGCACTGCACCCCCAACAGCAACTCGCCCAAGCCTTCCCCATTTCTCCTTCTCCCAAATCCATTCAGCTGATGTTCTGAAAGAGCTGCAAAATCTGGACCCCTACAAATCAGCCGGGCTAGACAATCTGGACCCTTTCTTTCTAAAATTATCTGCCGAAATTGTTGCCACCCCTATTACTAGCCTGTTCAACCTCTCTTTCGTGACGTCTGAGATTCCCAAAGATTGGAAAGCAGCTGCGGTCATCCCCCTCTTCAAAGGGGGGGACACTCTTGACCCAAACTGCTACAGACCTATATCTATCCTACCATGCCTTTCTAAGGTCTTCGAAAGCCAAGTCAACAAACAGATTACCGACCATTTTGAATCTCACCATACCTTCTCTGCTATGCAATCTGGTTTCAGAGCTGGTCATGGGTGCACCTCAGCCACGCTCAAGGTCCTAAACGATATCTTAACCGCCATCGATAAGAAACATTACTGTGCAGCCGTATTCATTGATCTGGCCAAGGCTTTCGACTCTGTCAATCACCACATCCTCATCGGCAGACTCAACAGCCTTGGTTTCTCAAATGATTGCCTCGCCTTGTTCACCAACTACTTCTCTGATAGAGTTCAGTGTGTCAAATCGGAGGGTCTGTTGTCCAGACCTCTGGCAGTCTCTATGGGGGTGCCACAGGGTTCAATTCTTGGACCGACTCTCTTCTCTGTATACATCAATGAGGTCGCTCTTGCTGCTGGTGAGTCTCTGATCCACCTCTACGCAGACGACACCATTCTGTATACTTCTGGCCCTTCTTTGGACACTGTGTTAACAACCCTCCAGGCAAGCTTCAATGCCATACAACTCTCCTTCCGTGGCCTCCAATTGCTCTTAAATACAAGTAAAACTAAATGCATGCTCTTCAACCGATCGCTACCTGCACCTACCCGCCTGTCCAACATCACTACTCTGGACGGCTCTGACTTAGAATTCGTGGACAACTACAAATACTTAGGTGTCTGGTTAGACTGTAAACTCTCCTTCCAGACCCATATCAAACATCTCCAATCCAAAGTTAAATCTAGAATTGGCTTCCTATTTCGCAACAAAGCATCCTTCACTCATGCTGCCAAACATACCCTTGTAAAACTGACCATCCTACCAATCCTCGACTTTGGCGATGTAATTTACAAAATAGCCTCCAATACCCTACTCAACAAATTGGATGCAGTCTATCACAGTGCAATCCGTTTTGTCACCAAAGCCCCATATACTACCCACCATTGCGACCTGTACGCTCTCGTTGGCTGGCCCTCGCTTCATACTCGTCGCCAAACCCACTGGCTCCATGTCATCTACAAGACCCTGCTAGGTAAAGTCCCCCCTTATCTCAGCTCGCTGGTCACCATAGCATCTCCCACCTGTAGCACGCTCCAGCAGGTATATCTCTCTAGTCACCCCCAAAACCAATTCTTTCTTTGGCCGCCTCTCTTTCCAGTTCTCTGCTGCCAATGACTGGAACGAACTACAAAAATCTCTGAAACTGGAAACACTTATCTCCCTTACTAGCTTTAAGCACCAACTGTCAGAGCAGCTCACAGATTACTGCACCTGTACATAGCCCACCTATAATTTAGCCCTATCAACTACCTCTTTCCCAACTGTATTTAATTTATTTATTTATTTTGCTCCTTTGCACCCCATTATTTTTATTTCTACTTTGCACATTCTTCCATTGCAAAACTACCATTCCAGTGTTTTACTTGCTATATTGTATTTACCTTGCCACCAAGGCCTTTTTTGCCTTTACCTCCCTTCTCACCTCATTTGCTCACATTGTATATAGACTTGTTTATACTTTATTATTGACTGTATGTTTGTTTTACTCCATGTGTAACTCTGTGTTGTTGTATCTGTCGAACTGCTTTGCTTTATCTTGGCCAGGTCGCAATTGTAAATGAGAACTTGTTCTCAACTTGCCTACCTGGTTAAATAAAGGTAAAATAAAAAAATAAAAATAAAATTAGCGGATTGTGTTTGACAGGTCATTATCAACATTTCCACAGTGGTATCATGAACAGGAACAAAAATGAATGGCACAAGCAAGAGTAAGAAAGAGTCGCTACAGTAAAATTAAAGCCATCAATTCAGTGATATTTAAGTGACAATTTTGCACCCCTCACAGGAAAACAGGACATTTACGTCTGAAAAGGAGTAATTCTCAGGGGGGGATGCTCGTTGCTAGGAGGAGAGAGAAAGTAATAATGAAAAATACTCACTTGTTTATCCTAAATTACTTTTCTGTCAAGCACACCTCCTAAGCAAATACTGTCCTCGGATTAACATTACATTTAATCGTTCATTTGACCACTGGAATGTGCAGATAAATAAAATAAAAGGTACTGTAGCTAGCATTGCTAATCACTTGTTGGATTCATTCAGAAAACCTTTCTTGCTATCACGTCCTGCCACAAGGCATTCTGGTACTTGTCAATCACATGAATCACAATGAATGTCTATGATGGTTGTAGTTGAGCTTGGAGAACAGTTTACAGTTGTACCATAGACATCTGTACCATAGAAGGCTTGTATCCACCTCACTTTCTAACGATTTTAAAATACAGAAGCCAAACACGGAAAATATGGATACAACTTCCTACACGCTTGTGCATTATCATAATTCATAAACACAACACCACTAGAAAACCCTGCATTAGCATGTTTCTGTTAAACGATACATCTTGACAAAATACACCATATTACTGGCCTACTAATGTGCCTGGACCTTGCACTCAAAACACCAGGCTTTCGAGCAGTTATTCACATGACATAGACTATTTACTGTACCCAGGGACTGGGTAACAGGTGTATAAAATACCCAGCTATGCAATTCCCATAGACAAACATTGGCGCATTGGAGCTTCATGAAACGGGTTTCCATGGCTGAGCAGCCGTACACAAGCCTAAGATCACCATGTGCAATGCCAAGTGTCGGCTGGAGTGGTGTATAGTTCGCCGCCATTGGACTCTGGAGCAGTGGAAACACGTTCTCTGGAGTGATGAATCACGCTTCACCATCTGGCAGTCCGATGGACGAATCTGGGTTTGGTGGATGCCAGGAGAACGCTGCCTGCTCAAATGCGTAGTGCCAACACTAAAGTGTGGTGGAGCAGGAATAATGGTCTGGGGCTGTTTTTCTTGGTTCGTGTCAGACCTCTTAGTTCCATATTCTAGATGATTCTTTGCTTCCAACTTTGAGGAAGGCCCTTTCCTGTTTCAGCATGGCAATATCCCCGTGCACAAATTGAGGTCCATACAAAAATGGTTTGTCGAGATCAGTGTGGAAGAACTTGACTGACCTGCACAGAGCCTTGACCTCAACCCCATCGAACACCTTCAGGATGAATTGGGGCGCCAACTGCGAGCCAGGCCTAATCGCTCAACATCAGTGCCCGACCTCACTAATGCTCGTGGCTGAATGGAAGTCCCCACCTAAATTTTACGACATCTAGTGGGAAGCCTTCCCAGAGGAGTGGAGGCGTATAGCAACAAGGGGGGGGGGGGGGGGGGGGGGGTCTAGGCTGTAGGCTTATGCAGTTATTTCGGCATTAAATAAAACAGGACGTTGAGCGGTTATTCAAATTAGCCTACATCACTGCAGTTTACAGCCTATGGACAATAATTGTGTACTCATTACACTGTGTTGTTGTAGCCCAGGTATAATAATTTTCTTGTCTAAAAACAGAGGCCTGTGCCACGGAACACAGAGCTTGCACTTTGACAGGTAAATATTTAGCCTATAGCCCTAATATTTAGCTAATGAATGGTCTAATATCTAGCTAACATTTAGCTTCTTGCTTCGGCTACACATCACGAGCCTCTCTCTTCCAGCTCTATCAGTGCTCAATAGGCTACTCAAGCCTCTCCATTCCCCTTGTTGTGAAATCCCAGGAAAAGCTATAGGCTACAAAAGCTAACGGACATTCGTTTAGATCATTTTTTATACTAGGCCTATTTGGGGTTAAGAAGCAGGCTTGCCTTTGCTAATTGCTAAAATGTAAAACAGGCCTACTGCATAGAAAATGCATGTCGGGTGAAAGTTGAGGAGAGAAAGTGCATTGGTGTGATCTCTTTTGGCCGGGTTATGATAACATTGTTGCACTGATGCGTTGCAAATAGTTGCACAGGACAGACAGATGCAAAAGGAATTGACGACCATTAGAAAAATGGAAATCACTTGCAAACCACTTGAGCAACGAGGCAAATGACGCACTGTAAAAGATGCACAGGCTAAACAGTGGTTGTTGCTGAATTGCTACATATAAAAATGAGTTACCATATTAGTTTTCATTCGGCCTCTGTACATTGAAGTATTGTTTGCAGTTGTCACTATGACAATGAACACACCCTGAAAGCACTGAATAGTATTTGGTTATTAATAGGCATGATGCAGTATGATGCATTGGACTGCCATTGATCAGTTGATTGACAGGTGCAGGTCTGTAGAACGATAAAACATTCCTCTAGTGTGGATGCTCACCACACATTTGGTTATGTAGCCTATAGTCTATAGCATATAGCCTATAGTCTATCATTATAGCCTAGTTATCATTACTGTTTTTAACTTGATGGATGGCCCTTAACTATTGCACAACAAACGTTATTATCACAACATAATTCCTAGTAGGTCTAGCTAACTTGAATTAAATAAATTACACTTAATTTCATTTACTCGACTTTAATACCCTATAAATTGACTCCGTCAAATAATTTACTCTGGCAAGTTTGCCAACAGCGCGCTGCAGTAGGGAAGTAAAACGGAAGTCGAATCCATCACTTCCGCTGTTTGACTGTGTCCATAGCAACATTTGAAAATTAGGTGGAGACAGTATGTACAGTAGATCAGTATACAGATTTGTACAGATATGACAGTTCGTTTGAAAGCCATACAATGTTTGCATATCAAGCATACAGAAACACACAGTCGACTATGTGCTTGCGCCACTCCCTGCAGATATCAGTAAAACACAGACCTACATAAAACACATTACAAACTGAACCACAGTATCAGTGACGTGGTTGTTTTCAATTCACAAGTATGTCCAAGCTTTTGTGCGGTCAGTTCCTGGGGTAATTGGTTAGTGAATTAACTCTGTTCGGGTTTGGTTTATAGCCGTTTTTATAACGTCACCTTTCCACTAAAATGAAAAGGGAGAGTCATGCTGAGCAGAACAGAGAAAGTCTGTCTTCCTCCCAAATGGCACCCAATTCCCTATTTAGGGCACTACTTTTGGCCAGAGCCCAATGGGCCCTGGTCAAAAGTAGTGCACTATAAAGGAAAAAGGTGCCATTTAGGACGCTACCGCTGTGTGATGTTACAGAGGTTAGCATGTAATGGCAATGAAAAACAAAAGCTGTTTATTCTCAACTCCCACCTTTTCATCCATCTTCACTGACACTGTATTAAAACAACTGTCTATTGTTGGGAGAACGACTGTCCCCTTTCATTGAAGACCTGGAAGTTCAACCTCTGTATTGAAGGCATTGTTTGCAGAAAACAGGATCCCCCATTATAGTGAATGGAAAAATTTCAAATCTCCATGTAAATATATATATTTTTAGAAGACAATCAATTGCTTTTAATACACCAGATGTATGTCCTTCAACCAACTATTTTAAAATCGCACACAGGAAAACGAAAGGAAAGGAAAATGTGGTTGCTAATGGCAGACTGCAGTACCCCGGTCAGCCTTCTACTTGAGTACTCAATGGGAGGGGGCAGCACTGAGCTAGCCTGCAGCACTGAGCTAGCCTGCAACATCACTTCCTGGAGTTGCTCAAACTGCGCATGGTACGTCTCCATGAGACATCATCTTATCCGACTTAATTTGGCTTCAATGCGCTATTGAGTCTTCACATTGGAATGAATGGTGTCAGGTGACCAATAGCTTTGTCCATTCATAGTCATTGGGTTACACTCACACATAGGCCAACGCCAACTGACAAGATGTTATTTCTTACATTATTTGTTCAGAACGTTTGTAGTATTATTACCTACAGCCGAAATTAACTTTTGGACATTAGATCGGTAAATCACTCAGAAAAAATTTGACCAGAAACGTGACTTCCCTGACCTGGATCCTTTGTATGGACTTCCTGAGGCAGTCCCATTCATCCTGGGTTCTACAACAAAACATTGACGGCGGAGAAGAGGGAGGAGAAGTCAGTCTGCGCGGTTCTGTGAAGGGAGTAGTACACAGCGTTGTACGAGATCTTCAGTTTCTTGGCAATTTCTCGCATGAAATAGCCTTCATTTCTCAGAACAAGAATAGACTGACGAGTTTCAGAACAATGGTCTTTGTTTCAGGCCATTTTGAGCCTGTAATAGAAACCACAAATGCTGATGCTCCAGATACTCAACTAGGCTAAAGAAGGACAGTTGTATTGCTTCTTAAATCAGGACAACAGTTTTCAGCTGTGCTAACATAATTGCAAAAGTGTTTTCTAATGATCAATTAGCCTTTTAAAATGATCAACTTGGATTACAATAACACAATGTGCTATTGGAACACAGGAGTAATGGTTGCTAATAATGGGCCTCTGTACGCCTATGTAGATATTCCATAACAAATCTGCCATTTCCAGCTACAATAGTCATTTACATCATTAACAATGTCTACACTGTATTTCTGATCAATTTGATGTTATTTTAAATGGACAAAAAAAAAGGGTTCTTTCAAAAACAAGGACATTTCTAAGTGATCCCAAACTTTTGAACGGTAGTGTATATCATCATGAAGTGCCTTCAGAGGCTAATTAAGGATAATATCATCTCCACTTTACCAGACACCTGAGACCGTTTGTTACAGGAATTCAATTCCTTTATGTTTTATTTAACTAATTCAATTCAACACTCTGTCCACTCCTAAGAATTTGTAAGACCCTTATTTGCATAAAATGGACAGAGACCAGTCTCAAAATCAATCAGTAGCATTTATTCTTGAGAGTACTGAACACGATACAGTTACCCACAGGTCAACTGAAAATGAAGTCATTAGTTTTCGAACTGTCCCGTTTCTTCTCCCACCCTGGTACAAAGGCAGTATCTCAAGCCTTCCCACATCGTCTCCCTACCAATTTAATATAATTTATGACTGAGCCAAGGTCTTCCTGTGTAGATAAGCATTCTAGCCAGTCTGACGATAAGTTCATTAATTTCTACCAAGGAACAGACAGTCATTGTTCTAATTCTTGATTATATTTACACACATTATATTCCGTACTAGGATTAAAATAAAATTCATACATCTATACAGTAACATAATAGTATTCTGATTAGTCAGTCCTGATTGAAATGTATAAATAATTAGTCATTATTGATAAAAACAAATCCTTAACACCGTTACAATTTGCATACCAACCAAACAGATCCACGGACAACACAATCACCATTGCACTGCACACTGTCCTATCCCACCTGGACAAGAGGAATACCTACGTAGGAATGCTGTTCATTGACTACAGCTCAGTCTTCAACACCATAGTGCCCTCCAAGCTCATCACTAAGCTCAGGGACCTGGGTCCTAGACAGGCTGAACCCAGGTGGTGAAGGCAGGCAACACATCCACCACACTGATCCTCAACACTGGTGCCCCACAGGGGTGTGTGCTCAGCCCCCACCTGTACTCCCTGTTCACCCATGAGTGAGTGGCCAGGCATGTCTCAAACTCAAACTCAGCACATCACTGAGGTCATGAAATGGTCCCTTCACACCGACAGCATGGTGAAGAAGGCGCAACAGCAATTTGACTCGGCCCATAAGAAACTCACAAACTTCTACAGATGCACCACTGAGAGCATTCTGTCGGGCTGTATCACCACCTTATACAGCAACTGCACCGCCCACAACCGCAGGGTCCTTCAGAGGGTGGTGCAGTCAGCCCAAAACTTGGGCCGAGAGACTGATCAACAGCTTCTATCTCCAGGCCATCAGACTATTAAAACAGTCATCCCGAGCAGGCCTCCGCCCAGTACCCTGCCCTGAACCTTAGACACTGTCATTAGCTACCACCCGATACCCTATCCTGCACCTTAAAGACTGCTGCCCCATGTACATAGAGTCATTGAAGACTGGTCACTTTAATAATGTTTACATACTGTTTTAACCACTTTATATGTATATACTGTATTCTAGTCATGGCTCACCATATACACCTTCTGCTGTATACACATTTTCTATTCACATACTGTCAAAACACACCATTCACATACATACATATTTTGGAATCTGGTTCGAAAGCTTAATTCCTGAAATTCGATCCATTTTGCCAAGGGGTTTTGTAATGTGTATTTAAAACACTATTCTCAACATAGCTCATTCTATTATTTCTACTACTGTACATTGTATTTTAGTTACACTGCTTATACACACACCACATGTATTTCTATACTGGTTTCTTGACATATCTCACTCTAAAATACAGTGCCTTCAGAATATTCATACCACTTGACTTATTCCACGTTTGTTGTGTTACAGCCTGAATTCAACATTTAATAAATATTTTTTTCTTCCCATAATGACAATGTCAAAACATGTTTTTTGAAATGTTGGCAAATTAAGTGAAAATGAAATACAGAAATAACTTATTTACATAAGTATTGACACACTTTTGCGATGACACTCCAAAATGAGCTCAGGTGCATCCAATTTCCTTTGGCCATCCTTGAGATGGCACTACAACTGGATTGGAGTCCACATGTGGCCAATTCAATTGTTTGGACATGATTTATGAATATCCACACCTGTCTACATAAGGCCCCACAGTTGACAGTGCATGTCATAGCAGAAACTATACCATCAAGTCCAAGGACCTGTCCGTAGATCACCCGAGATAGAATTGTGATGAGGCACATACCTGGGGAAGGGTATACATTTTTTATAAAACTGGGAAATTGAAAAAAATATGGAACTACCCAGACTCGACTCTAACTAGAGCTCTGCATTTCAATATTTATTTTTTATTTACATTTTTTTAAATTAATTGTGTATTGAATTGATTTGACCATGTCTGTACCATATCAAAATAAATATTGGCAGGTGATACAACCCAAAAGACAAGTATAAAACAAATAACACTTTAATACTGTTCAAAGTCATCTTTGATACAGGAAGGCAGTTTTCACCAGGTCAAATTCCTGGTATATATAAATGTACTTGGCTAATCAAGTTATTCTGATTCTAGTCCAACAAATCGCTGCGCAAGAGCAATTACAACACTAGCAGTCATTATACAGTATACATTTCAGTTCCCTATTTTATGAAACTAGTCCCACAACCACCCAGTATGATAAACGGTATGATATCAAATGTCTCATTACGAAGGTCCTCTCTACAAGCGACAAAACAGCCTTGCACTTGTTTGGCCCTGACACTTTATTTTCCAAAGATTTATGATGCTCCAGGTTGACCAATTAAAATCACTTCCATAAAACCTACACTGTTCAATAATCAGCTCCAGATTTGTTATCTACATATGAGTGAAGGGGGGGGGGGGAAAGAGAGACAGAAACAGAGAGAGAAACAAACCTTCCATAACAAAGCCATCACTTACAGAGCGATGAAGAAGAGTCCCCTAAGCAAGCTGGTCCTGGGGCTCGGATCACAAACACAAACAGACCCCACAGAGCCCTAGGACAGCAACACAATTAGACCCAACCAAATCATGAGAAAACAAAAAGATAATTGCTTGACATATTGGAAAGATTTTACAAAAAAAAAACTGAGCAAACTAGAACACTATTTGGCCCTAAACAGAGAGTAGACAGTGGCAGAATACCTGACTACTGTGACAGACCCAAACTTAAGGAAAGGTTTGACTATGTATAGACTCAGTGAGCATAGCCTTGCTATTAAGAAAGGCCGCCGTAGGCAGACCTGGCTCTCAATAGAAGAAAGGCTATCTGCACACTGCCCACAAAATGAGGTGGAAACCGAGTTGCACTTACTAACCTCCTACCACATGTATGACCATATTAGAGACACATATTTCCCCCAGATTACACAGACCCACAAATAATTTCAACACAAATCCAATTTTGATAAACTCTCATATTGGGTGAAATACCACAGTGTGCAACCACAGCAGCAAGATTTGTGACCCGTTGCCACAAGAAAAGGGCAACCAGTGAAGAACAAACACCATTGTAAATACAACATATATGTTTATCTATATTCCCTTTTTAACTTTAACTATTTGCACATCATTACAACACTGTATATAGACAAATGGCATTTGAAATATCTTTATTATTTTGGAACTTTTATGAGTATAATGTTTACTATTCATTTTTGATTGTTTATTTCACTTTTGTTTATTATCTATTTCACTTGCTATTGCAATGTAAACATATGCCACGCCAATAAAGCCCCTTGAATTTAATTGAGAGAGAGGAGAGAGGAAAGGTATTGGTCTACACGGGACAAAGGAATAGCAAATTAGCCACCAGACATCGTTCAATTATAATGCTATTTTTTACCTTGCATGGACCACAAGCTTCACACAGACAGGATTGTAAAATGCAGACACTTGACTTTCGTCGACGGCGGTAAAGACAGACTTGTCAAGGCTCATTGATAGCATTGTCTATGAGCTATGTAAAGACGGAGCAGAGTAATTGGCATTATCATGTCAGGAAAAGGCAGAGTCCTTTAATGGCTCAATCGCCTTTATCTGCAGAAGTGATTACTGCTACCGCAGGCAGAAGCAAAGAAGAGAGAACAATCTGGGAAAAGGCTTGGAAACAAAGAGTGGTGAATGGATAGTCGTTTTGATCATTCCTCCTGGCCCTTGGGAGTCATAGCGCTGTTTATTAAGCAATCCATCTCTGACTGGGCTCTGGGGCTAAGACTGTTCCCTCTGCTGGTTTGATGAGACACACTCCAGCAGGCTGGCAACAGTGACAGGTGGAAACAGGCCAGAGGTTGGACAGCTAATGCTGTAACTGTACATCATAATTGGGTCAAAATGATCACACTCAATCAGAGAATGGAACACATCATGATGCAACGGCTCACAGTGCTGTTTGATCAAGCATTTTCGACGGAAATATACTGTAGGACTCAGCATGCCAATATTGAACAATGTTGACATACAGTAGCAATCCATTCTAAACAATGTAACTCATTGGCATTACAATCAGTGAGAAAACTCAGCTTCAGCAGTAGTAGTAGAAACACGTAGCACGTTTAAGAAGTCCCTTCATTTCACTGTTGAGGTCAACCCGGGACTTACATCGCAGAACTTCATTTGTCCAGGAAAGCTGAGATTGTACCCAGGTTTGATTACATGCACATCATTTGAATATTTACATTTTTCTGACAGGCCAGTACTTATCTGACAGAAGGTAATATCAATTAAGTTTCTAAACATTTCTTAGTAGACAACACTAGGGAAATTAAAATGGAGCATTCAAAGTGCCGGCTGAGACGACTTGTTAATTAGCCTTGTGAAGTATTCATGGGACACTTTATATCTCAGACGGGCTGGCATTTAAAAAAGAAGAAACAAACGTCAGCCACGCATGGAGGGCAAAAGCCCTGGGGGTTTCGCCCTCGTTTGTTTGGGGGAAGACACCCTGAAACAACCAAATACCATCTGCTACTGTTTTCATAGGTACAATAGCTTTGATATTATTAATGTAATGTTCACAACAGTACTTTCCTGACGACTGTGTTTCATATCAAAAGGAGAACAACAGGCTTTGTTTTCTGGTGTTATAACCTAGTCACTTGGAACATTGTGAAATGTGGAATTCTAGATTGATCCTTCTTATCAAGCAGGTGCCTGGCTGCACTGCACAAATAGATCAATAACGGTTGAATGAAAGCGTACTCACACACACACACACACACACCCAAACCATATTTATATTAACACACACACATGCACGCACACACACACATTCAGTGCATTCGGAAAGTATTCAGACCCCTTGACTTTTTCCACTTTGTTACATTACAGCGTTATTCTAAAATATATATTTTTTAATCCCTCCTCAATCTACACACAATAGTCCATAAAGACAAAGCAAAAACAGGTTGAGAAATGTTTGCATATTTGTGAAAAATAAAAAACTGAAATATCACATTTACATAAGTAATCAGACCCTTTACTCAGTACTTCATTGAAGCACCTTCTGCAGCAATTACAGCCTCAAGTTTTCTTGGGTATGAGGCTACAAGCTTGGCACACCTGTATTTGGGGAGTTTCTCCCATTCTTCTCTGTAGATCCACTCAAGCTCTGTCAGGTTGGATGGGGAGCACCATTGCAGAGTTATTTTCAGGTCTCTCCAGAGATTCAAGACCGGGCTCTGGCTGGGCCACTCAAGGACATTCAGAGACTTGTCCCGAAGCCACTCCTGCATTGTCTTGGCTGTGTGCTTAAGGTCGTTGTCCTGCTGGAAGTTGAGCCTTCGCCCCAGTCTGAGGTTCTGAGCGCTCTGGAACAGGTTTTCATCAAGAATATCTCTGTACTTTGCTCCGTTCATCTTTTTTTTTATCTTTACTAGTCTCCCAGTCCCTGCCGTTGAAAAACATCCCCACAGCATGATACTGCCACCGAAGGGATGGTGCCAGGTTTCCTCCAGACGTGATTCAGGCCAAAGAGTTCAATCTTGGTTTCATCAGATCAGAGAATCATGCTTCTCATGGTCAATATTTTAGGTGCCTTTTGGCAAACTCCAAGCGGGCTGTCATGTACCTTTTCCTGAGGAGTGGCTTCCGTCTGGACACTCTACCATAAAGGCGTGATTGGTGGAGTGCTGCAGAGATGGTTGTCCTTCTGGAAGGTTCTCCCATCTCCACAAAGGAACTCTGGAGCTCTGTCAGAGTGACCATCGGGTTCTTGGTCACCTCCTTGACCTAGGCACTTCTCCCCTGATTGCTCAGTTTGGTGGGGTGGCCAGCTCTAGGAAAACTCTTGGTGATTCTAAACGTCTTCCATTTTATAATGGAGGCCACTGTGTTCTTGGGGACCTTCAATGCTGCAGAAATGTTTTGGTGCCCTTCCCCAGATCTGTGCCTCGACACGATCCTGTCTATGAGCTCTACGGACAATTCCTTCGACCTCATGGCTTAATTTTTGCTATGACATGCACTGTCAACTGTGGGACTTTATATAGACAGGTGTGCACCTTTCCAAATCATGTCCAATCAATAGAATTTACCACAGGTAGACTCCAATCAAGTTATAGAAACAGCTCAAGGATGATCAATGGAAACGTGATGCACCTGAGCTCAATTGAGGCTCATACTAAAGGGTCTGAATACTTATGTAAAGAAGGTATTTCTCATTTTAAATATGTATAAAAAAATGAAATACAAATGTTTTCACTGTCATTATGGGGAATTGTGTGTAGTTTGGATTTAATATAGTTTTATTCATCATTTTAGAATAAGGCTGTAACAAAATGTGGAAAAAGTCAAAGGGTGTGAATACTTTCCGAATGCTCTGTACATTTGTACTAGCAGACACACAAAACCATATTTCTATTAACTGTCGTTGTGATTCTAATACAGCACAGATTACCACACCATTTTCTGCTTGGGTTGAAAATCCAAGTCGAATCAGAATCATTCATAATGTAAAACAGCCATGAAATGAGAGATGAAACACACTTGTCCCAGTCTGTGTGGTCGACTGTGCATGTGGTCTGCTTCTTGAGATGCATTGGCCTCAGTCATTGTGCCAAAGAAGTGGACCCCTGAGAATGAAATCACTGCCATTAACACGTTATTGTGCACTTGAACCTAACTGTATGGAGCTCCCAGCATTCCCTGCACTCAAACCAACCTCAACCGCAGGAGTGTGATAGACGTGACTGAATTTGAGAGGGTGTTCAGCACTGCTCAGAGAGCCCTCGACTGGGAACTATCGATTTCTCAAGAGCAAAGATTACTGCACACCGTTGATTCTGTTATGAAACAGAGAGAGAGTCTACAGAGAAACTAAACATAATTACTTTTCGGAAACAATAGACACCAAATCGAACAAAGAAAACAAAGGACGTAACTCAACTTGTTGTCAGTGGGCTTCTAGTATATTTAAGACAGTTACACAGTCTTTCAAAACACTTTGCTCCAGATTGCGACTCCAACAAAGCTACCCTGGTTATTTATTTCATGAGCCCCTGTATTGCCAATGAAAATGTGCATGTTTTCACATCCTTACATGCATTTAGCTTTTAAAATGGGGAGAAACACCAATATTGGCTCGACATTGTGTTTTTCAAAGGTTTCTTTGTTTTTGATCATTAGAAAGAGTTTGCAAAAGAGAAAATATTGTATTTCACAGTAATTCATGGAGAAGCCGAGCCAGCTGTAGCCCAGTCTTGATTAGACGAGGCCCAGAAGTGTAGCTGACTCAAAGCCTCTGCTGCCTGGTCAATAACAATGTATCCTTGATTCAGCCCTGCCCTCGTAAGCAGAGTGAATGTGAGATTACAGTCTGGCAACGCAAGACATGATAATTTTATTATATAACCGACTGAAATAATTCCAATACACATCATCCCATGGCAGGTCATCCCTGTGGTGTTCTGTAGTATGATAGGCCTATAAGATCAAACTGCCAAGAAGTGTAAAAAGCTACTGCAATACAGTGGAAAAAAAACACTATTGGGCTCTTGATCAAACGTGGAGACAGGGGAGCATAATACTTTACCAACATACAAAAAATGCTGTAGGAAGTGAAACTTGACAACCCTCAAATATGTACACATATTTCCATATTCAGTTTGATAGATTTGTATAATCATTTCTGAATGGCTCGAGGCGTCCACCAGGATCACCACAACATAGGCTTGCTGATGCATCACAAACCAGACGGTCTGATCTGCCAATACATTTGATGACAGTTCCCCACGGGAGACTGTCAACATCACAACACTGTATCCCCTAGCTGCAGCCTGTCACACAGAGAGAGGGGGAGAGATGGAGGGGAGAGGGGGAGGAGAAGGAGGAGAGGCAGTAAGACTGGGATGTGTTCATCACGCCGAAACGGGGCGGGACCTACCTGAATTTGTCCAATAGAAAACTGTTGGTTTGCTCTGTTTTCTTCCGTTTGGTTCGTAAAAAACGGTAAACGATTTCCGGAATGAATACGCCCCTGTAGTAGTTACAGCCTGTCAGAGGGTGAGGGATGGAGGTCGGGAGGAAATGTGAAAAGGAGGAGGAAGGAGAAAAGTGAAAAGGAGGAGAGGGAGGAAGCCTGTCGCATCTGACAGAAGGAACTGTCTCTCAGGGGTGTGTGAAGAAGAACAGCATTCTGAGGCACTCTGAGACCTGACCCCGAGACCCCTACAGTATCTGACATCCACACAGTCTGACTAAGCGTAAGAGACAGTCACAACTTATTCCCTCTTTACATCCAGCAGCATCAGCACAACTATCTTTCCCCAAACTCAGAAAAAGTCAGGCAGGTATGTCACAGATTAGGATAGCACAGCTATCAGCAAAAATGTGTGTATTAAAGGGGGATCGTATACCAGTATACCAGAGTCCTGGGGGCACCACATTTTCGTTAATTTACAACTCGTGTTTTAAGTGGTAAATTGGTTGACACAGGAGTAAAATGTCACCAAATATTGTACATTTTCTCAAATATCTGAACAGCAAATCACTCTTTTAACAAAATGGGGGGGGGCTTCCTGCATTCCCGACCCCACATCAATTCCCCCAGTTCCCAAGCTCACCTGAGCCTGTCCTCCTCCTTCTTCCTCAGCTTCATGTCCCTCTGCACCACCTTCAGCACGTGCTCTGCCTCATTGTCTGTCAAGCCCGACAGGTCCAGCTTGCGCCCCATCTCTCCTGGCCTTGCCAACGCCACGGGGTACTGCTGCAGGGGGGCACTCGGGAGGCCGGGGCAGGGACAACCCTGCACAGGGGGGGAGGTAGAGGGTGTTTAGAGAGAAGTGGTGGAGACGGTCCATAACTGTGTCTATCAAGATATTCCAGCGGTTTTGCTTTGTGTTATGTTGTACTGTAGTGTATTGATGACTAGGGATGCATGATTATATCGGTAAGCATATCGGAATCGGATGATATTAGCTAAAAATGCCAACGTCGGCATCGGCCCGATGTCCAGTTTAACGCCAATGTGCAAAACCGATGTCAAAGCTGACCTGCATACCTGTATAACGTAGGTAGATGACGTAATGACGCCACTAAAAATACAGCGCTACACATGCAACACAGCATTCCTAACCTAGCCCACAATGTCTGCTGTGTGGATCTAAGAAAATTTCAGCGAGACAGCTCAAAGGCGAAATCCATTAAAGCCAAGATAATGGAATTCATTGCCCTTGACAATCAGCCGTTCTCTGTCATGGATGATGTTATGTTGGCTTTAGCCAACTGGTCGAACACCTCGAGCCCCGGTACACACTACCAAGTAGGCACTATTTTTCAGATGCCCTACAGGAGTTAATCAGTATTGTTGAAACGCACATCTATGAGCTACTTGTCACTGCTATTAGCTTCCCGACTGACATTTGGACCAGCGATGTCAGACTCATGAGCATGCAGAGTCTGACAGCACAGTGGGTTGACAATGATTTCGTACTGAGGAAAGCATTACTGCATGCTCAAGAATGTGCTGGTTCTCATACTGCTGCTGCCATTTGAGAACATGTTTGAAACTTGTAAACATGAACACACTCCTAGCTCCATTCGAACAACTGACTCGAGAAATATGGTCATCAACTGCGTCTGCAGCAGACGTGATACCCTCTGTCAAGGCATTGAAACTCCTGCTCAACAAAACTGCTGACACAGACCGTATGGTTAAAGCTTACAAAATACACTACTCGAGGCTGTGAACAAGTGATTCGGTGGCATTCTCTCTGAGCCTCTTTATGGTGTCGCCACCCTGCTCGATGCTAGGTACATGGGCCGCTACGTCGATGCAGACAAGAAACAGGGTTTATGTTAAATGTTAGACACAGCTGGACAAGATGGTAACGGACACAGTGACAGTGCGCACCGAGTAAGAGGACCCACGACAGAAGAGGCCACGGACAGACAGAGCTGAAACTTCACTGCTTGACATGCATGATGAAATCCTGGTTGAGAATGAAACGACTGAACAAATGAACAACAAAACAACACAGCAAGTAAGTGAAAGAAATAGGTTTTGATTATGTTTTACTGGTAATGTTGACATACGTAAATGCCAACAATATAACTTTTTGGTCAGTGTGTGTTTCAACTATTTAACTGTACTAGAATGGCCACTACAAATTTTAAATACATTTTGGCAAGGAAAATATTGGATATCGATTTCGGCCAAAAATGGTCATATCGGTGCATCCCTATTGATGACCTCACAAAATGCATTTCTATGTAAATGGACAATAAAGTTATCATATGGTACAAGCGTATGAGTGTGGATGCAGCACATCCCTATTGAGTGAGATGAGAGTGGATGGAGAAAATGGAGATTCATTAGATCCGACAATTACGTGCTACATTATTGACCTAGACTACATGAAGACCCTCTCACCCTTCATCACTTCATTTACTCAGTCTTGCTCAAGCCTCATCAGAACCTTTTTGACAAGGTTTTTTTATTTGTATTTATTTATTTAACTAGGCAAGTCAGTTAAGAACAAATTCTTATTTATAATGAACGCCTAGGAACTGCCTTGTTCAGGGGCAGAACGATTTTTACCTTGTCAGCTCGGGGATTCGATCAAGCAACCTTTCAGTTACTGGTCCGATGCTCTAACCACTAGGCTACCTGCCGCCCCTAGGCTACCTGCCGCCCCTAGGCTACCTGCCGCCCCTAGGCTACCTGCCGCCCCTAGGCTACCTGCCGCCCCTAGGCTACCTGCCGCCCCTAGGCTACCTGCCGCCCCTAGGCTACCTGCCGCCCCTAGGCTACCTGCCGCCCCTATCTAATTGGAAATCAATTTCCAATATCATATTGTATGTTACAAACACATCTCTGGAAGGTGTGTACAAATCAAATCAAAGTTTATTTGTCACGTGCACCGAATACAACAGGTGTAGTAGACCTTACAGTGAAAAGCTTTCTTACAGGCTCTAACCAATAGTGCAAAAAAGGTATTAGGTGTAAGTAAAGAAATAAAACAACATTAAAAAGACAGGCTATATACAGTAGTGAGGCTATAAAAGTAGCGAGGCTACATACAGCCACTGGTTAGTCAGGCTGATTGAGGTAGTATGTACATATAGATATGGTTAAAGTGACTATGCATATATGATGAACAGAGAGTAGCTACTTCAAGGTATTGGAGTGGCCATCACAAAGCCCTGACCTCAATCCTATAGAACATTTGTGGGCAGAACTGAAAAAGCATGTGCGAACAAGGCCTACAAACCTGACTCAGTTACACCAGCTCTGTCAGGAGGAATGGGACAAAATTCACCCAACTTATTGTGGGAAGCTTGTGGAAGGCTATGAGAAACATTTGACCCAAGTTAAACAATTTAAAGGCAATGCTACCAAATACTAATTGAGTGTATGTAAACTTCTGACCCACTGGGAATGTGATGAAAGAAATAAAAGCTGAAATAAATCACTCTACTCTTATTCTGACATTTCACATTCTTAAAATAAACCGGTGATCCTAACTGATCTAAGACAGGGAATTTTTACTAGGATTAAATGTCAGGAATTGTGAGTTTAAATGTATTTGGCTAAGGTATGTAAACTTCCGACTTTAACTAAGTACATTTTAGAAATTCCATTTACTTGTGCGATACTTAAATATATTTAAAACCAAATACTGAAGTCGTATTTTACTCGGTGACTTTCAATTCTGAGTGACTTTCTATTAAGATATATTTACTTTTACTCAAATATGACAATTTAGTACTTTTTCCACCAATGCTGCTTGACCTGGGCGGGAGCACACTGGTAGTGCGTTCCAGCACCTTAAATGATCTACTACTTGAGTTCCTGATTCAGACTCCTAATTATCCTTACACCTATGAAGACTAGTCACTTCCATAACACTCAAAAGTTGGTTTCTCCTTCAACCGATTGTAGGATAGAACCCCTACACTACTGGGGTGCTAATTATTTCACTAAATCAAGAGAATGCCAAGTGTTTACTATATAAAATGCTTTTATTTGTAAAAAAATATGTAATTTTTTGTTGTTGAACAAAATAGGTCAAAAGTCCAATTATAAAATACAACATCTCTAATTAAATACAAATAAGTGTACAAGATAACATAATAAAACAAATACAAATCTAAAAGTAATTAAAAAGTTCAATTAAATAACCCAAAATACAATTGCACTGCATTCACAGTGGGAAAGTGTCCTGGCATTTTCTATTGTATATCCCACTCTGAAGGTTGCAATACCATGCTGTTCTTTCCTTGTATTTCTGCCTGATTGGAACCTGCTTTCTGAACACATGCACAGAGTCCTGTTCACATGCACACGAGTGGCTTCAAGACACCCCGTGGTACAATGCCTGTGTCACTCCTGATAAAAAAATAATCCTGGTGATGACAGAGAAAGCAAGGGGAGAATACAGTACAAGGCCATCAATCGTCCTACCCCTTGACTCTGGACTTCCTCTAGCTGATTGCTCGGTCTCTGACGTACAGTAGGAGAAAAGAACAGCGCTATTTGGTCTATTGTACTGTATCTGCCTTGGGGAGGGCCATATAGGTAGGTAGGTAGGTAGGTAGGTAGGTCATATTCTGCATCCCAAATGGCACCCTATTCCCTATATAGTCCACTCCTTTTGACCAGAGCCCAAAATACAATTACTGTATAGACTAGAGGAGGGAAAATGCATCATTACTCACAGCCCACAGGGGGAGGCAATTATTCAGTCCTGCTTTTTGTAGCCATGTCAAGGACAGTGGGTGGAGGGCATCAATTACGCCAGTGTGTGTGTTTGAGTGTGTGTGTGTGTGTGTGTCAGAGCGCATCTGCTTGCCGCGGTGACTCAGAGATTTAGGCTCCGTGGAAGCCACCGTTCACACTGCCCACAAGACCGTTTCCATTGATGATGCATTCCTGAATCCAGCAGCACAGTGGGATGTGTGAGTTACACACAGTTTGCGTCCCAAAAAGGTCAAAAGTAGTGCACTATGTAGGGAATAGGGTGCCATTTCAAATCAAATCAAAGTTTATTTGTCACGTGTGCAGAATACAACAGGTAATACAACCTTACAGTGAAATGCTTACTAACAGGATCTAACCAATAGTGCGGGAAAAAATGTATGTGTGTGTGTAGGTAAGTAAAGAAATAAAACAGTAAAAAGACATTTGAAAATAAGAGTAGCAAGGCTATATACAGACACCGGTTAGTCAGGCTTATTGAGGTAGTGTGTACATGTAGGTATAGTTAAGGTGACTATGCATATATGATAAACAGAGAGTAGCAGGGGTCTTATGGCTTGGGGGTAAAAACTGTTGAGAAGCCTTTCTGTCCTAGACTTGGCACTCCGGTACCGCTTGCCATGCGGTATTAGATGGAACAGTCTATGCTTGGGGTCTTTGACAATTTTTAGGACCTTCCTCTGACACCGCCTGGTGTAGAGGTCCTGGATGGTAGGCAGCTTTGCCCCAGTGATGTACTGGGCCGTACGCACGCGGGACCCATCTACAGATACCAAACTGTGATGATCTGCTACGGTGCTTGGGGATTGTGTCCACAACGTTTCAATGTCTTATAAAATGGGTATGGTCTATCACAATCCTACAAGACATGTGAACTCCCAGACAATAGCTAAATTTACATCAAAGAGCTAAGAGAAAAGATTGCTTTTTTTCAGTGAGTCATTACATGCACTAGTGAATAAAAACAACAACATAGCAACTCACAACAGGTGTCATGTGACTTATGTCTACTAAAGACAGGGAATCAGACAGTCCCATACAGAAAGCCTACGCTCAGAGTGAAGTTTTCCCCAGGTACGAACCCCAGATCCACGTCTACGGGAAATTTCTACCTACTCCCCTAAGGACTGTTAGGTTCTTATTTTTCTGAGTAAATAACACAGACACTAGAGAAGCCACGTTTATTCATTCCCCAAAGGTTCTGTACAGCTGACAACAGACAACTCAACATTTGTCCCACTCAGATATATTTATCCCACTTAAGACACTCCTCCTTCTTACAGTGTATGGCTCCACAGGGAAGAAGGTAACCATATACTAACCCTGATTACTCCCTTAAGAGGAACTGACCTCACCCCTCACCTCCTCCCTAAACCCCTCCACCTAATCCACCAATATCCATCTGTCTTAACCTATATCAACACATCGCTCTCCTCTCCTCCATCAACACATTCCAAAGCCTTCTTCAGAGAACCATTAACTTTCTCCTTTGATTCTTCTCTATCATTTATTTAATATCTCAATGTTCAAAATGTCGAACCCAACAGTACCAACATTATAGGAGCATATCAAATTGAGTGTCAAATGAAAGCTATTTCTATATTTTGGGGAAATGGAGGCATAGGAAATGGTTGAAAAATGTATCTATCTTAAAAATGAGTTAAGTAATGCTTTGATTTCTGGTCAAACATATGGAAAAGGGGTCTTAGAAAATGTCTACCAGAAAAAAGTCTTTTAAAAAAAGGTATTAGAAATAAATCAAAATACAATCATGTTGAAGTGAAGACCCCTGCCAATTAATATCAACAGATATTTTGGATAAATGATTTGCCTTCTGTAACAAACATTGCCTTGTGCCTTGTAATTCCGTTACCATAAAAATGTATATCTTTAAGATATTTTCACATTTCTCTGCCGCATGAGCAGGGAGGATAATGAAAGTTACACAAGTAACAATTAAGAAGGTAGACCAGCTTGGAACCTATACCATATACCAGAGTATTTGGAAACATTATGAGATGAAGAACGCAATGTGCTTTATCTCACCTGTCACATTATTATGAAGCTTATGGTAGTCCCCAGTCACGCGTCACATGGTGTTGGTTTACAAGCATACAATGACGAGAGACCAGAGCCTTGTGAGTCACTTACTGTTGTGCAGCATGCGCCAGGTGATTACAGTATGGAATTCACAGCTAAATGTTTGCCAGGTCTTATCTTATCTTATTCAATTAACGGTCTAAAATGTGCTAAATGCTCTAAGTTGTGTATTTGGTTTGCTAATTTAGTAGCTAGTTAGCTATCTAGCTGAGTTGTTAGCGTCTTCCTTAAATCAAGCTTTCGCTTGGTAACAGCAGAGGATCCCCTCCTGGATCAAGAGCCTTGCTGGCTAATATTTGTTTCATGTGTGCAGTAAACTGTGAGTAGTATTTTTTAGTTACTTGTATACTTGTGTAGTCAGAAACTGTACCAAATTTTCACAATGCGCTTCTTTGCATTCTCTATGGGATTTTACATGTACTTAGCATTAGCATTGCTAACCTTCGGATTACAGAGTATAAGTGGGGTTTGAAGACAGTGCTCCTTGTGTTCAGTGTCGGTATTACCGAATATCCCGGTATGGCACAAGGTCGGTATGAAGGTATGACAATCTGGATACCGCCCAAGCCTAGTTAAACTGATATATATATATCATATTTTAAATTATTATTAAATTATTAAAACTCAGAATTCTGTTACCCATTCAGTAACATAATTACCGAAAAAAATCTATAACGGAATACTGCAATTCAATTGGCTACAATGGGAAATCAGAGTACAGAAATCAAGTTCAGCTCATCTCTCTCTCACCCATGAGCCCCCTCTTTCCATTTACTATAACCAGCATCTGCACCTACTGGGCACTGACCGACAAAGAACATCCATGGAAGTTAAAAAGTAGTTTAAATTTGGTCAGTCCGCCCCGGCCTTGATTTCAACACCCACAGATGTTTTTTGATCTGGTCCGGACCGGTCTTGATTTCAATGTCTACAGATGTAGATTTTTGGACTGGCCGTGATTTGGCCCAAACGTAGACGTCCATGATTGGTGACAGACCAAATTGGAACCAATCATAGACAACAATGTTTCACAAGTTTGGACAGCACATTCCAGTGAAGCACAGTAGAGTACGGTACAGTAAAAGTAGTGAATAATGTATAATGTACTGTATTGTACTCTACAGTACTCTACTCTACTGTATTGTACTCTGCTGTACTGTGATGTCTAAACTTGTGAAACAAAGATGTTTTTTTCTGCAGACATCTTTGAATCTTAATTTGAAGCCTACCGTGCCTTCAGAAAGCATTTATACCACTTGATTAAAAAAAAAATCTAAATTGATTAAATTGTTTTGTTTATCTCCCCCATCTACACACAACAAAAAAATAAAGTGAAAACAAGATTAGATATTTTTGCAAATGTATTGCAAATTAAATACAGAAATCTCTAATGTATATAAGTATTCACACCTCTGAGTCAATACTTTGCAGAAACACCTTTAGCAGTGATAACAGCTGAGTCTTTCTGGGTGAGTGTTAAAGTAATTTAATTATGCCAATGCTTTCATTAATTGAAAACCCTTAATCTATTTTATGAGAATTTGTAAGATAGACGCAGACTAGTCTTTCAATAATAGGTAACAGAATTTATTCTCGGAGCGTGCTGCTACTTAACCACGAGCAACAGTTTACATACAGATCATGACGTCATTTCATTGCTTTTACAGAATCCCCTCCTCTCGACCGGGACAAAGTGAGGTGAAAAGTTCATTCTAACTTAATAACACACTCCCAGGTAACTTTTGACCCCTCAACATTATCGATCACCACTGTGCTGACAGTTCTAATTAACAGAAAACCTAGGAATGCACTCACTGTCTTATCTAAAAACCCCAGAGCTAAGTTTCTGTAGGTTCAACGCTAGGTTAACGACCTTATGTGTTTACACAGTCCCCAACCCATTCGTTTCTTCCTAGTTGGATTGGTGTTCATTAACTTTAATTACTCCATGTCCGTGTCACACAATCCCTTCTTATGAACGCATATTGTTAATCAGATACAATAACAGAGTATAAGTTTTACTTAGTTACAGTTCCATTTAAAATGATTTGTTCAGTCATTTAATCATAATTTTACCAACAGTAAGTCTCTAAGATCATTCCACACCTGGGTAGTGCAACATTTGACCTTTATTCTTTTCAAAATTATTCAAGCTCTGTCAAATTGGTTGTAGATCATTGCTAGACAACCACTCAGGGTCTTGCCATAGATTTTCAAGTCGATTTAAGTCAACTGTTACTTGACCACTCATTCACTGACTTCTTGGTAAGCAATAGTGTAGATTTGGCCTTAACGATTACAAACATACCCATAACATGATGCAGCCTTCACTATGCTTGAAAATATGTCAGAATACAACAGGTAAACCTTTACAGTGAAATGCTTACTTACACGCCCTTAACCAATAATGAAGTTAAGAAAAAACTTTTAAAAAGTAAGAGATAAAAGTAACAAATAATTCAAGAGCAGCAGTAAAATAACAATAGTGAGTCTATATAGGGGGTACCGGAACCGAGTCAATGTGCGGGGGCACCAATGTCAAGGTAATATGTACATGTAGGTAGAGTTATTAAAGTGACTATACATAGATAATAGCAGAGAGTAGCAGCAGCGTAGAAAGGGGTGGGGGTGCAAAAGGTATGGATAGCCATTTGATTAGATGTTCAGGAGTCATATGGCTTGGGGGTAGAAGCTGTTTAGAAGCCTCTTGGACCTAGACCTGCTCCAGTACCACTTGCCATGCGGTAGCAGAGAGAACAGTCTATGACTAGGGTGGCTGGAGTCTTTGACAATTGTTAGGGCCATCCTCTGCCACCACCTGGTGTAGAGGACCTGGATGGCAGGAAGCTTGGCCTCGGTGATGTACTTGGCCATAGGCACTACCCTCTGTAGTGCCTTGCGGTCGGAGGACGAGCAGTTGCCATACCAGGCAGTGATGCAACCCGTCAGGATGCTCTCGATGGTGCAGCTGTAAAACCTTTCGAGAATCTGAGGGCCCATGCCAAATCTTTTCAGTCTCTGAGGGGAAATAGGTTTTGTCGGTGCCCTCTTCCCGACTGTCATGGTGTGCTTGAACCATGTTAGATTGTTGGTGATGTAGACGCCAAGGAACTTGAAGCACTCAACCTGTTCCACTACAGCTCCCCTTTGTAGTCTGTAATGGTTTGCAAGCCCTGCCACATCCGACAAGCGTCAGAGTCTGTGTAGTACGATCTGATCTTAGTCCTGTATTGACGCTTTGCCTGTTTGATGGTTCGTCGGAGGGCATAGCGGGATTTCTTATAAGCTTCCGGGTTAGAGTCCCGCTCCTTGAAAGCGGCAGCTCTACCCTTTAGCTAATGTTTGTATTGGATTTGCCCCAAAGGTAACACTTTGTATTCAGGACAAAAAGCTTAATTGATTTGCCACAATTTCTGCAGTATTCATTTAGTGCCTTGTTGAACACAGGATGCATGTTTTGGAATATTTTTATTCAGTACAGACTTCCTAATTTTCACTCTGTCAATCAGGTTAGTATTGTGGAGCAACTACAATCCTCAGTTTTTTCCTATCACAGACATTCAACTCTGTAACTGTTTTAAAGTCACCATTGGCCTCATGGTGAAATCCCTGAGAGGTTTCCTTCCTTCAAATGTGTTAAGAAGGATGCCTGTATCTTAGTAGTGACTGTAAGGGGTGCATAACCGGTGGCAGGGAAGTCAGACGCAGCAGAGCAGAACTAAGTAATAGCCGAAGCAGTTTAATTGCAAAACCAACGGCATAAAGAGTAACCAGACATGGTACAAAATCCATCGCGCACCAGTCAACATGGGCACAAGCACTTACAATAAACAATCCCACACAAAGACATGGGGGAAACAGAGGGTTAAATACACAACAAGTAATTGAGGGATTTGAAACCAGGTGTGAGGAAAAACAAGACAAAACAGATGGAAAATGAAAAATGGATCGATGATGGCTAGAAGACCGGCGACGCCAACTGCCGAGTGCCGCCTGAACAAGGAGAGGAGCCGACTTCGGTGGAAGTCGTGCCAGTACCCCCCGCCCTTGACGCACGGCTCCAGCTGCGCGCCGACCTCGGGGACGACCCGGAAGGCGAGGCGCAGGGCAATCCGGACGGAGACGGTGGAACTCCCGCAGCATTGAGGGTCCAACACGTCCTCCACCGGAACCCAGCACCTCTCCTCCGGACCGTACCCCTCCCACTCCACGAGGTACTGAAGGCCCCTCGCCCAACGCCTCGAATCCAGTATGGAGCGAACTGAGTATGCCGGGGCCCCCTCGATGTCCAGAGGGGGCGGAGGAACCTCCCGCACCTCAGAATCCTGGAGCAGGCCAACCACCACCGGCTTGAGGATAGACACATGGAACGAGGGGTTAATATGGTAATCAGGGGGAAGCTGTAACCTATAACAAACCTTGTTCACTCTCCTCAGGACTTTAAATGGCCCCACAAACCGCAGACCCAGCTTCCGGGCAGGGCAGGCAGAGGGGCAGGTTCCGGGTAGAGAACACCGGGGCCTCACTGCGGTGACGGTCTGCGCTGGCTTTCTGGCGCAGCACGGCCCGCTGGATGTGAACATGGGCGGCGTCCCATGTCTCCTCCGCACGCCTGAACCAGTCGTCCACCGCAGGAGCCTCGGTTTGACTCTGATGCCAAGGCGCCAGAACCGGCTGGTACCCCAGTACGCACTGGAAGGGGGAGAGGTTAGTGGAGGAGTGGAGGAGTGGCGGAGCGAGTTCTGAGCCATCTCAGCCCAGGGCACGAACGCTGCCCATTCCCCACACTGATCCTGTCAATACGACAGCAGAAGCCTGCCCACATCCTGGTTCACTCTCTCCACCTGCCCATTACTCTCAGGATGAAACCAAGAGGTAAGGCCGATCGAGACCCCCAGACAATCCATGAACGCCTTCCAGACCTTCGAAGTGAACTGGGGACCTCGATCAAACACTATATCATCAGGCACCCTGTAGTTCTGGAAGAAGTGCGTAAACAAGGCCTCCGCAGTCTGTAGGGCCATAGGGAGACCGGGCAGAGGGAGGGGACGGCAGGACTTAGAGAACCGACCAGGATGGTGTTACTCTGTGGGGGGGGGGGGGGGGGGGACCAATCCCAGGATGACCAGAGGAGGGTGACATGTGGGCCCAATAGATCAACCGGTCACGGACAGGAGACGGAACGTACAGACGTCCATCGGGACACTGGAGGGTAGTGGGCTCTGCACGTAACGCCTGCTCAATGTCCATGTCCAGCTCCCACACTACCCGGCGCCACCAGGCAGGAGGCCAGGAGTGGGATCCATGGGCCGCTCCTCTGTGTCATACAGTCGGGACAGTGCATCTGCCTTCACGTTTTGGAAAACTGGTGTGAAGGGGAAAAAAACGGGTGAAATACATACCCCACCTTGCCTGGCGATGGTTCAGCCTCCTAGCTGCCCGGATGTACTCCAGATTGCAGTGGTCAGTCCAGATGAGAAAATGGTGTTTAACCCCCTCAAGCCAATGTCTCCACGCCATCAGAGCGTTAACACTTTTTTGGTTACTGCATTATTCCAAACATAGAAACTATGTATTCACTATTATTCTATAATGTAGAAAATAGTGAAAACAAAGAAAAACCCTGGAATGATTCCTTTACTGTGGAATTGCCCTAGTTTAATAATAATAATAATAATAATAATTATTATTATTTAATAATAATAATAGTAATACATGGATAGCCTAACCCGAACTAATGAGTCATCACAGACATCATCAATCCCACAATGCAACTCCTCATTCGGGGTTCACGTTTTTTCCCCTTGACATGGTAAAAAAACTCAAGCATAGATTGCTAACTTTTATAATTGGCATACAGAAACCAGAGTCCATGAGAACTTGGTCTAATATAATTGCACCGATTGGCCTACAGGGGGCACTGTTATAAGCATTCTCACATATGACAGAGACTTGAAACTTTGTATTGTAACGGTTTTGACTTGAGGTTATTGTTTATAGGGGTGCCAGGTAGGTTGTGTCTACCAGAGAAAATATTGGTTTCTCCTTTTGGTTTGGGAGGGAATGAGTCCCATCTGGTCCATCAAGTCTACACCAATACAAAGGACATATGTAAAAGTCAGGATGGAAATACACTTTTCATAAACCCTTAAGACATTGGAAATAACTTCAAAAACAACTGTATTCTTTTGCATGGGTTGTATTACCAACATAAATGATCACACACACATAATAATAACAACAATGAGTTCTGGTTCTTCCAGAAAAGTCCTGTGCCTCGGGCCTAAAAGGAGTCCAGCCCGGTAAAGAAGTTTAGGGAACTCAAGTGACCTTACTCAAGCAACGGTTGTCCGTTCATACAAGTGTAGTGTAAACACAGTATCAATCATACAATCAAAATAACAATTATTTTTCCACACAACTATAAAGCGTATCAAATCCTAATATGTCCTCACTTACAACTAACTACATAAATCATCACGGAATACATCACACCAAAACAAATTAAATAGCATATACAAAAAGGTTGTGGTCAGTCAGACAATCCAATCTGCCAGCAGATCTCCAGCGGAGAAAAGCCACTAGGAACATCGGTCTCCAACGGAAGCAAAGAGTGCATCCGATCCTGGGTAAACTTGCCATTAGGCTACAAAAGCACACTTTTAAATGCAACAAAACAAACGGAAGAGAGAAGCTTCAGAACTGAGGGTTGAACACATCCTCATTCACGTCTCCATCACAACCCCACTTTTGCGCAGCTGATGCTGGCTATTTAATTGGGAATTAAAGGGGAAGCGCCCTATTGGAAGGGGAAGCGCCCTATTGGAAGGAGAAGCACTGAGACGGTTCAGACAAATTCAGGGCCGTCACAGTATGTACATGTCTTTACTCATGCTGAACAAATGTGCCTTCTTTTTTTAAAACCTTTCCCAATAACAACACATTCCGTATGTAGGCCCTTGGTATATCTCTTAATTTAGTTTGAGAAAGGATAAGGGATTGGTTTAGAGATGACTGAGAAATGTCAGGTAAGTTTTGATAGTGTGTCCAAAGTGTCCATTTAAACCCTTTGAAAAACCACTTCACAATGGCTTATGAACTTGAAACGGTTTAGGGTATCAAAGACATTATCACGGTGAACCATGTTAACTTTGGCATTGATATCTTAAAAAAGAAGGCAAATATTAACGATTCACTTTTTGGACTAAGTAACGCTAATGCTTAAAATAATCATAACAAATCTGACTAAAAGTTAGATTCACTCTAAACTTGGTTTTTGGACTCATCACAATAATAATCATAGATGTATTTTATATAGCGCTTGTCATTACAAAGAGAATCTCAAAGACGCTGTAAAAGAAAAATGAATGTAGATATTTGGCAGGTCTTGGATGATGGTATTCCACAACTTCAGATGATAAGGTGTTGTTCAGCCAGTCAGACAAATCAACAATCTGATTTTACATGTCCATTTAAACCCCTGTAAATCAACTCCACAGTGGCCTATCAACTTGAAACTTGTCATCGACATCATGGACTAAGATTAACCACATTGAATTTGGTATTGATATATAAAAAAAGGAAACCATTCACAACTCATTATTTGCATATGTAACGCTGATGCTCAAAATCATCTGCAATCCTCATCTCCTCCTTTAGACTCATGATTGCACAAAGGAAGACAGTTCCTACATGATAGGCTTGCTTTGTTATCCAACTGATCTGGTGTCCTTTCGGTCATCCTGTGAACCCCGTTCATTGCTGCTCGCAGCTATATTTATCTAGTGTTTCAATTGATGCTTTCTCTTTAAGTAAACAAACAATGTTAGTTGTTGTTCAGCTTTGACTTCCCTGGCCTTTGTGTGTGTGACTAAATGAGAGACAATAATAACACCATGTGTATTGAGAGCATATGTATTGAATAGATACAGTATGTAACAGCAACATACAGGCCAGGATTGTGGATACCGGATGGAACTGGGTCAGACTGAAGAACATCTCAGCTGAGGATGTCCAAGGTTAGGAGGGTATGCTATTCTTCAGAGACAGAAACCCACACACTCAAATGGAAATTCACACATACATCGACACGGGTACATCCATCCACCCACCCACACACGATATTGTGCACAGACCTACTAACACATTGTGACATGAAACCACACACTGACAACCTTATTGTATGTTGCCTAGGCTGTCTGTTACATACAGTAATGGTGTCAATGCAACCCAGCTAGGGCTCCACAGCAGATTAATGCATAACAAGCAGGCCTGTGAGCTCAAAGGGCAGGGGCAGCCAAGCACTAAATGAACTGCTTGTTTTAGCCTCTCGGAGGAAGGCTTAAGGATCAGTGCTTACCCTCAACCAGAAGGGAGAGGACAGCTCTCACTATCTGCATCCGTAATGACACCCTTACTGTAAATAGTGCACTACTTTAGACAAGGGCCCAAAGGGCTCTGGTCAAAATAAGTGCAATATGGAGGGTATATGCTGCCATTTGTTACGCATCCACTGAGTGAGAAGGAAATTTGAATTCTAAGAGGTATCTTATGAATAAAATGAAAGGACTTAGCCACTTGAAGTTTATCCATTGGCCTATGATGTGTGACCAATAGCAAAGCTCTGTGCTTTCAGGGTTAATGTTGGAGATAGAGGGTGTGAAAACAACTGAATACATAGACCCTATTCCCTATACTTTTCACCAGAGCCAAGCACTATGGGAATTAGGGTGCCATTTCGAACCTATTCTGGGCCCTGTACGTGGGAACGCAGGTTTCAGGTTGGGAAGAACACCTGATAATTTGTCACTGTCTTACATCGTATCACACCATGCACATTCCTCCCAATTACCACCCTCTATAGTAGGCGGCAAGGTGAGAATAAGCTGCATTGTATTCGCAACCTGCAGTATCCAACGGTGACTGTGAATAAACTACTGTGTAACTGTGCTGATGACATCACTTGACAAAAAAAACACCTTTCACCAAATACATATGAATTAAAAAAGGAGACAGGATCCTAGAATGTTAACATCAACATAACACACCATACAGTTGTATAATAGCCTATAATAAACATTGGTAGCCTATCAGATGTACACAATGTGGCATATTGATGTTAATTATTGTGAGTAGCCAATTGTTAACCTAGAGTAGGATGTTGTTGAATTTAAAGACAATATTTTGCCAATCATAGATAAACATAGACAGGTGCAGTAGTATAATAAGGCCTGCTTTTTTTATGTGTCCATAAGATAATAACGCTTAGCATTTTGCAGTCTGTATTGTCATACATTTTCACACATCACCTTGCTGACCAACAGGTGAGAACAATGTCATCGCTAAGTCTAGGCATCACAGTGTCTGCAGCCAAAACTCAGTATGCATGCTTGCTTTGCTTATATTAAGGCTCCAAATACAAAGTATACATCATGGGATATAATATTACATTAGTAAATATAAAACTCCCACCAGTCGCGCAGTCCAGACACTGAAGGTATGACTGCAAGCCGTCACTTTCTGGCAGCCTGACACACATCACATTTCTCCCGCTGATCTAAACCCCTCTGTGCTTACCCCCCAATCCGCTCTCGTGACTCACTCTCACCCATATTCATTCATTGCCATGGTTTTGACCAAGGCCACTCCTCCTTGCACCGTCAGAGGCATCCAAACACTTGTTCACAATTACCTATATTAGCCTGTATATTACCGCTGCATCATGCATCCTGAAATTGACCATGTTGTGCCTGATATGTCGCATTTACACCGATTGCCAGGTCTCTTTATGCATTTTGCATTGAATGTGATTATATTTCTATGGCTACAACTACATTGACGTTTAAATCAGGGTGTAATCTACGCAATCCATTTTTCTCAGATCGAACCTCGTGAATTCAATTGCTGCAGTGCAGCTATCCATCCATTGAAACACATTATCAATGTCATGCATGAACATCAGTGATCAACATGCATAACAGGTGGCGTTGATAAACGAATGTGGTGAGGGGATTTCGGTTCCCGCTATGTTGTGTCACCTTTATCAGAAAACAGGCTAATGAATAAATAAAAAAAATAGGTCATACCTGTCCACATGGATAGGCTATAACGAGGTAAACAAACGTATAGATAAGCCTATCATGCAAGGTAGCCTCTGTCTACCTATTTCTCAACAAGGACAAAGTTTATTTCAATCTTGAATCTGGGCATTCTTCATTTTGGTCAATGCTACTTGCGACCATATGGCAAAGGTAGACTATAATAACTCAAAAGGAGAAGTTGAATTGATAATCGATCACTTACACGAGATCGATGGGCGCCGGATGACCGCCAGCTACAGACTCCAAACAGAGCGCTCTCCCAGACACACAACGTGGGAGGATGCGTTCAGATACGTGCACAAGGGTAAACTTCCTCCAGATATGTCTCTCAGATACTTTGACTGCCTTGCCTTCGGGTTATTTTCTCTACGCAGCGGTTGCAGCAGGAACCGTTGAAGAGTCACGAGGTTTGGATTACAGTGAGAGGGCGCAGACCCGCTGAGGTGAGACTTTACATATAGTTGTTCTCCTTGTGTTGATGATTCTCATGCCAATTTCAAAAATATCTGGGTAGCATAAAACTGGAAAGATAGCCAGGCGCACCTTGTTCTCGGTGTCTCTGTCGTGCAACGCGGTGAGATCCAGCTGCCGATTCCATCCTCTTGTCAGCACCTGGGCATGCTGTGAGATAGCCAATCAGAGAGCCTCAAGCCGACACCGGTACTCGAGGAGGCAGCGCGAGCTCTGCTACCGCAGAATTAACTCGCGCGGGGCGTTCATTCATAACGCTACTGGCACTCTGTTGAGATGTGCGTGCAGATACAAAGGCATTGTAAACTAATTAGACATGCAGTATCTCTCTGTCTCTCTTGGTGCCCGCTGGATCAAAGAACTCAATTAACACGAAATGAATATACAATTCTGCTGTGTAGGCTGGATGGTGAGCTGATAACGTTAATTGGACTTTGCTTTAGAAATCAGGGGGCGCAGTGCATATTCTCCATTCAAATTCAAATTAAGCCTGTTCTTTAAAGACCCTCTTTCTTTCTAGTTTACCATTCTGCCATGCATGCAACCCCGAACAAACTGATGAGTAGGCTATAGAAAATTATAAACTTTCATGCTATGCAAATGTGGGTAGAAGTCATTTAGAAGTTCAACAACTCAGTCTGTTCAAGCCAACCCCCAATGATAAATAACTTTACCAACCGAAACCGAGTCTTTACCAACCAAAACCTCATAAATCTGGATAAACATGAACATTCTACTATTTGGCCTCATCAAGTGGGGAGCAGAGTTAGTGTGTCAACATAGATTTTTTTCCCTCTGCTCTGAAAACATCCCCATCTCAGCATAATCAATCCTTGTTCCTGCTGAATCAGGGCTTGGCACATAAACCCTCAGCAATGGATTGCGAAGCAGGGTGGGGGGTGAGCAGTGGCTGGGGTGGTGTGCAGAGATCTGGACAGAAGCCACAAAGGAGCCTAAGGAGAAGGTGGAGGCTTTGTCTCTTTATCAACGCTTGATCTGCTAGGAAAGTGCTGAGGAGAGAGCAATGTAGTGGAGAAAAAGAAGAAGACAGCAAAGCACTTTTTATTTCAGCAAAGAGAACAGCATGAATAAGATCCAGCCCATTTCCTCCTCCACTCTCTGACACTCACAACAGACAGACAGCTATGGTGCCTTACACAGATTAGATGTCCCTGTGGGGACCTCTGGGGCTTTTTCTTCACTCTCTGTGTTCAAACTAGTATTACAGACTTTCAACACTACTGAAGAGTACTACACACAATCAAATAGGTTAACGCTGACAAAAAAATACTGTGCTGTGAATGGAAGCCTATCCCGGACCTCCAAATGAAGGAAGTGGAGTGACAGAACTTTCTATTTCATCCCAGATATACTGTGGGTTCCTGTCTATACCTGTATGCTTATGTTCCCTCTGAGGCAAGACTAAACCGTTAAAACACCAAACCAAGGGTGCAGATTATTTCATCTTATTTATGAATACAAATATTTTCATATGTTTAAACAACATGTAAATGCAATATATCATGATATGCGCACGCAATTAAAAGTAATAACTGTCTAAAAATATACCGTTCAGATTCATGTTTTGCGTTGGATCTCTTCTTCATATCAAATTGAACGGAAGAACTCACAATTAATCACTAGCATTGTAGAAGTCCTTCATGTAGGCCTGAACCCCTATGACTCATCAGGACTAGTCATTGTGAAGATCTTTAAAGGATCCACAATTAATGTGTCCCAAAAATCACTTGTCTGGGACAGAGCGTCTTTATTACAGCCACTTTATTACATTCTCAGAAATACTTCATATTAGCTTCCAGTGAGTGTATGAAAAAAAATTGCAGCTAATGAAGCGAACGGGAAGAGATAAGAAAGTTCATTAACTTCTATTGAATACCATCTACTTTATTTCCTTTGAGGACCAACTACAGTCGTTATCATGACATTAGCATTTGAATAATGAACACTAGATTGTCACCATCAACATTCTGTCGTGACAATGGTTGTTAGGCTGTGATATACAAATCCAAATGGATTAATTGACATGGAGAATCTTTCACAGTGTACGGATACAAATCTGCTCATTACATTACTAACCACAACAGACTAAAATCCTGTTCAGGGGGTTTACTGGTACATCAAGGTGCCTCATGCTAGAGCAGGGATTGTCAACTGGTGGCCCGCGGGGCCAAATACGTCCCACGGCTGAATTTCTTTTGCCCCTCAAAGTTGAGACGCAAAATGATTTTAATTTAGGAAATCTATTCCCAAGTGTTTCCACTCATGAATAGAGCAACTAGCTCTCTGTCTCAATTCAGAATAAGACGTTCATCCATGTTTCCCAAATGTTAAATTTTGAAGTTGAGTGTTTAAGGTCAAGTTTATACATTAACTCAGTGTTTTTAAGGTTAGGGATGAGTTTAGGCACTCAAATATTTCAAGGGTTAAGGTTTGTGATAGACTTCAAATTAAAATTAAAACTTTAAATCGCTGGATTTGAACTTGCAACCTTTGGAATCAGAGGCAGGGTAAAGTTTAGGCATTAAATCTGAAATCTCCATTTTAAATATATTTTAAAAAGATGTGTATATAGACACTACCGTTCAAAGGTTTGGGGTCACTTAGTCAACAGGACAATGACCCAACACACCTCCAGGCTGTGTAAGGGCTATTTGACCAGCAAGGAGAGTGCTGCATCAGATGACCTGACCTCCACAATCACCCAACCTCAACCCAATTGAGATGGTTTGTGATGAGTTGGACCATAGAGTGAAGGAAAAGCAGCCAACAAGTGCTCAGCATATGTGGGAACTCCTTCAAGACTGTTGGAAAAGCATTCCAGGTGAAGCTGGTTGATAGAATGTCAAGAGTGTGCAAAGCTGTCATCAAAGCAAAGGGTGGCTACTTTGAAGAATCTAAATATAATCTATTTGTTTAACACTTTTTTTGGTTGCTGCATGATTCCATATGTGTTATTTCATAGTTTTGATATCTTCACTAGTATTCTACAATGTATAAAAACCCTTGAATGAGTAGGTGTGTCCAAACTTTTGACTGGAAATGTATGTACGGTAAAGGTTAAGGTTTGGGATAGGCTTAAAACAAAAATGAAATAAAGAGACATACAGAATGTGATCGTGGACCAATGTAATCAAGGTTTGAAATGTTTATGTTTTTGTCAAATACAATATCTGTTAAGGCTTCTTGATTCAAATTATCTATCCACTCAAGATAAAATACCACGGCTGAATCTAGTTAACAATCCCTGCACAAGAAAAACAAGAGATTTTGCAGCCTCTTGCCCAATTGGCCATTCTGGCCCGGACAAGGCTTACTTACTTGGCATTTGGTCTGAGAAGGTTACAAAAATCATATTGTTAAACATTGATCCCAGTGGTAATCTTGTCATATCAATTGTAACTTTAATCCTAAACTTTTGTCTGACAGCATGACTGCGTAGCGGCTTTTCAGTGGTGCACATTAACACAGATTTGCCTCTTTAGGATTGGAGCAGAACATATATTAAATGACACATGCGTTACAAACTTTTAAGATCAATTTGAACCTAACAGTGCCTTTTCCATTGTTTTGTTCATTACCTAAGTAACCATCAACCATTGTTGACCATTCATGTTATCAATCACATTGCCCTCTCACCCGGTATGATGTACAGTGTGTACAAGTCATGTCCTCTGTCAGATGTCTCCATCTATATCTTCACTTTCCTAGTTGATGTTGACATAATCTCAGACACAACAGAATGCGTACTAATGCTTATGTAACGCACTCTTTGGAGGGTTCAGAGAGTGAAACATCAATCATCAACATCCAATCCCCTTAAAAACTGTGAACAGTAAAACACATCGATCATACCAGGTGAGAGGGTGATGTGATTGATAACATGAATGGTCATCAGTGGTTGAATCCTCAAGAGTCTATTGACACACCAGTGCGTCAATCTAAGTAGCATGATACTAACAATCCCCATCAAAATCAATCAATTTAAGCTAGAGATACACATGGGCTGCGTCTCAATCCATCGCATCCGCCTATGTGGGTATCCCGCATCTGCGGTGGAAGGTGGCCGAGCTAGAGCGGTGTTTGTCAGACGATGAGACATCCCCAAAATCAGTCTTCTCACGGAAACATCTGTTGCGTCCGATCAGTTTGGCCTTCAGTCTATGGAAAGATGAGATACTCGTGATGGTGTTCTCCGTTTTGCTCTACGACCCCCACAAGCCCCATCGGTGGTACGTCTGAAGTCGGTACCACCGATGTGCCAACTTCTGTCTGTAGCGTCATGGAACTCGTCTGAAGGTAACCGGTACCAGTTTAAAAAAGTAGAAAGGGTAGTTTTGTGCCAACAACAAACATGGGGTTAAGTGGGTGTCCAAAAAACACAAATATTTCCTTAGCTTTCTTATTTCTCCTAGATAAAGGAAAGACACTTCAAAACCGTATTCCTAATGATTTATTTTTCAATTTATGAATGTGTCATTCTATATTTATTTCTATGGGCTATAGTAGTAAAGGCCAAATTCTATATTTCTGTATTTTTTGATACCTACAGGGATCCTAAAATTCAAAATCAAATAGATAAATTATCCATGGTATGACCATCTAAAAACAATAGATTAGTTGCCCCCCTCCCGCTAAAGGCTTAGACTTTTAGAAGTTAATGATCACTTATGGTTATCAATGTTTAATGGTTCCTTGTGGATCAGCAAATCTATCTAATCATCTATCTAATCATGCTGAGTCACTGCAGCCTGAGCTCAGCTTCAGACCATCGGCAGACGAATACTGTTAAGCAGATCTAAAGCAGAATTGCAACAAGCTCCTCGTCATACATGGAAGAAAGGGAACATGTTTCCCGACCAACGTTGCATTATTTGGCTCTTCTCTTTCAATACCGGTATCAAATTAACTTCTCTGACAACTTTCTGTGGCTTAAGTACTCTGTGTGTTGAATTTTTCATAAATCCAAAGAGGCTGCTTGTTACAGGTGTTTTTCCAGCATTCAGCGAGGAACATAGGACTCATTACTGGTACATGTACTGTCACACCTTGACCTTAGTATTCTTTGTTTACCTTGTTATTTTGGTTAGGTCAGGGTGTGACATGGGTGATGTATTTGTTTTTTGCTTGTCTAGGGTTTTTTGTATGTTTATGGGGCTGTATCCTTTCTAGGTATAGTGTATGTCTGTGGTTGCCTAGATTGGTTCTCAATTAGAGGCAGCTAGCTGTCTGTCGTTGTCTCTGATTGGGAACCATATTTAGGCAGCCATATTCTGTGGCTACTTTGTGGGTGATTGTTTCCTGTGTCAGTGTTTGTGCCACACTGGACTGTTTTGGTTATTCACGGTTCGGTTAGTGTTTTGGTTTATTCATTAAAAACAACTATGGACAGGAGGAGGAAATCAGCCGTGACATGTACAGCGTGTGCTGTTCTTTAAACACACACCAACGCACCAGTGTCACTTACAGTCACAGTAATCTTAAACCATGATGAGTATAGGTCTACATGTCCTACCTTTTTTAAAGCATGTTTGTGCCCGATAGGGATTTTCCCAGCATAAGAGCTCTCATAGGCCCACTGGGGAACAGTGTGATAACTAGGCACAATAACGTTTATTGTCCCTCTCTCCCCATCACATGCCTCCTGCAGAAGGAGTAGCAGTAATGTGCACGTGCACGTGTGTGTGCAGTGTGCAGCGACATTCAGAACTCTTGTTTGTCAGGGAATAGATTAGCTTCACAGTGGAATGCTGGCATTTGAGGGACTTTTTTCAGGAGGGGGGGGAGTGCTTTAAACGCTGTGTGAACTCTCTTCGTCGAAATGTCACACTTGTAACAATTGAATGGGTCAATGGATCGCAACTGCATTGACAGCAAGGCAGAATTGATTTATGAATCCTAAACGGGTCTTTTCAGGGGATCGTTTGTTACAATTATTCTTCATAATGGTTGGCTATTTGTTAGTGTTGTTACTTCTTACAGCAAATCGAACAATTAGCTCCTTTGTTACGAGCTGTAGGTACCTGAAGTAAGACAGAGGCTGTCATGTAAATGAAACACTGTGTTCTGATTTCTATGCACACTCAAATTGTCTAGAAGTATGTTGAGGCAGATGTTTGCTTTTTGCAATACATTTAGACATTTTTTCAACTATTCAACTAACCCTATGAAGTATGAGTCACTCAGCTCCAGGTGTATCCGATAACTTTAGAGTGGAACAGCTTTTTCACCTGGGCTAGTCCATATTCACCCACCTGTGAGCCATTATCCATCTGATCCTGTTTTTTGATCCCAGCTGTGAGCATTCTCCACCATCCTGCTCCTGTTTTCCTCCCCTCTCCTCCTCACTATCAAGCTGAAGCAATTCCGCCGTCAGCCAGGAGCTGCCAGAGCCGCTCGTCAGTCAGGAGCTGCCAGAGCCGTCCGTCAGCCAGGAGCTGCCAGAATCGCCCGTCACTCCGGCGCTGCCGGAATCGCCCTTCACTCCCGAGCTGCCGGAGTCTCCCGTCCATCCGGTGCTGCCGGAATCTCCTGTCCATTCGGGACCCAGGGCTAGGGTCCCCAGTCCAAGGTCGGCAGCGAGGGTCGCCGCTCTAAATAGGCCATGGAGGCCGGTGAAGAGGCGGACAAAAACTATGGTGGAGTGGGGTCCACGTCCCGCGCCAGAGCCGCCACCGCGGACAGACGCCCACCCAGACCCTCCCCTATAGGATCAGGTTTTGCGGCCAGAGTCCGCACCTTTGGGGGGGGGGGGGGGGGGGGGGATACTGTCACGTTCTGACCTTAGTTCCTTTGTTTTGTCTTTGCTTTAGTATGGTCAGGGTGTGAGTTGGGGTGGGCAGTCTATGTTCCTTTTTCTATAATTTGGGTTTCGGTGTTTGGCCTGGTATGGTTCTCAATCAGAGGCAGCTGTCAATCGTTGTCCCTGATTGAGAACCATACTTAGGTAGCCTGGTTTCACCTTTGAGTTGTGGGTGATTGTTTCCTGTTGTAATGTTTGTTTCACATTTCAGGACTGTTTCGGTTTTCGTTTGTATCATTCACGTTGTTATTTTGTATTCTTTAGTGTTCAGTTTAATAAACTAAAATGGACACTTACCACGTTGCACATTGGTCCAATCTCTCCTACTCCTCCCCAGTGGAGGAAGAAGAAACCCGTGACACAGGTAGAGTTGCAATCTCACCTGTCACGTTGCAGCTGCTACCTCATCCTGCCTGCAACTCACTGTCTGTGCGTGTCAATGCAACCATGTTAATATCCTCTTATTTAATGCACTCTTATGTATCTTAGATTTTGTAAATGTCTGCTAATAATGTCAGTAAATCAATATCACAGAATCCACCAAACCACCATGCAAATGCATAGAAAACCCTAATCTACTTTTGACCAGGGCCCATCGAGCTCTCATCAAAAGTAGTGCTCTATAAAGGGGATAGGGTGCCATTTGGGGCAAATCCAGAGTGCCTCAGCCCATTTGTTTATCCCCTCTGCCATAACAAAACTCTCCTGACTTATTTCCTGGGCCTACATTCCTGCCCAGGATTTGGGGGAGATTACCATTCTGCTGCCTACGCCTCTGTAAGATTTGAATCGCACTGGTACCTATTATGACTGAACAGTGTGTTGCTGGCAGGGCTTACAAGCAGCTAGCTGCTTGACTCTGGGTAGGGACAAGCAGAACAAGCAGGATTACTGTCTGTGTGCTTGCCTTTACCTTTCACACCGAAAGATCAAGGCGGTGGCTCGCTTATCTGGTTTTATGTGACAGGAGGAATACTCTCTAGTACTGCAATACAGAGTTCAACTTCAGTTAATGATTGGTTGACTTTGGAAAGAGTTTTAAAAGGTGGTTTTCAACTCGCTTCCACACAGTCACGATGAAGCCGACACGGCATATCTCTGTGTTTGTGATCGCACAGTTATGTATCATAGGGAGTGTAAACTGTGGAAACATATTAGTTTGGCACACTGAAGGCAGTCACTGGATTAACCTCAAGCCTATGCTGGACACTCTGATTGACAGAGGACACAGTGTTACCGTGCTGGTGCAGAGTGCCTCTGTATACATGGACCCCACGGAAAAGGCTCGCTTCAGCTACGAACCATTCAACACCTCCATCTCAATGCAACAGATGACCGATTTCTTTGAGGAGTTCATCCACTTTCACATGTATGAGATCGACCACCTGAGCTACTTGCAGATCCTTTGGAAGGGGTATCATATTGTAAAAAGAGAATTCAAGTTTTCCATCCAGATATGTGACGGACTGCTGAGGTCAGAGACCGTCATGAGGAGACTGAGAGAGGCCAAGTATGATGTTCTGTTATCCGACCCAATCTACCCCTGCAGTGACCTGGTGGCTGAGGATCTGGGCATTCCTTTGGTCTACACCCTGCGTTTCTCTATTGCCCACATGTGGGAGAGGCTTTGTGGGCAGCTGCCTTCTCCACCATCCTTTGTCCCTGGTGCCATGGTCAAGTTAACCGACGAAATGAGCTTCGCTGAAAGACTGTTGAACTTCCTCTTCTATGCGACCCAGGACATGATGGCATACGGTTATTGGCAAGACATAGACGCCTACTACAGTGAGATTCGAGGGAAGCCATCAACCTATTGTGAGGTGATGGGCCAAGCTGACTTGTGGCTGATCCGGACATACTGGGACTTTGACTACCCTCGTCCTTTCCTCCCTAACTTCAAGTTTGTGGGGGGAATCCACTGCAAGCCTGCCAAGCCCTTACCAGAGGACATGGAGGAGTTTGTGCAGAGCTCTGGAGATGACGGCATTGTGGTGTTCACTCTCGGGTCCATGATCAAGAACCTCACCACAGAGAAAGGGAACATGATCGCCTCAGCCCTGGGGCAGATTCCCCAGAAGGTCCTGTGGAGGCTCAGTGGGGAGAAGCCTGAGACCCTGGCCCCCAACACTAGAGTCTTGGACTGGATCCCGCAGAACGACCTGCTGGGTCACCCCAAGACCAGAGCCTTCATCACCCACGGTGGAACCAACGGCATCTATGAGGCCATCTATCACGGAGTCCCCATGGTGGGAATTCCTATGTTCGCTGACCAGCCAGACAACATGGTCCACATGAAGGCCAAGGGGGCCGCGGTCATCATGAACTTCAACACCATGAAAACCCAGGATCTGGTGGATGGACTCAACGCTGTGATCAACGAGCCGTCGTATAGGGAGAACGCCTTGAGGTTGTCCAGGATTCACCATGACAGGCCCATCAGTCCCAAGGATGAGGCAGTGTTCTGGATAGAGTTCACCATGAGGAATAAAGGTGCCAAGCACCTAAGGGTCCAGGCCCACGAGCTCACCTGGTACCAGTACCACAGCCTGGACGTGTTCGCTTTCCTACTGGCCATCGTGATGCTGCTCACCCTCCTCTTCATCAAAACATGCCTCTTCTGTGTCCGGAGGTGCTGTTATGGAGCAAAGTCTAAACGGAAGACAGAGTGACAGGTTCAACACCAGGAAACTTCCATATTTGTCTGTCCTTAAATGCCTTTCTCCTTGTAAAGTGTTGAGACCAGGCTTTATAGTCTTACACTGTACATTTTTCTCAGATTACTCAGTTAATTTCCATTTGACTTTATCCCTTTCTTGGTGTTATTGAAATTGATAGGCTTGATATTAATATAATTAAGTAATGGCTTAAAATGTCCTTCTGTAACATTGTCTGGAATTCTTGTCATTTTTAAGTAACCTATTACAACTCAAGATCCTTGCACAACAGACACAAGAGAAAACAATAGATTTTACGGAAGGAGAGAGGGTAGTTAAGAGGGAAAGAAAATAAACAGACAGCAGAGAGGTGGGAGTGGGAAAGACCACAATAAATGGGACTCAATGAGCCGGCGAACACTGCACTAATACACCAAGTTGCTCAATTAGACACAAGAAATCCCCCCCACACTGAGTCATCATATAGACTTGGCCATGCTGACAGTCTCAGACTGGACAGTGTGTTTTGTGTCGGGTTTGAAACCGCAGTATCTGGTGGCAGGGCTAAAATTTAACATTGACCCGGCAAACGAGTCTCTGACCTTTGAATAGAGTTCTAAACTTCAGCTGGTGACATTTGGAATTTCTGCCTCGAGGTGGGAGACTGGCCTTTGTGTGTGCGCGTGCGCTTCTACGCGTCCTATTTCCTACTCATGTGTGAATTGTAAATGTGTTTTTTGCACCTCCCAACTCCCCCTGAGTTACTTTCGGAGAATGGGGTCACTGCCAGGGTCTGCCATAATGGAGCAATTAGGGTTAAGTGCCTTGTTCAAATGCACATCCGACAGATTTTTTCACCCTGTCGGGAATTTGAACTAGCGACCTTTCGGTTACTGGCCCAATGCTCTAATCGCTAGGCGTACCTGCAGCCTATGTGTGTGTGCGTGTATGTGTGTATGTGTGTGTTCGCAGCATGTTCACAACAACAAGAGGGAAATTCTGACCTGTATTGAGTAGCATGAACCGGGATTAACCCCTGTGTCCAGTTTTTATTCAGCCGCAAGACCTAGAATGAGTCAGAAGTTTAGAAAGCCTAAAATCCATACTCTAATCTTTGACATACTCTAGCTATAGAAAACCCCTTCCACTCGTTAAGCCCACGTGAGGGTAAACCCTCCTCAGAAGACCTCTAATGATTTCCTGTATCAAAACATTAAAGACTACGATTCTGAAAGAGCTCACATTCAGGAGGTATTGATTTGAATTAGTAATCCTCTTCGCTAAGCCCTTAATAATGTGCGTACTAAGCAGCCCACAGGCTTGACTAATGCAGAGGGAAGCTCAGCAGCACACCTCTCACACCACTTTCTATCATCTCCGGCAGCTTGTCTGCTGCTTCCGATTCCATTGAACATAATTGCCTGTGTTGATGATTGAGTAGGTGGAGATGGAGCACACTGCATACTAAAGATGACTAATTGCCTAAGTGGCACTGGAACTGTCGGGAAGGGCATCAACAACAACAACAAAAAACATTAAAACATACAGTGACTCACTCCAAGTAGAAATGTTGAGCCGTTGGCTACACTTGAAAAAAAAAAAAACACATAATTGTTTGGCTATTATGTGAGCCTCTTAATCAGGGAGACTAGTGTCACATTCTGCATTTTACATATAGTACTCCAATTATATTTATTACAGCGCATACGGTATTGAGAACCGCAGTGAGTCATAAAACCCAGAGATGTTTCCAATCATTATTTCACCATTCATTTTTCCATCTGGAAATGTAAAACTACTTCATTATAAGGCCTGCTTCGTGTAGGCTTACCCTGGCGTGACGTTTTGATAACTGCGCAAATCCCTCGGACAAGGTAACTAGTATCAACAATAAGCTTTGCACTTGTTGGTTGTTGTCAATTGAGGCGAATATATTGATCAAACTCACCTTGTCCGAGAGAGAATTACACAGCTATCAAAATGTCACCTCAAGGTAAGCCTACACCATACACACCATTTATTAGATGTCCTGTGAAAAAGGAATGGCGGGTCCTGAGTTTACCAAACGTTAGGAACATCCTCCTAGTATTGAGTTGCTCCACAAGGTGTCGAAAGAGTTCCACAGGGATGCTGACCCATGTTGACTCCAATGCTTCCCACAGTTGTGTCATGTTGGCTGGATGTCCTTTGGGTGGTGAACCATTCTTGATACACACGTGAAAATGTTAAGCGCAAAAGAAAAACAGCAGTGCTGCAGTTCTTGAAACAAAACCGGTGCGCCCTGGTACCTACTACCATACCAAAGGCACTTAAATATTTTGTCTTGCCCATTCACCCTCTAAATGGCACACGTACACAATCCATGTCTCAGTTGTCTCAAGGCTTAAACATCCTTCCTTTAACCTGTCTCCTCCCCTTCATCTACACTGATTGAAGTGGATTTAACAAGTGACTTCAGTAAGGGATCATAGCTTTCGCCTGGATTCACCTGGTCAGTCTATGTCATGGAAAGAGCAGGTGTTCTTAATATTTTGTACACTCCGTGTAGCGTATACTGTATATATACGGTATAGCGTTTCCAGGGAGGACGGGAGGAGGCCATTCCCCCAGTTCCAGATAATAAACTAGTGCTAATAAGGCCCTCACCACTTTAATGAGTCAAAATACAGTGGCTGAGGACATTCCTGCTCATTCCACCCATTTAACAAAACAACTATCTGCCTCCTGGTTACAGCCCACTCACAGCTCAACTATGGTCATTAAAGTAATGAGAGACGGCACAGGCGTAATGACTACCCGGATGGTTTGGTTTTGTCGGTCAAAAACACTGTGTTGTCAGTAGGGCGTTTTTCACAACCACCTTCGGAAACTGACGGGGAAACTGACAAAGCGTAGGGAACCTAAGAAAGGAAAAAACGGTTGTTATCACAGTGGACCACAAGTGTGCACTGAGTGACTCAGTGGTGAATGACGCTCGCAAGTGGTCATTCAGAGATAGGCACATGGCTGAGTTGAGCTTCGTAACAACTCCCATGGTTTTACTACAACAGGGTCTGTTTCCCCTCCGTGGAAACGACAACACATCGAGAGTCTCCCCAGGCTTCCAGACTTAGTCAGAGGAAAGTGCCCCCCTAACCTACCTCACTGTGTTTATTACACATATTTGAATGAGTGACAGTAAATTTGCCAAGTACCACACAGTTCGCCTGCCAATATTACTCCAGCCACAGCTGTTTGCTAACACACTCTTTGTTTGGCTAGCGCCACACAACATTTCAATGATAGGCTCAGATCAAGCGCAACACTTTGTCATTACCCATTACCCATACAAACAAGCAACTAGCCCAAGAGTAGAGTCTGCGATCAGGGGCTCATGTGCCAACAGCTCCTTGTTGACAGATAGAATACCGGAGAAACGTGCAATTCATACACCCGAGACACTTATGTATCTCTCCGTCTAATGATGTCCATTCATTTTTAGAACTCCATGGGAAAACTGAATAAATATGGAGAATTCTTGGGCGGCATTAGGAACTGTGTGCTGCTGACGAATTCGGAACAGGTTGCCTTGTCATCTACGGGCTGTTGATTTTCACCCAGATCTCTGCCAAACTGTTTCTTAACAGTCCTCCAACAGCTGCTCACACTCATCCACGGAGCAAGAGGCAGGTACACTTAACAACCACGCGAATTGAACATGGTTAATCAAACTGATTCAACGTTGTAAAAAAAAAAATCCTCTGTCCTGTTTTGAAATAATGCAACTAATGTGCAGTATCCATATTAGGACAGCTTCAGTCTCAGGAGGACTATTTTGCGAGGGGAATATTCTTCTTCTAAGGAATAGTCTTATTCTAAGCAGACACAAACTATCGAATAAAGATACAGTAGAATACCATGTTGTTTGAAATAGATGAGACCAGGAAACTACGCCATTTTTAGCATGCAGACGGCGTACTGTATCAGACTATATGACAGACAGTTTCGGTTCAGCTCTGAAATGGAACACACACACACACACAGACAATCAGATTTACGGGGAGGAAGAGGGCCATTCTCAGTCGTTCCCCTGTGAAATGACAACGTTGCTTTATTTCAGTAGTTGCCATTTCTGTGCTGTCTCAACTGACACACTGACTAATGGTAATGTGTGCTGCACATTCTAAAGAGGCTTTGTTTGACACCTAGGAATCAGTGCTTGAAGTTGAAAGAAATAGGTGCTTTTTACATTTAGGTGCCAGTACTCATCATATTTTAAGCCAATATTCTATAAGAGGTGCCAGTACTCAAGCAGTATAAAATTAGAAATGCCCGTAATCAGTGTGTTCCAGTCCAATTCAAACACTGAAAGGAATGAATTTCTGCATGGTGGAAATGTAACCTTCTATGTGTGTTTGTTAACACCTGGATATTTACCCCCCCCCCCCCCCCCCCCTTACATGCACCAATCTTTTGTGGTGCATGTAAGAGGTTAAAGTGAAACTCCATGAAGGGATTTGTATATTATATAAAGTACTGCCTCTTCATATCCTATCTCTCCTCAGGAGATAGATGGGTATTACACATCTCCCCATGTTTCTCTCTCCTCTCATCAAAGGGTTGCCTTCCACCCTGAATGGCATTGTTTGCCTTTAACTCCTTGCTGCCATGGTAACGCCAGCAGAGTGACTGGTTTATAAATTGGTTGGAGATCGTGAGGGGGCGTGACCTTCACGCTGTCTGTTGCACACATACACACACACACGCAGGGATAATGCCAGAGATCACTCAAATGTGTCCGATTGTTTAATAACAATTTTCCTCCCTGAGTCATTACCTGCAAACACAGACATTCATCAGCTCTGAAGAGTGTTGAGTATTGACTGAGATAGACACACAGCCATTGCCTCCAAGGGTAAACTCTCTCCCTCTGATACCTTCACTTTGAGAGTGGTAGAGTGTGTGTGTGTGTGTGTGTGTGTGTGTGTGTGTCCCTCTGGCCCTGCAGTACATAGAAGTGAAATAATGATTTATGTCTACATGTTTGGGGCTGGCAGGGAAATACCAGAACATCATGACATTCCAGCAGAGCCTCCCGGCTGCTACAAATTACCCCTTCATTAATAATCTGGTAACCGGACTCTCTCGTACTATCTCTGGCTGCGTCGCAAATGGTACCCTCTATTCCCAACATAGCACACTACCTTCGACCAGGGCCCATGGGCCCTTCCCAGGGACGATTCACTATCATATTCACGCTCAAATTGGAAACTCATTTGTAGTTCTGTCAGAAGGAACGGAATGGGAACTGAGCCTGATTTCATCTGTGGTCTGTGAGAGAGGAGACTGCTGATGTTCTAAAGGGGGACTTTGATTCTAGGAAGGCAACATAGACGCTAGTGTCAAGATGAATGAACGGACGTTAGCTAACCATTGATGAGTATTTAAGCACACTACAATACCAACTTTGACAATTAGTCTCAGTCCACCAAACTCGCTGGCGTAGGGGCACAGGCATAGTCACAGAGGTGATGTTGAAAGAGAGGGCGAGACAACAAGCTCCCCTTTTCCAATGACGGATGCACAAATTATGCCACATACGCCTGTGCCGTGTGTTTTCTTTCAGGCTCGTCCTTGAGTTTCTCTTCTTTTTTTTCCCCTCCTGAAAGGAGGCTACGGGATTCACGCTCCTCTCACACCTCTGCGGGTAGTAGCCACTCGCAAAAAGTGACACAGCTCTTCGGAGGAATATTGATTGTGATTCCCGACTCACGAGCCAGACGCTAGCCGAGGCTGCAAACAGGGGCCTGCAAAAAAAAGGGAAGAGAGAAAAGGGTGTTAGCTTAAAAACCTGAGTAGGCTATACTGGGATTAGTACCTGCACAACACAAACAGGGCTGAGGCACACCAGGCCAGAACTGTTAATGCTCTTGCTCTTTACACACATGCATGCACACACACACAGCAATGGCATTTAGAGTGGATGGTGCCATTCTGTGGCCGGCAGAGTATGGTGAGCCAAATAGAGGGCTGGCTGGGAGAGCTTATGCCTAGAGGCACCAGGGGGCTCATTGACCATAGCTGGACCAATTCACTTTCCATTGGGAGCCCTCTCATAGCCTCAAAGAGCCAAGTAAATACACACTCACACACGGGTGTACACACACACACAGACACACAGACACACACAGACCTACACAGACTGATTTATATCCATTTGCTTTCCATTTGCAGTGAGATTGCACAGTAAACCACATCCTGCCACAGTCTTTCAGCACCAGCCCACCACTATCCATCTCACACTGAACAGGCCTACGCTGCATGGGGAGAATGGATGGTCTCCCAAAGGAGATGTCTCACTTCCTTCCTGTTGCCTGAAAGCATTCAAAAAGAAACCTTCTTTTTGCCCTGCAGAGTTTGTTGACATGGCGAATATAAGTATGTGCAGTATGTGAATACATAACCCAAAATGTGTCTTGATTCCCTTTCCAAAACAAAAGCAAGTTCCCTTCCAACTATTGTCAAACTGATGGATGGTAAGTGCATGTTAGATGAAACATAAAAAAATGTAGCAAGTAATACAATAATAGAGTCAATTGTACGGTTAGCCCTCATAAAATGCATGTTTGAGTTTTCATAGTTCACTTGGGTTACATTCCAGTCTAAGCAAGGCTTCCGAAATTGCCATTGTTTTTCACTCTGCCATGTCTCCCTTTGCTGGACTGTCAGTCGATCTCCAGTCCTCCAGTATTTATGCTTAGTAAAGAAGAGAAACACTTCATCACTAATATCAGAGTCCTACCTGTACCTTATTTGTTTCTATTTTCCCATGCTTACCTGTCAGGTACCACCTATTTGGCATATCATGTATACAGGGCCTAGTGAAAGTGTACACCCACCTAGTGAGACTGTACACAGTCTTCACATTTTGCTGCCTTAAAATGTAAAATATATATTTTTTTTAAATCCTACAAATCTACAGAACTTGCTCCACAAGTGAAAGAAAGTAATAGAAAATAAAATAACAAAGATGTCTTGATTGCATATGTCTTCACACCCCAGAGTTAATGCTTGGTGGAAGCACCTTTGGCAGCCATTAGAGCTGTCAATCATTTTGAATAGGATTCTCCAACACTCTTAGGGCAACATAAATACATTGCGTTTGTCAAAATTGCTCAAGCTCAGCAAACATTCTTGGGAATAATTTATAGACAGCAATATTCAAATATTGTCTCAGATTTGTAAGCACATTTAAGTTAGCATTAAGACTATACCACTCAAAAAGCCATCTGGTGTATTTTTGGCATGAACATTTGTGTAATTGTCTACAACTCTATCCCAGGGTTAGGTGTTCAGAATACAGAGGTGGATTTTCGTCTAACTTATTACCTGGGCTTGGCTCCATGTAATATTTATTTTGATCCTGACATACTCCCCAGTCGCTGCTGATGACAAGCATAACATGATGATGCCACCACAATACTTGAAAATACAGAGGGTGTCAGATGTGTGCGATGTGTGCGTGCGTACTGGTAGCGAAGTCAGGTGCAGGAGAGCAGAGATTTGTGAACAGGCGCACACTTTATTTAGGCAAAAGTGCAAAACGCGCAAAATAGTCACAAGAATTATGTTTAACAATAACCATCTTCATGAAAAATAACACAGGAAAAAAACGAGCCAGTCTGGCGCATCAACAATACACACGTAACACAAACAATCTTACACAAAGACATGACGGGGAACAGAGGAAGAAATACATGTAGATTGATTGGGGAATGAAAACCAGGTGTGCAGGGAACAAGACAAAACAAATGGATACATGAAAAATGGAGCAGCAATGGCTAGAAAGCCTGTGACGTCGACTGCCGATCAAGTCTCCGTATAAATGCACCTGCACTGTGATAGTCTCAGAGGTCCGTCAAAAGCGCAGAGAGCATCATGAAGAACAAGGAACACACCAGGCAGGTCCGAGATACTGTTGTGAAGAAGTTTAAAGCTTAAAGATTTGGATACAAAAAGATTTCCCAAGCTTTAAACATCCCAAGGAGCACTGTGCAAGCGATAATATTGAAATGGAAGGAGTATCAGACCACTGCAAATCTACCAAGACCTGGCCGTCCCTCTAAACTTTTAGCTCATACAAGGAGAAGACTGATCAGAGATGCAGCCAAGAGGCCCATGATCACTCTGGATGAACTGCAGAGATCTACAGCTGAGGTGGGAGACTCTGTCCATAGGACAACAATCCTATGTATAAGTATATTGCACAAATCTGGCCTTTATGGAAGATTGGCAAGAAGAAAGCCATTTCTTAAAGATATCCATAAAAAGGGACGGAGATTTGTCTTCCAACAAGACAATGATCCAAAACATAAAGCAAAATCTACAATGGAATGGTTCAAAAATAAACATATCCAGGTGTTAGAATGGCCAAGTCAAAGTCCAGACCTGAATCCAATCGAGAATCTGTGGAAAGAACTGAAAACTGCTGTTCACAAATGCTCTCCATCCAACCTCACTGAGCTCGAGCTGTTTTGCAAGGAGGAATGGGGAAAAAATGTCAGTCTCTCGATGTGCAAAACTGATAGAGACATACCCCAAGCGACTTACAGCTGTAATCGCAGCAAAAGGTGGCGCTACAAAGTATTAACTTAAGGGGGCTGAATAATTTTGCACGCCCAATTTTTCAGTTTTTGATTTGTTAAAAAAGTTTGAAATATCCAATAAATGTCGTTCCACTTCATGATTATGTCCCACTTGTTGATTCTTCACAACAAAATACAGTTTTATATCTTTATGTTTGAAGCCTGAAATGTGGCAAAAGGTCGCAAAGTTCAAGGGGGCCGAATACTTTCGCAAGGCACTGTATATATATATTTTTTTATTTTATTTTACCTTTATTTAACCAGGCAAGTCAGTTAAGAACAAATTCTTATTTTCAATGACGGCCTGGGAACAGTGGGTTAACTGCCTGTTCAAGGGCAGAACGACAGATTTGTACCTTGTCAGCTCGGGGGTTTGAACTCGCAACCTTCCGGTTACTAGTCCAACGCTCTAACCACTAGGCTACCCTGGCCATTACTACTATAGTCCATAGAAACGCATTGAATAACACATTCATAAATGGCAAAACAAACAGTCAAAAAATACATCATAAGGAATAAGGTTTTGAAGTGTCTGTCCTATATCAAGGATATATAAGAAAGCTCATGAAATATATATATTTTTGGACACATATTAACCCCTTTTATTTGATGGCACAAAACTACTTCCATACTTCCATTCATTTTTTTAATCGATACCAGGCAGTGGTGTAAAGTACTTTAAAGTACTACTTAAGTCGTTTTTTTGGGGTATCTTTACGTTACTATTTATATTTTTTACTACTTTTACTTCACCACATTCCTAAAAAAAAATAGTGTACTTTTTACTCCATACATTTTCCCTCCATACATGTTTTTTGTGAGAAGACTGATTTTCGGAATGTCTACTTGGTCTGACAAACAGTGCCGTAGCTCTGCCACTTTCCATTGCAGACGCGGTATCTCTAGTTAAAAAAACACGGATTTTGATGGGGATTTTTTTATTATGTTCATTAGATTGACAGGTGCATCAATCGACTCGTCAGGATATAAACTTACACTATGTTCAGTATTTTCCAATCATTGCTCAATTTGTACCTCATTTTTAAGAGGAACATGGATAGAAGGATAAATACCCCTCTTTCCTTCCTTCCTCACTTACGCACTCACTCTTTCCATCCTTTCATACACCTTCCTTCAAACAGGGTCCTTACTGTATTCTCCTGCAATTTTCACATAGGAACAATCATCCATTAGGGCATGTTTGGTTTTTATAGACCAAATAAAACTTCCAGACAGGCCCCCTTACAATCATTCACTCTACTTGGACACAGCCACATGCTTGCCAATTTTTTTTATTTTTATACAAACAAAATATCGAAAGAAATCGAAATGGGACAAAAAAAACACCAGCATAAATAATGTGTTAGCAAATGTACCAGCACTGCAGTTTCCTTACAACTGCCCATTGTGACTTACTGTAGACAAACCCCTTACATCTGTTGATGTACTTCTGGAAATGAAAGACTATAGTATAGCCCTGTTTATACATGGTGCTAAGATACACCCTTTGTCCTGATATTGTCCACATTTTAAGACAGGTGTAGACGGTTAAAATACACATTCTGATCGGATTGTGATCAGATGTTCCTTACCACCTCCAGATGTAGCAAGGCACGCATTGCATCTGGATATCAATCAAGTGTGAACAGATCTGGATGGTCAAACCATTTAATTCATCATTATACTGGCCTCTAAAATCATTGACAGGTAGCGCCATTGATTTATGGCATCAGTAACTATGTTAAAATAAATACATCCAGATTATTTTGAAAGACTATCTGTCAAATAATTTGCATACAGGGAGGCACCAGCTAATGTGGTCACAATGCAGACACGGCGAATGAATGAGAGACACATTTTAATAGACGTGACAAACCTTGATCAAACTGGATCATATTGATCAGATCACAAAACACACGTTAGCTCAAAGTGTAAGCAAAGTTTATGTGTGGTCCAAACCAACAGAAAGGGTTTAGAGGGTCCGTCTGGGATAAAGAACCACATGAAAATATATACATACATTTATTTCACTAGGGCGAGGTAGAGCACTATAAACCCAGAACTTTATCTCTGGCAGATCAACATGTGAAACCAACTCAAATCTTCTTCTCTTTTCCTGGATATCCTTAAAGTGAGCCACCAATCTCTCAAGTGCTGTCATAAGAGGTTTGACTTACCTTGTTTTACTGATTTTCTCTCTCTCTCTCTCAATCTCTCTCTGTCTCTCTCTCTCTCAATCTCTCTCTCTCTCGCTCTCGTTACAGTATGTGACAATTTTTAAAGCATCAGTGGAAAATGACTTTCATGCGCCGTCCAGACTGGTACAGGGGAGGTGGGGGTGGTTATTGGGAGAGGCCCTTCAGATGGCTGACATGTTTTTGGAGAACCGCAGAACCGCTAGCTGGCGTAGAACGCTGGGCTGCGGTGTGGTGCGATCCTGTTTGTCTGTGTGAAGCTGAAGCTGGCATGCCCCCCCCCCTTCCTCTGTTCTTCTGCATCTGGTCCTCATTAGGTTAGGAGCGGATGGTATAAAACAGGGGGCTGACGGGGGCTGGGCCTCAGTCCCTGGACCTGCACCATCATGGAAGCTGCTCTTTGGGTGTGCCTCAGTCTGCTCTGTCTGCAGGGCAGCTTTCTCCAGCTCACACGTGGTGCAGACTGCACTGGGACATCACCGGTGGAAGACTGTGTTAATGGGCAGACCACCGGAGGAAAGGTAAGGGATTGGGGCCCCCAGGTTACAGTTGTAGGTTTGTTGTGTTTTGTGGAGGAGCTCATTTGGTCAGGTAGATGGAGTTCAGAAGTGTTGGTGCTAGACAAGTTTTTTTGTTTTTTTACAAGCTAACATTTCCCCAGACTCTGCAGTAGCAACATTAGCTCAGAAGCCAAAGGAAGCCAATAACTGCTATGAATGCTCTTGTGTTTCCATTGAGTGTGTGCTGAGTTAAAAACAACCCACTTTGGGTTATTTGGTGACCCAGCACTGGGTAAATACTGGACAAAACACATGCTGGGTTATTTTGACCCAGCCAGTTGGGTTGCGTGAATAACTTTCGTGGCTTTCAGATAATTGTTTTTGGCTACCTGGAAGAGTACATGTCATTCATGTTCATTATGTTACGTTTTACACTGCAAATGTCATAATATATTTTATTTACATATGCCAACATTGAGATACAATGTTGAGAGATCTTTTCTTTGCATATCCCAACACTGGGACTCTTGAGGAACTCATACACTTGTGTAAGCCTCATTAAAGCTTCAAAAGTGTCAGTGTTCAACCTTAACATCTGATAACAACAGAACAGATGAGCTGCAATTACATTTACTCTCACTGGTTGCCAAAAATAACTATCTGAAATCCACGCCACTACTAAGCTATGCCTCTAGTCTTCTGAGCTGACCCGCTGGGGTCATATCTCAATAACCCAGCACCAATAACCCAGCACCCAGCATCAATAACCCAGCAGTTTTTTTTTAAAGAAAACAACCTAACTAAGTGACCCAACGCATGCAACCTAGCAGTTGGGTCAACCAAACAATCCAGCATTTTTTTTGAAAGTGTGTGTGCGTGTGTGTGTGTGTGACACAGTGGTATGGTGGCTGAGCATGTCCTATTTTGGATGGAACACATGCATGGATTTAAATAGAGTTAAACATTCCAGTAACCTGGAAACATACACTTATTTTAGTCAGGAACAAAGTTTCATTGTAACCTATTCTATTACCCTCAATGGAACAAACTCTCTGCAGACTTTTAATGTGGCCACAGAGCCGTTTGAGCTGCCATATTTGCGGTCGACATTCTTTGTGGACATTCCCCATGTTCTGTCCAAAGCAGTTACCTTCATCTGGCCAATACATACAGCAGATGTATGAAAGATTTTCTTTCTCATTGCATTTTGATGTGTTAAGTTCTGTCATTTCTGTAATTCTCATCTGTAAAAGAGACATTGGTCTCAGTTTAACTGCCTGATAAAAATAAAGGTTAAATAAAATACAAAATGAAAGATGCAGCATTCATTCCTCAAAAGAGGATTTTCACCAACAATGTGGAAGACTGAGTCTAGTATTCTTTACCGCGTGGGAAATATAGGTTTTATGTGTTTTGTGTGTAATTACACTATTACAGTACGTGCAATTATTTAAACTTCAGATGTGGTTGGAATTCCCAGTTGCCTTAGGCAGCATTATTGAAGAAATCTATTATTTCTTTAAAAGTTGAATTGAACTCAATGCTGAGTTTATTTGCCTGTGCTTTTTCCCACCAATGTCATCGTGAATGTAGATAATGGAACATAATACATTACCAGGGTTAGTTCATGGTGCTCGTCAACAACTAGCACAGAACAAAATGGACTATACAGAAAGTGCTAGATAAATAAAAAAAGAACATGGCGCCTCCATGTAATGAGGGATACGTGACCCTGAAGAGCACACTTTGTGCACTGAGTGTGAAGTGGATACAGGGCATGACCTTTGTACAAAGTATTGTGTCTATATTAGGACAACAGAAGTTTCTCCAGGGAGAGATACAGAGCATTCGGAAAGTATTCAGGCCTCTTTACTTTTTCCACATTTTGTTACGTTACAGACTTATTTTAAAATGAGTAAATATATTTTATTCTTCATCAATTTACACAAAATACCCCATAATGACAAAGTAAAAAACAGGTTTTTAGAAATGTTTGCAAATATTTTGTTGAAGCACCTTTGGCAGCGATTACAGCCTCGAGTCTTCTTGGGTATCCCTACAAGCTTGGCACATCTGTATTTGGGGAGTTTCTCCCATTCTTCTCTACAGATCCTCTCAAGCTCTATCAGTTTGGAAGGGGAGCATCGCTGAACAGCTATTTTTAGGTCTCTCCAGAGATTAGATTGGATTGGTTAGATTGGGTTCAAGTCCGGGCTCTGGCTGGGCCACTCAAGGACATTCAGAGACTTGTCCCAAAGTGTTGTCTTGGCTGTGTGCTTAGGGTCGTTGTCCTGTTGGGCTGTCATGTGCCTTCTACTGAAGAGTGGCTTCCGTCTGGTCTCTCTACCATAAAGGCCTGATTGGTGGAGTGCTGCAGAGATGGTTGTCCTTCTGGAAGGTTCTCCCCTCTCCATAGAGGAACTCTGAAACTCTGTTAGAGTCTTGGTGGTTCCAAATTTCATCCATGTAACAATGATGGAGGCCACTGGGTTCTTGGGGACCTTAAATGCTGCAGACATGTTTTGGTACCCTTCCCCAGATCTGTACCTCAACACAATCCTGTCTTGGAGCTCTACGGACAATTCCTTTTGACCTCATGGCTTGGTTGTTGCTCTGACATGCACTGTCAACTGTGGGATCTTATATAGACAGGCTTGTGCCTTTCCAAATCATGTCTAATGAATTTAATTTATCACCGGTGGACTCCACCGGTTGTAGAAACATCTCAAGGATGATCAATGGAAACAGGATGCACCTGAGCTCAATTTCGAGTATCATAGCAAAGGGTCTGAATACTTATGTAAATAAGGTGTTTACAATTTTTTTATTTTATAAATTTGCAAAAAATTCTAAACCGTTTTTCACTTTGTCATTATGGGGTATTGTGTGTAGATTGATGAGGGGAAACAATAATTGAATCCATTATAGAATAAGGCTGTAGCGTAACAATTTGTGGAAAAAGTCAAGGCCTCTGAATACTTTCCAAATGCACTGTATGTTTAAGGAGGGGACGTACACTGTGAAAAGGCATACAGTACGAACTCTGTGTTCCTCTTTGTTCTAGTAAAGCCTGAACTCCTACAATATGGTCACTGTTTTCCTTTACTCATCCTGACAGGATATGGTTTATGAATTGTCTCAATTGTCCGATTGTAACACTTTACATTCAGTTACTGTTATACCTTTCTACTCAGAATGTAATTCTGCAAGTAACGACATACAAGCATGTTGTAAACATATCAATTTAGTAATTGTTTAGTAATTGCATAGGAGTGGGGTTGAGGTGTTATTATTACGTACGTGGAATAAAGAATACATGTTGTTAAAAGGATCTTCTCCTTCAGAAGGATGGGCTTCTGCGGCTGATTCCATCTGCTCCAAGAGAGACCCATACCCAGAAAAAGCCACAGGTATACGAGCCTCCCTCCCCACAAAGACATCCTGTTACAGTCTGCTCTCTGTCACAGAGGACTGCTGCCTTGTACTGGACTGCTTTCCACTCTGTATGGTAACTCCCCGGGAGGAATATGATTCCAACGAGACACGAAGATCCATGCAACTCAAACGCTTAGCCCCAAGATATTGAATGTTGATGTTAAATATAGATCCACCAAAGTCATTGCTCAGACATCTGTGTATAAGAAAGGATATAGGACTATATATCTCTTTACCAACACACTCGCAGGCGCACACACACACACACACACACACACGATAACATTTATAAAAGGCATTTATTTTCTCCCAAATTGCATTAACCCATTATTTACATGTTTCTTTTGCCCAACAGAGAGGACGACTTGAGGCACAATCTGTACTTGGTGTAAGACATTTATATAAATCCTGCTCCTTACAACTGCAAAACAAAACAATACAACCAATTAGCCTACTTGAACTATACACTGTAAAAAAAAAAAAGTCCAGTAATTTTTACAGTAAATTACTGGCAGCACAGTAGCCGGTAGGTCGCTGTAAATGTACAGTACAATACTGGCATCACAGAAGACAGTAAATTACTTTAGATTTACAGGACCTTTACTGAAACACAAATTTACAGCATATTACCGTAACACCTGACTACAGCAAACATGCTGTCATTCTAGAATGTACAGTGCATTACTGGAAGAACAGTGGTTAGTAAACTGTTGCAGATTTACAGTGAAGGCAGCTAGTTCCAACGATCTGCAGTATTTCTGTTACACGTATTTGATATGAGTATTTGAATAGTTTCAATATCTATTTTGTATTTAACTGGCCTGAAGTACAATTCATGTATTTTGTAACAGTTTAATAAGAATACATACATTTGGTATTTTCTAATACAAAAATAAACTTGCAAGTAGCCCGCATAACTACACAATGTCCAGCAGTGTGCTTTGCAAGTGTTCATTTTTAAATTGACATTGGTCATTTAGCAGACACATGTTGATTACAAAAAACATGTCATAGCAAGTAAAAGGTTTATGTAACCGTTACTGAGAAAGTTGTTGTACTTAAGAATACATTGGTCTTCAAGGTGTTGTGTATTTGTAACAAGATACCTTTTGAAGTATCCTTGCCCATCTCTTGCTAGTGCCACGTTTGTTACTGTAATATTCACAATAACTCGCCGCCAGCTTCTTTTAAGTTACTGTAATATCAGAGCAATCATACAGTACAACACAGTAACATTTGCCTGCTGTAGACTAAATAAGTATATTCGACTGTAATTGTAATATTGGTATTTCACTAATTACATTGGTGCAAGCAGGTTGGCTGCTAGGTATTTGTATTTTACAGCATATTTATGAATATTTGGCATTTTATATCACTTGCACTTCTAAAGGCCAAAAAAATGGCTTCCAAACAGGTCATGATTACAGGGTAAAATATACCAAAATGACTTGGCAAAACACTCAACCAGTAAAGGTTTAAGACTTGCTGCTACTCTGATCTGTCCCCTAATACACATTAATTGTTTGGGCACTACTACCACATATCAGTTTAATTGGTACAGCATTCTCACTAGCGGATGCAATACATATTTCCATGTAGAAGGCATGCCTCTAAGTATGTTAATAAGCAAGAGTCTTTCTTCATCCACGACATTTTCCCAAAATGCACCATAATTCACAGTATGCTGCTAGAAATATACAGCAAAACAGGTAATACAGTACTTTACTGTAAAATTCTATTGTAAAATAAAGAAAATAATTTTACAACAGTGTAGCGGAATGCCAATGAGCCCCTCCCCCATAATGCATTGCTCTTTAAGGTTCTGTACTGTAATATAGAATTACAGTAGCTAACTGTAAATATTTTGCTGTACATTTACAGCAATGTGTTACATTGTACATACTGTAGTTATACAACACTATTGTATTGCTGAAGCCACAGTGCTGGCTCCATGTTCATCAACAATGCCTCAATTATTTCTGAATAGAGGTGGAAGGATGACAACATACTGTCGGCCGTGCCGTTGGACAGACAGGAGAGAGAGTTGGGGAAGCACTCCAGCCTTCCTGGGTCCTTCTCAACTAAGGGCTTCCCCAACACACTCATCCAAGTTGAGGTAACGCTGGAGACAGGGAGGGAGACGAACAAGAGGGAGAGGTCTCAAACGATCCAATGGGGCTGTTGTGTTGTAATTGTTGTGATCCCACCAAAAACAGCGGCATAAGAAAGAATGTGATGGATGGTGTACTGTAGTTTCTTATCCCGAGTTGTTTTCTTGAAGCCCTTGGTATGCTACAGTGGTGGCTAATGTCATTTTAAATAGGAAGGGCTCATTGTAATGTCTGAGACGGAATAAATGGAACCGTATCAAACACATCAAACACATGGTTTCCATGTGTTTGATACCCGTTCTATGAATCCATTCCAGCCATTATTATGAGCCATCCTCCCTTCAACAGACTCCTGTTTTTAATGTACAGTAGCCGGGCCACTTTTAGTTTCTAAATGATCCCCCGGGAATGTTGTTCCTCCAGACAGAGCGGGCCAGGAGACACTTGGGCCAGTCTGGGACCAAGAAGAAGAACAAGCCTAAATCCAGAGTGGGATCTTTTTCTCTGCTCAGCAACAACCCCAGCGCCACCATACAGGTATACAACATTGCCATGACAACCCAGGAGCAGACCATCACGTAAACATTTTTGTTTAGTGAAATTCTCAAACACACTGCCGACATGAGATATGGGCTCCCGAGTGGCGCAGTGGTCTAAGGCACTGCGTCTCAGTGCTAGAGGTGTCACTACAGACCCTGGTTCGATTCCAGGCTGTGTCACAACCGCCCGTGATTGGGAGTCCCAATTGGCCCAGCCTCGTCCGGGTTAGGGTTTGTTAGGCTGTCATTGTAAATAAGAATTTGTTCTTAACTGACTTGCCTAGTCAAATAAAGATTTAATGAAATACACGTCCGCTGTCCATATTAGGACAGCCTAAGTTTCAGCAGGAGTTATGGAGATGCTATCTTAGCGATACTTAGTCGACCTGCATTCAACATTGTATCATTGAAGTCTTACGTCATGTTGTTGTTCTTCCAGGTAACCAGAGTACGGAGGCAGCTGCAGAAGGAGAAGAAGAAAGGGAAGCCAAGAGGACGAACAGGAGTGTACTCCGCTATGGACGTCCCAGACAAACCTGAACCCTTGGTGAGGCCAATGTCCCCCTCCACGTGTCCCTCACCCCCACCTGAGTCAATAAACCAATCAATCACTTTTTTTGTGACCAGGGAGAAATTCTGCTTCCAAGCATGTTAAGAATAGTTAAAAATCGCTAACACAAAAAATAGTTTCAAACCTGTTGTGTTAAATTCACCTCCGTCTGATTTGTCACTCTAATCTAAACTAAATGTTTGATTCTTTCACCAGGGACAAAGGCCCAAGAGGAGCCCACAGAAGAAGAAACAGACCAAGAGAATTGTTTGTTCATAAACATTTCATTAAACGAAACAAGGGACTTTGCGGAAGTGCTACTGCTTCAATAGTTCATAAACTGTATTTTATATCTTCTTCTCTTTGTAAACATATTGGTTTTGTCATTTTTTCAATTTAACAATAATGTAATATATATAATGGAAACACATCCCTGAGGACAAGTATACTTACAATACTTTTGAGAACTCCTTTAATATTCTCTTTTATTATAGCTATTTGTTGTCGTTGTCGTTGGTCGATGGTGATTATTTGGCAACTGTGCATATTATCAGGTTTAAATAAAGTAAACTTGTATTGTACTTCTTGAGAACTTTCCGCAACACAAGGCCTACCGTTTCTAGCTAGCACTGATTGTTTTCTGTTCAGTCATGGACAGAGTCGGACTCCACCTTGACAAATGGACTGGAACATTTCACTGCTCCAGCTCTCCCTCTCTGTTGCCAAGTGCAACACCTTCAATTCCCACACAACAGGACCTGGGTAACTTCCAGAAGTTAATTCAGAAATTGTGAATTAGGGGGGGGGGGGGAGAAATGTCACTGAGCCCCAATTACAGATGGCTGAGCTAACGGCAGTGCTTGTATCCCAAATGGAACCATATTCCCTACATAGTGCACTACTTTTCACCATCTTAAGGCTAAGTTCATCGTTAGAACCATATAGTTTGAACGATGAACTTAGCCTTAAGATGTTTTTGGGAAACCAGGTTGTGAGTACCATGGGTCCTGGTCAAAAGTAGTGCGCTATGTAAGGAAGAGGGTTCCATTTGGGCTGCAGACAGTGAATGCCCAGCACTCTTCTAAACTTGCAGTCAAACCTTTGGGTTGAGAGCCCAACTATTCTGTCAAATTAAAGGGCGTTGGACCAGTTGATAATGGGAAAGAAATCATCATAAATGTTAGACTGTATACGCCATCTGTTTCAGAAGTAAAAGTTCATTTGTTCGAAAAATTGTTTCTTTTGAATGAATTTAGTCAGAGCTAGGAAGCTCATGGCACCGCATTCACTAATGGAGATGGTTTGAGTGTTTTTGCAGACCAGTCATGTACTTTACAGTGCCTGCGGAAAGTATTCAGACCCCTTGACTTTTTCCAGATTTTGTTACGTTACAGCCTTATTCTAAAAAAAATTAAAACTATCCTCTGCAATCTACACACAATACCCCATAATGTCAAAGCAAAAACAGGTTTTATACATTTTTACAAATGGATGAAAAACAAAAAACAAATACCTTATTTACATAAGTATTCAGACCCTTTGTTATGAGACTCAAAATTGAGCTCAGATGCATCCTGTTTCCATTGATCATCCTTTATGTTTCTACAACTTGATTGTAGTCCACCTGTGGTAAATTCAATTGATTGGACATGATTTGGAAAGGCACATGCCTGTAAGGTCCCACAGTTGACAGTGCATGTCAGAGCAAAAACCAAGCCATGAGGTCGAAGGAACTGTCCGTAGAGCTCCAAGACTGGATTGTGTCAAGACACAGATCTGGGGAAGGGAATCAAACATTTCAGCAGCATTGAAGGTCCCCAAGAACACAGTGGTCTTCATCATTCTAAAATGGAAGTAGTTTAATACCACCAAGACTCTTCCTAGAGTTGGCCGCTTGGCCAAACTGAGCAATCAGGGAAGAAGGGCCTTGGTCAATGAGGTGACCAAGATTCCGATGGTCACTCTGACAAAGTTCTAGAGGTCCTCTGTGGAGTTGGGAGAAGGGCAACCATCTCTGCAGCACTCCACCAATCAGGTCTTAATGGTAGTGGCCAGACAGAAGCCACTCCTCAGTAAAAGGCACATGACAGCCGGCTTGGAGTTTGGCACAAGGCACCTAAAAACTCTCAGATCATGAGAAGCAATATTATCTAGTCTGATGAGACCAAGATTGAACACTTTGGCCTGAATGCCAAGCGTCATGTCTGAAGGAAACCTGGCACCATCCCTAAGGTGAAGCATGGTGGTGGCAGCATCATGCTGTGAGGATGTTTTTCAGCGGCAGGGTCAAGGAAAATATGAATGGAGAAAAGTACCTAGATCCTTGATGAAAACCTGCTCCAGAGTGCTCAGGACCTCAGACTGGGGTGAAAGTTCACCTTCCAACAGGACAACGACCCTAAGCACACAGCCAAGACAACGCAGGAGTGGCTTCGGGACAAGTCTCTGAATGTCCTTGAGTGGACCATGCCAGAGCCCGGACTTGAACCCGATCGAACATCTCTGGAGAGACCTGAAAATAGCTGTGCAGCAACGCTTTCTATCCAACCTGACAGAGCTTGAGAGGATCTGCAGAGAAGAATGGGAGAAACTCCCCTAATACAGGTATGCCAAGCTTGTAGCATCATACTCATACTCAAGAAGGCTGCATCATACTCAAGAAGGCTGTAATCGCTGCAGAAGGTGCTTCACAAAGCATTGAGTAAAGGGTCTGAATACTTACAGTACCAGTCAAAAGTTTGGACACACCTAAACATTCAATGATTTTTCTTTATTTTTACTATTTTCTACATTATAGAATAATAGTGAAGACATTTAAACTATGAAATAGCACATATGGAATCATGTAGTAACCAAAAAAGTGTTAAACAAATCTAAATATATTTTATATTTGAGATTCTTCAAAGTAGCCACCATTTGCCTTGATGACAGATTTTCACACTCTTGGAATTCTCTCAACCAGCTTCATAAGGTTGTCACCTGGAATGCATTTCAATTTACAGTGCCTTGTTAAAAGTAAATTTGTGGAATTTCTTTCCTTCTGAATGGGTTTAAGCCAATCAGTTGTGCTGTGACAAGGTAGGGGTGGTATACAGAAGATGGCCCTATTTGGTAAAAAAGTCCATATTATGTCAAGAACAGCTCAAATAAGCAAAGAGAAATGACAGTCCATCATGTCTGTTAGATCTCTAGGGGCGCTATTTCATTTTTGGATAAAAAATGTTCCCGTTTTAAGCGCGATATTTTGTCACGAAAAGATGCTCTACTATGCATATTCTTGACAGTTTTGGAAAGAAAACACTCTGAAGTTTCAGAATCTGCAAAGATTTTGTCTGTAAGTGCCCCAGAACTCATTCTACAGCCGAAACCAAGATGATGCATCAACCAGGAATTAGCAGAATTTCTGAAGCTCTGTTTTCCATTGTCTCCTTATATGGCTGTGATTGCGCAAGGAATGAGCCTACACTTTCTGTCGTTCGCCCAAGGTCTTAGCAGCATTGTGACGTATTTGTAGGCATATCATTGGAAGATTGACCATAAGAGACTACATTTTCCAAGTGTCCGCCTGGTGTCCTGCGTGGAATTCGGTGCGCAATTGCCAGCTGCTCGTACTTTTCCATTTGATATAGGGGAGAAACCATGTGTCCAAGAACGATGTATCAATGAAGAGATATGTGAAAAACACCTTGATGATTGATTCTAAACAACGTTTGCCATGTTTTCAGTCAATATTATGGAGTTAATTTGGAAAAAAGTTCGCGTTTTGAGGACTGAATTTTCGGATTTTTTTTGGTAGCCAAATGTGATGTATAAAACGGAGCTATTTCTAATACACAAAGAATCTTTTTGGAAAAACTGAGCATCTGCTATCTAACTGAGAGTATCCTCATTGAAAACATCAGAAGTTCTTCAAAGGTAAATGATTTTATTTGAAGGCTTTTATGTTTTTGTTGAAATGTTGCGTGCTGGATGCTAACGCTAAATGCTAACGCTAAATGCTAACGCTAAATGCTAACGCTAAATGCTAACGCTAAATGCTAACGCTAGCTAGCTACTTTTACACAAATGATTGTTTTCCTATGGTTGAGAAGCATATTTTGAAAATCTGAGATGACAGTGTTGTTTACAAAAGGCTAAGCTTGAGAGATGGCATATTTATTTCATTTCATTTGCGATTTTCATGAATAGTTAACGTTGTGTTATGCTAATGAGCTTGCTGATAGATTTACACAATCCTGGATACAGGGGTTTTTTCATAGCTAAACGTGACGCAGAAAACGGAGCGATTTGTCCTAAACAAATAATCTTTCAGGAAAAACTGAACATTTGCTATCTGAGAGTCTCCTCATTGAAAACATCTGAAGTTCTTCAAAGGTAAATGATTTTATTTGAATGCTTTTCTGTTTTTTTGTGTAAATGTTGCCAGCTGAATGCTAATGCTAAATGCTACGTTAGCCATCAATACTGTTACACAAATGCTTGTTTTGCAATGGTTGAGAAGCATATTTTGAAAATCTGAGATGACAGTGTTGTTAACAAAAGGCTAAGCTTGAGAGCTAGCATATTTATTTCATTTCATTTGCGATTTTCATGAATAGTTAACGTTGCGTTATGGTAATGAGCTTGAGTCTGTATTCACGATCCCGGATCCGGGATGGGGAGATCAGAAAGGTTAAGTCATGATGGTCAGTCAATCCTGAAAATGTAAAGAACTTTGAAGCTGAAGTCAAGAAAGTTTATTCAGGTGCAGTCACAAAAACCATCAAGCGCTATGATGAAACTGGCTCTCATGAGGACAACCAGAGGAAAGGAAGACCCCGAGTTACCTCTGCTCCACATAAGTTCATTAGAGTTAACTGCACCTCCAATTCCAGCACAAATAAATGCTTTACAGACTTCAAGTAACAGACATCTCAACATTAACTATTCAGAGGAGACTGCGTGAATCAGACCTTCATGGTCGAATTGCTACAAAGAAACCACTACTAAAGGACAATAATAATAAAAATAAACTTGCTTTGGCAAACAAACACGAGCAAAGGACATTAGACCAGTGGAAATCTGTTGAATAGTGCTCAGCATATGTGGTAACTCCTTCAAGACTGTTGGAAAAGCATTCCAGGTAAAGGTGGTTGAGAGAATTCCAGGAGTGTGCAAAGCTGTCAGCAAAGCAAAGGGTGGCTACTTTGATGAATCTAAAATCTATTTTGATTTTTTTTGGTTACTACATGATTCAATGTGTTATTTCATAGTTTTGATGTCTTCACTATTATTCTACAAAGTAGAAAATAGTTTCAAAACACTTGAATGAGAAAGTGTGTCCAAAAATTTGACTGGTACTGTATGTAAACATAATATTTTTGTTTAATACATTTAAAATGTCTAAAAACATGTTTTTACTTTGTCTTTATGGGGTATTGTGTGTACATTGACGAGGAAAAAATAATATTTAGTATATTTTAGAATAAGGCTGTAACCTATCAAAATGTAGAAAAATTACTCTGTTTTTCTCTGCCCAGAAAAACTACTCTGTGAATGTACTGTGAGAATGGAGGCTTGTTTATTTCAGGGCCATACTGTATCAACAAGGATCCAAGGTGAGGTCCAATTCTAAGGTGTCTATATTAGGACAGCCTCAGTCTCGGGAGGAGTTGCTTCAGTCAATCCCTGGCACTATAGCCACAAGGTAATTAAATACATAAACATTTGTATTGTGAAAAAAGCATATGAAGGAGTCCTTGCAACAATCCGGAGGAATTCAAACAATGATATCAAAATATGAATTTACATATTTTAGGAGTTACAGCATATTAAGGCATAAATCATTCTTAATGCTTATGAAATGACTCAATTTGGGCCTCCTCAGCGGCAGAGTGGTATAAGGCACTGTATCGTAGCACTAGAGGCGTTACTACAGACCTGGGTTCATTCCTGGGCTGTGCCACAACCAGCTGAGGCCGGGAGTCCCATAGGACGACGCACAATTGGCCCAGCGTCGTCCGAGTTAGGGGAGGGTTTGTCCGGGGGGGCTTTACTTGGCTCTAGCGACTCCGATGAACAGTGTTTCAAGATCGAAATTGTGACCAGTTCGAAAAAGCGGGTGCAATTCTTAATTTTTTATTTAACCAACAAACATGAGATACCCATTTTGTTAGCATCATCTGTAGTCCAGCAGACACAACACTTGTTCTGACAGATCTTCACGTCATAATACATTATTCCTCCCACAATCACATTAAGGCAGAGCAAGAGTTATGGCTCTATTCAATCTGTATCGCTGAAGCGTTACAGAGAGCACGATAGGAATGTGAAGGTAACCCTTAATCATGGTCATGTTCTAGATATGTAAATCTCACTGTATAGTTCATCTCACTGTACTATCTCTGTATAGTTGACAAGGGCTGTAATGGCTGCTATGGAGACACACTGGAGTGGAGTGAACACCTAATGTGCAGGATGATTTAGTTGACAACTTTAACAGCAAATTAAGGGCAGCCATTGATGGCATAGCTCCAGTAAAGTTGAAAAAGGCCAAATCCAAAAGCAGAGCCCCTTTGGATGAGTGAGGAAAGTAATCAATTAAAGAGGATTGCAGAAAGGCAGCACGGAAGTGAAGAAAGTCAAAGTTGCAGGTCCATTGTGATATTCTGAGAGAGCAACTTGGCATTCATAACAAAGCAATTAGAAATGCCAGACGAGGTCATTTTTCTAACTTGATCACTATTAATCAGAATAATGAGAGCGTTCCCTTCTTGACCATTGCTGGCCTGATAACTCCTAACCCATCAAATGTGTGTGAATCTAAATGTGATGAGTTTGTGGCATATTTCAGAGATAAGATGAGGCTGGGTATCAGTCAAGCAAGACCTGATGAGACGTTTGATGATTTGTGCTCTTGCCTACCACGCAAAGGCACTATGGATGTATTTTCCCTGGTTGACACAGACACGCTCAGGAAAGTGATACCACAAAGTAAGCCTTCAACCTGCCTTCTCAATCCTATCCACACCCCCTTCTTCAAAACAGTTTTAATTGCATATCTGAAGAAGTGAAAGCTTCTGTTAATCACTCCCTGCACTTCCCCCACTGCACTAAAAAATGGAATGGTGAAAACCCTTCTGAAGAAAAGTAATCTAGATTCTTAGCAATTCAATTATTTTTTAAGTGCCAACTGCATTTTGGAAAAATTCCAATCTGATTTTGGTGCCCACCCCACCACAGCACAGAGACAGCCTTAGTTAAAGTGGTAAATGATCTTACAGCCAACACAGATGCCAAACAGCTCTATGTCCTTGTGCTCTTGGATTGAAGTGCTGCTTTTGACACTGTTGACCATGATGTCCTTCTGGACTGGAGACTGGAGAGGTGGGTTGGTCTCTCCGGTCCAATTCTAAATTGGTTTAGGACCTATTTAAATCGGTTGAGAGTTTTTTTTGTGTGAACATAACTCAAGAGAAAATACATATCACGTGGCGTTCCAGAAGGTTCGATTTTGGGTCGGGTACTGTTCAGTTTTCCCTGTTACCCCTTGGCAGTGTTATCAGAAAGCACAGCGTTGATTTGCACTGCTACGCAGACGATTTACATTACCGTGTGTCACCAGAGGACTTTAGCTCCACGGATAAATTATTAGACTGTGTCAGTGATTTAAATACTTGGATGACTCACAACTTCGCATATTTTTAGCTTTGCTTTTCCTTAGCTTTTCAGTCGTTCAGTTTTTGTCCTTTTGTTTTCATCCTATGTTGTTGTGTACTAAATATCTTAATTTTCATTGTTTTTTAGTTGTTTTATCCCATGAAGCACATTGCGTTGCACTCCATGTCTGAAATGTGCTGTATAAATAAAGCTTGACTTGAAGATCTACAGTGGCTTGCGAGAGTATTCACCCGCCTTGGCATTTGTTCTATTTTGTTGCCTTACAACCTATTAAAATAGATTTTTGGGGGGTTTGTATCATTTGATTTACAAAGATGCAAAATATTTTTTTATTGTGAAACAAACAACAAATAAGACAAAACAACTGAAAACTTGAGCGTGCACTACTATTCACCCCCCCCCCCCCCCTAAAAAAAAGTATTTAGTCAGCCACCAATTGTGCAAGTTCTCCCATTTAAAAAGATGAGAGAGGCCTAAAATTTTCATCATAGGTACACTTCAACTATGACAGACAAAATGAGAAAAAAAATCCAGAAAATCACATTGTAGGATTTTTAATGAATTTATTTGCAAATTATGGTGGAAAATACATATTTGGTCACCTACAAACAAGCAAGATTTCTGGCTCTCATAGACCTGTAACTTCTTCTTTAAGAGGCTCCTCTGTCCTCCACTCATTACCTGTATTAATGGCACCTGTTTGAACGTGTTATCAGTATAAAAGACACCTGTCCACAACCTCAAACAGTCACACTCCAAACTCCACTATGGCCAAGACCAAAGAGCTGTCAAAGGACACCAGAAACAAAATTGTAGACCTGCACCAGGCTGGGAAGACTGAATCTGCAATAGGTAAGCAGCTTGGTTTGAAGAAATCAACTGTGGGAGCAATTATTAGGAAATGGAAGACATACAAGACCTCCCTCTCCCTCGATCTGGGGCTCCACGCAAGATCTCACCCCGTGGGGTCAAAATTATCACAAGAATGGTGAGCAAAATCCCAGAATCACACGGGGGGACCTAGTGAATGACCTGCAGAGAGCTGGGACCAAAGTAACAAAGCCTACCATCAGTAACACACTACTCCTCCAGGGACTCAAATCCTGCAGTGCCAGACGTTTCCCCCTGCTTAAGCCAGTACATGTCCAGGCCCGTCTGAAGTTTGCTAGAGAGCATTTGGATGATCCAGAAGAAGATTGTGAGAATGTCATATGGTCAGATGAAACCAAAACATAATTTTTTGGTAAAAACTCAACTCATCGTGTTTGGAGGACAAAGAATGCTGAGTGGCATCCAAAGAACACCATACCTACTGTGAAGCATGGGGGTGGAAACATCATGCTTTGAGGCTATTTTTCTGCAAAGGGACCTGGACGACTGATCCGTGTAAAGGAAAGAATGAACGGGGCCATGTATCGTGAGATTTTGAGTGAAAACCTCATTCCATCAGCAAGGGCATTGCAGATGAAACATGGCTGGGTCTTTCAGCATGACAATGATCCCAAACACACCGCCCGGGCAACGAAGGAGTGGCCAGTCTCCAGATCTCAACCCCATAGAAAATCTTTGGAGGGAGTTGAAAGTCCATGTTGCCCAGCAACAGCCCCAAAACATCACTGCTCTAGAGGAGATCTGCATGGAGGAATGGGCCAAAATACCAGCAACAGTGTGTGAAAACCTTGTGAAGACTTACAGAAAGCGTTTGACCTCTGTCATTGCCAACAAAGAGTATATAACAAAGTATTGAGATTAACTTTTGTTATTGACCAAATACTTATTTTCCACCATCATTTGCAAATTAATTCATTAAAAATCCTACAATGTGATTTTCTGGATTTTTTTTCTTCTCATTTTGTCTGTCATAGTTGATGTGTACCTATGATGAAAATTACAGGCCACTCTCATCTTTTTAAGTGGGAGAACTTGCACAATTGGTGGCTGACTAAATACTTTTTTGCCCCACTGTATGTCTCTATATGCTTGGCACATCTAGCCTTTGGGATTTTTGCCCGTTCTTCAAGGCAAAACTGCTCCAGCTTCTTCAAGTTGGATGGGTTCCGCTGTTGTACAGCAATCTTTAAGTCATACCACATATTCTCATTTGATTGATTTCTGGGCTTTGACTAGGCCATTCCAAGACATTTAAATGTTTCCCCTTAAACCACTCGAGTGTTGCTTTAGCAGAGTGCTTAGGGTCATTGTCCTGCTGGAAGGTGAACCTCCGTCCCAGTCTCAAATCTCTGGAAGACTGAAACAGGTTTCCCTCAAGAAATTCCCTGTATATAGCACCATCCATCATTCCTTCAATTCTGACCAGTTTCCCAGTCCCTGCCGATGAAAAACATCGCCACAGCATGATGCTGCCACCACCCTGCTTCACTGTGGGGATGGTTTTGGGTTTGCGCCAGACATAGCGTTTTCCTTGAGGGCCAAAAAGCTCAATTTTAGTCTCATCTGACCAGAGTACCTTCTTCCATATGTTTGGGGAGTCTCCCACATGCCTTTTGGCGAACACGAAACATGTTTGCTCGTTTTTTTATTTCAGCATGGGCTTTTTTCTGGCCACTCTTCCGTAAAGCCCAGCTTTATGGAGTGTATGGCTTAAAGTGGTCCTATGGACACATACTCCAATATCCACTGTGGAGCTTTGCAGCTCCTTCAGGGTTATCTTTGACCTCTTTGTTGCCTCTCAGATTAATGCCCTCCTTGCCTGGTCCGTGAGTTTTGGTGAGCGGCCCTCTCTTGGCAGGTTTTTTGTGGTGCCATATTCTTTACATTTTTTAATAATGGATTTAATCCAGAATATTAAAAGTTTCTGATACTTTAATAAACCAACCCTGATCTGTACTTCTCCACACCTTTGCCCATGACCTGTTTGGAGAGCTCATTGGTCTTCATGGTGCAACTTGCTTGGTGGTGCCCCTTGCTTAGTGTTAGGGCTGGGCGATACGACGATATATATCGCAACACAAACAAACATGGAGGAGAGTGAACGCGACACAGAGCATGGAGACCGTACCTAAAAGAGGGGCTACTTCGGTTGCATGGACGTGGTTTGGGTATGAAAAGTCTGACACGGACCACAAAACCGTCCCCCTAATAGGCAATAAAATAGTGTATGGTTTAAGACCTCACAGAGACAGATAAATACCCTGGAGAGAGAGAGAGAGAGAGAGAGAGAGAGAGAGAGAGAGAGAGAGAGAAATTATATTTGGCCCTAAACAGAGTACACAGTGGCAGAATACCTGACTACTGTGACTGACCCAAAATTAAGGAAATCTTTGACTATGTACAGACTCAGTGAGCATAGCCTTGCTATTGAGAAAGGCCACCGAAGAGAAGACAGGCTATGTGCACACTGCTCACAAAATGATGTGGAAACTGAGATGCACTTCCTAACCTCCTGCCAAATGTATGACCCGATTCAGGAAACTAGGCATATGTCGCAAGTCACAACTTCACAGGAGAGCCTTTTGAAAATGCCTTCTTGAACATGTGAACTTTCATGTGACTTAATATGAAACGTGTATGTCATCTGTAAATAATACAATTGTTCAATTACGGGCATAGTTGTTTTAGCCACGGAGAAAGTCGGCAACCTTCCCGCTAGCCATGATTGGCTGAGATAATGAGTGGGCTGGACATGTCGAGAGATGAGTTTGGATTGGTCTGCGGTGTTGCATTTGTGTCTATAAAATGAGCTGCTCGTAATGCGTAGGTAATCCTTTCTACTGCAATTTGTTGGTGAGATATAACGTTAGCCATGGAGAACTGCAAATGTGTTGCTACTGCTCTCAATAACATTGCTGCCCTGAATTTATCAGGCGCAATCGACAAAGGTCAGAGGGAAAAAGTTGTGATGGACTACTTTCTGGAGGACGATCGTGCCATGCGGACTCTCTCTGACTCTGAAAATCAATCAGACGATGGGGAAATCCCTGATTTAGGTGAAAATGTTACATGTCTCAACAAAAGACCCCAAGTTAAAGCTTGCTGTTATCAAGCTAACGTTAGCGGAGGTTAGATGGCTGGCTCGCTAACAGTACTCTATGGACTGGGATTTCAGTTAATTTTTTATCTAGCTAACGTTACATGTCTAAACAAAATACCCCAAGTTAAAGCTAGCTGTTATCAAGCTAACGTTAGCGGAGGTTAGATGGCTGGCTCGCTAACGTTACTCTATGGACTGGGATTTTAGTTCATTTTTTATCTAGCTAACGTTACATGTCTAAACAAAAGACCCCACGTTAAAGTGTGCTGGTTACACCTGAAGCTGCGAGTGGTAAACTTAATCAACAACTAAGCAGAGGTTAATGCAATAGTATTACCAGGACACAGACACTTTGGAAAGCTGCTGCCATCCCATGTGACAAAAGCAGTAGTGTGGCGTCTCTACAAGGAATCGATGACAAACACTTGGTGTGTAAAGCATAAACACATTTTGATTATTTAATTGAACTCCAACATAATTGGCACTACTTTAATTGATCTCACATTTTTGTTCTGTATTTTCCAGAGGTACGAGTAGTCGGGCTGACTTCCTTCAGGAATCTGTGGAGAAAATTGCTCCCCCTTATCTCAAGCACTAAGCTGAGGATAGACCTGTGCTGGCTAGTGCCAGAGGAACAACTATCACGTCTTCAGATCTGCCAATCTGCCAGAAGCTGTTAAGTCAGCCAAGCTGAAGAGGCAAGAGCAGCATCTCCTGCTTGTTCAGAGTGAGCGCTCTGTCTACCAGAAGATGGTTGCTGACTGCAAGACCACCTGTCAAGACCTGCAGTTGTCTCTGGGGGCCCCTACTGAACCCGCAAGCAAAGACATCAGGATGTATTACAGCTTTGATTTTGCTCAACAAGTACGCAATATTTATTCCTTTATACTGATTAAGGATATAGATGGATAGATAGATATACACCAAATATTTCCTGTTTTGCAGCTTCGATGCTCTTGGAGCCTGATGTTGTTGTCGCCAAGGAGCGTTCGGACTCAGTCGGGACCAGGTTTCAGCTGCTGCGCAACGCTGACATCCTTCCTCCCATAAATGGTCTGCCTGTAAAAGCACCAGCTGGACTAGACACAGCTAGAAAAACATATATTTTTGAGAAGATCAAGTCGTTTTGAGACAAAGAGGCTTTGGACATCACATGCCCTGCACCAAAGTCAAGGACAGGTTCGGACGGACCAGTCATCAGCACTATCTGCAGTGCCTCGATTCAAAGGACTCTCTCCTAACATTTCTCTCTCTGCTGCTCAGCCACTTTCCCCTGATTGTATGCATATAACTACCTCGTCTATCACTGGTATCGTTATTGATATTGCTCTTGTACATACTGTATCTTTGATTTGTACTGACACTATCTATTTCTGGTATCACTACGATGCAAAGTAACCATTTGGCTGTACCGTTTACACCTTCTGTAGAGACCCATCCACTTAGCAAGACTTAGCAAACTATTGATATATAAAACTAACATTGATATGTGTAGTCGTAACATGATTCTGTGACATACAACAATCTAATGTGACCGTATCAAGTGTCCACCGCATAAATATATGGAGCAGGCATCTGTTTATGTACTGTACTGTGCACCTCACGCAGGTTACAACCCAGGTTGCATGGCCTTAACTTATGTATGGAATACTATGTGATAAGTGCATGTATAACAGTATATAAGGTATGCTAATGTACTGGTGTGAAGGCATTTGGGCAGTGGTGTAAAGTACTTAGGTAAAAATACATTCAAGTACTACTTAAGTAGTTTTTTGGGCCATCTGTACATTACTTTACTATTGATATTTTTGGCAACTTTTACTTCACTACATTCGTAAAGAAAATAATGTACTTTTTACTCCATACATTATCCTTGGACACCCTAAAAACCTCATTACATTTTGACAGGAAAATGGTCAAATTCACACACTTATCAAGAGAACATCCCTGGTCATCCCTACTGCATCTGATCTGGCAGACTCTGTCAAGACTCCTACCGAAGGTGGCTCCCCTTCCTGTTCGGGTGGCACTCGGCGGTCGTCGTCGCCGGCCTACTAGCTTTCCACTGATCCATTTTCCCCCTTTCTGTTTATTGGTTTCACCTGTGTTCATTTTAGGCTGATTGGTCGGGCTTTATTTACCAGCAGGCCCGCCTGTGTGTACACGTCTGTGTGTCTCGGTTTTCCCATTTTCTTTGGTTTTGCTGGACTGTTTAAGTCCCGCGTGTTTGGGGCATTTGTTTTGGTGTGCGCCCTGTGTTTCATGGGGTTGGTGCATTAAACGATAGAGCACTACCCTGAACTCTCTGCTTCCTGTGCCTGACTTCTCACCCACTACACCCCGGGCGTTACAGACTCACTAAACACACATGCTTGGTTTGTAAATTATGTCTGTGTTGGAGTGTGCCCCTGGCTATACGTCAATAAAAAACTCAAAAATAAAAATTGTGCCGTCTGGTTTGCTTAATATAAGAATTTGAAATGGTTTTAACTTTTACTTTTGATAATTAAGTACATTGTTCCCCTGGCTATCCATCAATTAAAAATGTAAATACAATTGTGTGGTCTGGTTTAATATGAGGCATTTAAAATGACTTGTACTTTTACTCAAGTATGACAATTGAGTACTTTTTCCACCACTGGATGTGGCTGGGGGTTATAGCATTTATTTCACATGGCCCATCAGTTTAGACAAGTGTGTCTGGGTATGCATCATCTAATATTTATGTGAGAGAGAGAGAGAGAGAGAGAGAGAGAGAGAGAGAGAGAGTACCTCAGCTTTTCTAATGGCAATTGTCAGACCTTGCTTCACAATGTTGCAGGAGGTACATGCCAGCTTCAGTGTAACATCTACACCAGCTACCGACTGGAACAAAATATCAGTATAGGTAAGGAGAGAAATGAGCCGTGTTAGCCTACTGTCAGATCAAAGTTAAATTTGTCTTCTGACAAAGAAATGCAAACTAGGACTGTAATTTGCATTTGAAAGACGCACCTTTCAGTAAAGCTCACTTCAACGTAGCTACTAAATACATTGATAATTGATATGCAAAACCATTTCCCTATGTTTTCCCAATTCTGCGTCTCCATTTGCATCTCTGAGCTGCTACCGGTCTGTCACTGTCTGTGTGGCTGATGCTCAGCGGCCTGCCTGCCTGCCTGTCGACGTTGCGAGAAAGCATTTTTCCATCTGACAGCGTTTGTCTGTGAGAGGGCGGAGACGACAGGTCATTTGTGACACGGTAATGTGTGGCACCGCAGCAATGACTGTCAGGGTCTGGATCAAAACAAACACTGGCAATGTCATGAGGACATTTCACCAGTTTTATTGCTAAATGAACATAGATCAAGTTTGCTTTGAATGACTCTAAAAATCTATCTGATTTAAAAAATAAAACATTGTTTAAAGGGGCAATCCGTGATTCGAAAAACAACAAAGCAGTCACCTCAGTTAAAAAAACAAGACTACTTAGTGCCTTCAGAAAGTATTCAGACCCCTTGACTTTTTCCACATTGTTTCGTTACAGCCTTATTCTAAAATTGATTTTTTTTTAAATCCTCAGCAATCTACACACAATACCCCATATTGACAAAGTTAAAAATATTTGTACATATTTAAAAAAAACAAAAAAAAAAACAGAAATCCTAATTTAGATAAGGATTCAGACCCTTTGCTATGAGACTCGAAATAGAGCTCAGGTGCATCCTGTTTTCATTGATCATCCTTGAGATGTTTCTACAACTTGATTGGTGTCCACCTGTGGTAAATTAAATTGAAGACCCACACCTGTCTATATAAGGTGCCAAAGTTGACAGTGCATGTCAGAGCAAAAAGCAAGCAATGAGGTTAAAGGAATTGTCCATAGAGCTCCGAGACAGGATTGTGTAGAGGCACAAGGGTGCCAAAAAATGTCTGCAGCATTGAAGGTCCCCAAGAACACAGTTGCCTCCATCATTCTTACATGGAAGAAGTTTGTATCCACCAAGACTCTTCCTAGAGCTGGCCACCCGGCCATACTGAGCAATCGGGGGAGAAGGGCCTCGGTCAGGGAGGTGACCAAGAACCTGATGGTCACTCTGAAAGTGCTCTAGAGTTCCTCTGTGGAGATGGGAGAACCTTCCAGAAGCACTCCACAAATCAGGCCTTTATTGTAGAGTGGCCAGACAGAGGCAACTCCTAAGTAAAAGGCACATGACAGCCTGCTTGAGAAACAACATTCTCTGATCTGATGAAACAAAGATTGAACTCTTTGGCCTGAATGCCAAACGTCACATCTGGAGGAAATGGCACCTTCGCTACGGTGAAGCATGGTGGTGGCAGCATCACGCTTTGGGGATGTTTTTTAGCGACAGGGACTGGGAGACTAGTCAGGATCGAGGGAAAGATGAACGGAGCAAAGTACCTTGATAAAAATCTACTCCAGAGCACTCAGGACCGCAGACTAGGCCGAAGGTACACCCAGACTTGAACTCGATCGAACTTCTCTGGAGGTACCTGAAAATAGCTGTGCAGCAACGCTCCCCATCCAACCCGACAGAGTTTGAGAGGATCTGCAGAGAAGAATGAGAGAAACTCTCCAAATACAGGTGTGCCAAGCTTGTAGCGTCACACCCAATTAGACTTGAGGCTGTAATCACAGAAAAAGGTGCTCCAACAAAGTACTGAGTAAAGGGTCTGAATACTTATGTAAATGTGATATTTCTTTTTTTTTTTTATATACATTTGCAAAAATGTAAAAAAAAAATCTGTTTCTGCTTCGTCATGATGTCTAGATTGATGAGGGGGGAAAAACTATTACATACATTTTAGAATAAGGCTGTAATTTAATAAATGGAGGAAAAAGTGAAGGGGTCTGAAAACACTTTCAGAGGAAGGGGGAAGTCTCCAGATACACCGGCATGCCCATATTCCTGGATGGTGCAGTCCACCACCTTACACACCAACCTGGCAGCAACCACCTTAATCATGGCGATCTACGGAAAATACAATTATTAGGAAATTAACAAGGTTTGTGCTACCTAAATAAAGTAGCGAGCCTAATCCAGCCATCCTTTACAGTGTCCATATTTGGTCCATCTTCAGTCTCAGCGGGACTTCTGTCAGTCCCCTCCTTCTATGATCAAAGCCCACAAAGCTCCACGAAGAAGCATTTATGTCACCATTGTTGCGCCAAAGACAAAATAATAAGTTCATGTATTATGCATATCCACTTAGCATTTTCACTGTTCTCTGTACATTATTAATGTTATTTATCCGTATCCAGCTCCCGCGGAGAGAAACAGGAAGTGAAGATGTAGCACTGAGGAAGGGGTGCCGTCCAAATGGCACCCTATTCCCTATCAAAGTGCACTACATAGGGAGAGAGACAGACATCAGAGTTCTGGTCAAAAGCAGTGCACTACATAGGGAATAGGTGTACTACATAGGGAATAGGTGCACTATATAGGGAATAGGTGCCCTACATAGGGAATAGGTGCACTACATAGGGAACAGGTGCACTACATAGGGAATGGGTGGCCTACATAGAGAATAGGTGCACAACATAGAGAATAGGTGCACTACATAGGGAAGAGGTGCACTACATAGGGAAGAGGTGCATTACATAGGGAAGAGGTGCACTACATAGGGAAGAGGTGCACTACATAGGGAAGAAGTGCACTACATAGGGAAGAGGTGCACTACATAGGGAAGAGGTGCACTACATAGAGAATAGGTGCACTACATAGGGAATAGGTGCACTACATAGGGAAGAGGTGCACTACATAGGGAAGAGGTGCACTACATAGGGAAGAGGTGCACTACATAGAGAATAGGTGCACTACATAGAGAATAGGTGCACTACATAGGGAATAGGTGCACTACATAGCAGGACTCTACAAGGTGACCATATTTCGCTACCTGGAATTGTATAATTTAAGAGCACCAGTACGCCTAGAAAAATGAAAGATTCTAGCTTTAATAGGTCAAAACATTGTCATCGTGCGCCTAAATTTCTTTGTGTGCGCCTACATTTTTCAACTCAGGCACACACGTGCTCCATGTAAAAAAAAAAATGTCAGCGTAGAGACCTGCATAGGCAATGGGGTTCCACCTGGGAAGCAACCCAGGCGGGCCACAGGTCTCAGGATGACCCTGGCTGGGTGGACCGTTCAGTGTTGTCTAGGGCTTTGATCATCCCCCCCCGTTGGGATGTATTTGTTCCTGGAGGACGTCTCCCGTTTCTCAGAAACATCCCCGGGGCTGAGTGGTGTCCTGCAAACAAGGTATTCCAGGACACCACTTCTGTCACAACTCCTTACACTGACGGTGGTGTGTGTGTGCTACTGTGACAGCTACCAGCAGGACATCAGGTGTGGAGCCGAGCGCTAGCGGAGCGTTACTTGCAGCCCCGCAGGACTCAGCATTGTGGGTAAATCTCCCACGCCGTGGGTCTGATAGAACACAAGCATTGGAGTGGCGGGATAGTTGTGACAGAAAAACATAGTCACACACTTGGACTTTACACTCAAATGCGCACGCGCACACAGTGGTGAATAGGCTTCAGGTTAGACTCCTGTTCCATTTGCACAGCCATTCCAAGTTATCTCAACTCCTGATGACTTGTACGTGGTACTGAAACCTTATCACCGGGAAAGGCCCATGTGTTTCCTAGCATTCCATTGCCTTGATCGCATTAGTAGAATAACTACTACATTATTTGTCTAGCTCTGATCCATGGCGTTACATGCAGATTACTGAAGCTGAGCCTTCTCAGTGTCAGCAAACTGCACGTAACCCCTGGACCAGAGCTACTATTTGTCCAACCCTACAGTATCATGGCAGTGAGATGTGATATGATAGGAGATGTGAGCGACTACCGAGGGGAAAGCTGATCTGTTCTGTATTCCTGCAGTGTCTCCTCAGTCCGTCTGACCTCAGACACCGGTCACGCTGTCATAATTCTTCTGACACATACCCCCTCTCTGTTGTCTCCCTTCTCTCCCGTATTAGATCAGACGTTGGCCGCCCATTCCCATCCATTGCTCCCTCACTCACCTCACGGAGCGCACCCCAAATGGCATCCTATTCCCTACATAGTGCACTACTTTTGATCTGGACCCATAGGGCTCTGGTCAAAAGTAGTACACCATGTACGGAATAGGGTGCCATTTTGGGATGCAACCATGTACTCATCTACCCTCGGGTCCATCATCCATCCATCTCCTCTATCCTCCATTCACCTTATCATCACCTTTCCTGTCAGGGTACCTCAGTGCAGCTCTCATGCCATCAGAGGCTGATAACATGTCAATCACATTATAGAGTCCCATTATAAAGATACTGTGGATGACTCCTTTGACTTGCTCTGTGGTTTGGTTTCGAGTTCAGATAGGGATTGGCTAGCTGGGAATACAACCTAGTGTGTGTGTGTATGAGAGTGCATGCGTTGGTACGTGCCTGCGTGTGTGTGTGACAGATATGAAAGCATCTGTTTATGCCGGTGCCAACTAAACAAGTGACACGAGGGAGCCATGTCAGACTGACCTTTCCAAGCAGGAAGCAGAAGGCTGTAATTCATATTCACAATTCATTGACATCTTCTGACGGTTTCAGACACACATTTACATACCGAGGGGGTCTGTTTCAAACAGGCAATATTACATTTAGTATCAAATCAATGAAATAACAAATTGATTCGTCACATGCTTCATAAACAACAGGTGTGAACTAACAGTGAAATACTTAGTTACGGGACCTTCCCAACAATACAGAGAGAAAGATAATAGAGAAATAATAGAAAAGTACAAAATGTAATAATAAAAGTAATAATACATAATGAGTCTTGTCTATATACACGGGGCACCAGTTTATATATACCAGTATATTTAAAACTGTCACATAACAGTTTGGGAGACAATTTGGGAGACAATTACATGGTTTGTTCTGCTAATTAGGTGTGTGTTAGCTGTTTCCTGGCGGTCCTGCTGCCCAGCGTATCCAGGGTGTGAGCAGAATGCAGGGTCAGCAGGAGAGTCTAGTCTATGGCCAGGCCACACTCTGCTTTCCAGTGGGCCACCACCTCCTGGGACACAGATACACAGCACAGCAAATAGATCAGACATTCATTCAGAGAGACATTCAGACAGACAACAAAATAGACAGACAGATTAGCAGACATACAGACTCACTCGCTCACAATGTACAGCTCATAAAATGCTCATAAAACGTTTTTGGACAGTAACTCAATTGGACCTCTAGGTGTCAGTAATGAAGCTGTTTATCAAGCAACGTGTTTTCCTCAATTTAAATGACATTTGATCAAATATATAAATATATGACTTATTATGGTTTCTCTAGTTATACAGTTGCTGTGCATGTCCGCACTGGCCGAGCAACTCAAACATCCTGTGGTTCCAAATGCAACAACATTTAACATATATTACTTGGCAATGGCAGAGCTGAGAGCCTTAACCCCTATGATAATCTTATAGCATGGCATAAATCCAAATTTCGTACACTCAATACTTATTTTTTTTTATCATCTAAGTGCTGCTAAACACAAATTTGTGACCATATACATTTGGTAAATAGATAGAGAAGCTGCCCATGCCAGGGTATTGAGCACTATTCAATTCCCAATCACTGTCCCTTCGCAAGCTTAGTGCTAGCTAAATTGCGGGCTGCTATCCTAAACATTTGAAGATAAACTTGACACGGTAGAGTATTGAGCACTATTTAGTTTATCTCAGCTCCAATGCTGACAGATCTGACAGTGTCTGCATCCTAAATGGCACCATATTCCCTATGTAGTGCACTACTTTAGACCAGAGCCCTAATGCTACAGTAGTCCTATGCCCTGGTCAAAAATAGTTTACTATGTAGGGGAATAGGATGCCATTTAGGATGGCATTTAAAGGAGTGAATCCCATTGGCTGTCACTAAAATGAAGGATTCACGCTGAGTCACTGCTATTGGCCCAAACTCTGCCAAAGGAGTACATTAAAGACCAGAAATACTGCCGAATATGACCTGATGCCTGTTCTGATGCCTCAATATGGGAAATACTGGTGCGCTATACAGGGAATAGGGTGCCATTTGGGACACAGCCACAGATTTATTAAGAAGGGAATATTCATGGACAGGAGAGATCAATCTTGTATATTAAAATAAGCTGCCGGCATAGAGAAATGAGGGAGCAGCACTTCAGCTGAACAACACATCTGAGAGACATGGAGATGAGACTTATGTGTGGTGCTACTATCCCTCAGACTTTGTCCAGCTGCGATAGCCCACAACCATTATGAATCTCACTCCCCTCCACGATGATGCACAGTGCTTTTGTTGTCCTGTGAGGTTAAGCAGTCACACCGACAAGCACCGCCCTCTGCTTCCATTGACTTTTAGTAAGCGGTGGCTAAAGTTAGCTCTTTCTTTCATTCCGTTTCTCTGATGCCAAGGTCGTCGATGGCTGGGAGGCAGACATATGCTGTCAGAGGAGGAGAGAGCAGAGCAGGACATGAGAGAGGGCAGCTGTAGTGGTAGAGGGAGATGGCAAGCTCTGAATCTTAATGAGCCAGAGACTTCCAGGAAGAAGTCAACTCAATTTTAAGTTGAAGAGCTGGTGTGTGATGAGCTACCGGGTACAAAATGGCCACTGTGGCATCACCCAGGTGGGCGCTACAGATGGATAGAGGGTGAAGTGAGTCGACCAAACCACCTTGCAAAGCTGGGTTTGATCACAGCCTGTTACTCTGTCCCAGGACTAATTGAGCCTGATGGAAAAATCCTTCCTTCCTTCCCTTTCACTCTCTTTATCTCCCTCTCATTTTCTCTCTCGTTTTCCATTTCACTTTCTCTTCAGTCCTGCGGTTACCAACAGGAGCTAGGTGTGGAAGAGTCTTTCAGTTGTGCTGTTGTAGCAACCAAAATCGGAGAGACTTACCATCTGGTAATGTCTGAAAACAAGGGTGGGGTTGATTCATCCAGCTAACTGATGATAACGTTGCTATAAACTTCCCCCATCTCACGCCAGCTGGCTTAACGTAGTAAACATGGTAGTGGAAATGACAGACTATTCATCAAGAACATCTAAGACAAACATTTTTTTTTTTTTTTATGTATTGGAAGAAAAGTCTATCCCCAAAGGTTACTAGGCGGTGGTGCTGGATTTTTTCTGTGCACTGTTTAGGCAACACACCTAGGCAGAGACGATTCATCTTTTCCAGTAACTGGGCGGAGGGAGAAAGGGAGAGCTAGGAACCTTCCTCTACTTTCCAGAGAGGAGAAGAAGAAACAGACCACCTGGAGAAGAACAAGCAGCATGGTCTAATTCTCAAATGGCACACTATTACCTATATAGGCTAGTGCACTACTTTTGGCCAGGACCTATAGGACTCTGATCAAAAGTAGTGCACTATAGAGGGAATAGGGTGCCATTTAGGACGCAAGCTTGGTACTGAGGAGAAATTGGGATAATGTGAACTGTGGGGAGGTTAGAATTTATATCCTTCTAACTTGCCGTCTTGCTCTCTCTCTCTCTTTCATGTGCAAATCCTGGCCACATCTTAGCCTTGCAGTTAACTGTGGATCACTGAAATACAAAGACAGGCAGCATTCTACATCATCTTCAATGACTGAAAGAGAACCTTATGTCAACTGCTCTGCTAAAACAATATAGACCTCACAACCACACCAAGGTCGCTGAGCCACAGAACCTTTTCCTCTGCCAAGCCCCCCCCCCCCCCTCCCCCCCAAAAAAACGTTATTGTACCACAGGTGCCAGGAACACATAATTTTTCATTCAAGGCTAAATCTCGGACTGGACATAAATGGAGAGCTGTAGGCCAGCGGAGGCTGGTTGGCAGGGGGAGAGGAGTGCGTATTGAATTTGGAAGGTCATAAACGGCAGTTTGAACACCACAGAGTGGGTAGTGTTTTAGAGAGGCAGACCCACTGGGCACAGACGTCAGTTCGAAGTATATTCCACGTTGGTTTAACGTCATTTCGTTGATTCAGCCAGTGTGTGCACAGTGGAGATAAATCACCTGGAGGTCTTAGTTGGAGAAAGAGAACGCACGTACTCACGCACTCACGTACTCACGCACACACACTTCTGTATAGAGCCTTCTCAGCAGGACTTAAACGTATCAAATTAATACCCCAATCAGACGAGTGACTTGCTCCTAACTACACAGGATCCAGGGGTTTGGACCCAGAATAACAAAGAACCAAACAACAAACAAAGTATTATTTCAATCCTCTCAGTAGGAGGCTGTCTGAGAAGAGTCCAGACAGACAGAAACAGTGTGGAACATAAGCTATCCAAAAAAATGACTTTCACCAGTAGGTTATTGTTACTGAATGCTCAAACTATTTCTGATGACATAAATACGCCCCACGATACTAAGAGATATGTACTCCAAACTCCAATGGACTCCGGACATCGTTTGTGACAAAGGCTGTGCAACCTACCTGGTTTCATCGTTGTTTGACCTGCTCTTGCACATCACGATGGTCACCTTGCAGTTTGGGTGACTAGCACCTGGAGGAACAGTCAGAAACATTAAAACAATAAACTCCTCCACCTCTAACTCTTAGAAAAAGGGTTCCAAAAGGGTTATTCGGCTGTCCACATAGGAGAACCCTTATTGGTTCCAGGTAGAACCCTTTTTGGATAAAGGTAGTAGAACCTGATTGGCTTCCATGTCAAACCCTCTGTGAAAAGGGTTCTACCTGGAACCAAAAATGGTTCTTCAAATGGTTCTCCTATGGGGACAGCCGAAGAGCCCTTTTAAGGTTCTAGATAGCACTTTATTTATTTTTTTCTAAGAGTGTATAGGAGTGGCCCTAAACCAACAGAGATGGTTTATTCTCAGCTTGGGCTGTCTGAACTCTGGACATATTATTAACCCAGGAAGCAAACCTTTTCACACTCCCAGAATATACAACCTTGATTATTTGAGTATGGTGGACTGGACACGCACGCTCAACGCACACACACACTTAGTGGCCCTTCTGCAAAGGGTGGATGGAGCTACTGACAGACAGTGTACAGATGTGTCCCAAATGGCATCCTATTCTCTATTTAGTGCACTGCTTTCAACCAGGGTAACCAAGTAGTGCAATATATACGGGAAAGGGTGCCATTTGGGACACATCCTATAAGTAATCCCAGCTGAAACCACATCAGTCCAGTACATGCTATATTTGAAACTTTTCAGTTTCCCCTTTGATCCTTTGTCTTGTTTCTCTTACAAACTACACAAACTCTCCATGGTTTAGCTGGTGTGAGTGTGTTATTGATAGTGTAGCTATGTTGAATGTTGAATGCCTATTATGGCAGAGTAAATATGGCTTTGCTGTCATATTATTACAGCGAAGTCAATAGAAACACAGATGAGGTGAAAAACAGCCACTAGAGGGCGATATCTATCCTTCCTCATACTGTGAATGATGAAATAACTGAGTACGGTGCAGTGTGAAAGTTTTGCATTTCCCCCACTAATGGTTAAGGTTAGGATTGATGGAGGGGACGCTGATCCTAGATCTGTGCATAGGGGAAACCTCAGCTCGGAGCTGATAAAACGAGTACAAACAAAATAGACGGTATTATAAGTATAATGCTGTGTAATGTGTAATGGTCAATGTAGCATTACTGTGTGGCTCTGACCAGGAAGACTCCAGACCCATATGTAGCCTATAACTAGGACCTGGAGTTGTTCCTGATCACGTCACATGGTTAGGAAAAACTTGGGAGCCAAAACAATATGGAAATGTCTCAGGAGTGGAGTGGGATGGGGCTCGACTCTGGAACGCAGAGGTCCAAGAGAGCCCCTAGGGCGAGGGAGGTGAGGGGATGAGAGGTGACCCAAAGCCTGGTTTCCTGTTTACGGTCTTGCTCTGGTGACCTTCCCCTATACCCGGTGAATGATGTGGAGTCGCCGACATATGGACTCCAGATCATTACAAAATACTTTCCCCCCCTAATCATATTGAGCATGTACATTCCGTTCTGCTGCTGACGTTATAGCGAAATTGATTTCAAATGCATCCAGGCAAAATGTGGCAAAATGAATAGTCAGGTGTGTACTGAACAAAAAAGTGTGCTATTCCCAACAGACTCCATCAGCTTGAGAAACTTCAACTTGAGAATATGCATGGAATGGGAAAAGTACACACACACACACACCATAAAAATTCCCCTGTGCTAGACAGATACTTTACACGATTTTACAATTTAATGTGAGCATAAAAGTGTAACTATGTACATAAACGAACACACACCTGGTCACTGCCCGATCCGGAGGTTTTTCTTGGAAAGCCTGTTATCCCAGGGGAAACCTGGGGTTTCATGATGTGTGTGTGTGTGTGTGCGTGCGTGTGTGTGCATGCATGTGACACTTATATAAGTGATTAATATGATCAAGGTTAGAGTAGAGCAGAGGGTGAGCCCTGGTGGCAAGTCCTAAACAAGTCCTGACATGCTCACACAGCACCCAGACTTAAAACAAAACATCAACAGAACGTCACCAGGGAGCAGGAGGAGTGTTTCAAAGCCTATTCTCATTTTCTCAAATAATCTTTGCCACGGGCAGAAAGCAATTAGCTCGTCACAACACCTCGATAAACAGAGCGTGTTGGTCTTTAACAGCCGAACTAAAACAAATCCCAGAGGTTCCAGTTAATACGATTTTTTCTCTCTTTTCATCTCAGATTTTATAGACATCCTGTGAAGAGAGGGGAGAACGGCCCACAGGCAATTAGCTCTCCTGTCAATAATGGGCAATAAAGAGCCATTTTCTATCACATAAAGAAAACATTCATATATATACGAAAGACCTTCAAATGTAAAGTGATAATTGTCATATAATTTATCGGCAATTGCACCTCTAAAAATACCTTCGCGTGGTGTTGTGTCCCTGCTACACAGATGTCATAACATCTGGAGATTTGACACATGTCAGTACTGAGGTCAAAATATCACTCTTCTCAATGATGGTGTATACACACGCACACCAGGAGAACACAGCCCTTTCGTACTGATTTCTTATCTAACACTGAAGGGTGAGCCTTTAGCTTACACACACATACACACACACACACACACACACACACACACACAGAGGTGTTTCCAGACTCTGTTGGGTCATTGTAGGGAATAGAGGTGGAGCAATATAGTTAAAAAATGGGCTGAGACAAACTAAGAGTAGCACCATACTTGTTTAGAAATTGCCATTCCACTGGATGTCTCCTCTGTCAACATTTCTACATCTCCCACATCCACACGAAGACACCAAGGGTAAGACTCAATTGGCTCCTCTGTTGACAGTTTCATTGTCAAAATTGAAAGTTGAAACAAAACATTTCAAATTGAATTACTTGAAAGTTGTTTAAAGTATTTATAGCCTATGTGATGACAAACATAATCCTACTTCTGTTTCCTTGTTCCCTCAATTGCCTAGCTTTTACAGTTTAGGATTCTAGTGAGGGGAGTGACATTTCTAGAAAGACAATGACTCATGTGTTCTGTAGTTCAATTGTCTGAACAGTGATTGTAAGGACTTTTGAAGTTCAAAGTCCTCTGTGTTTACGATTTAGCCTCAACCTGATAATAATTATGCTGAAGTAATAATGATTAACATACTGCATATACTATATGAAGTGACAAGACATAATGCACATTGCACATCATGTCAGTACAATTTTCTCAGCTTCTCTGTCTACTATCTTCTCTGAAAAGTTGGCATATTCAGTCTGGCAGAACATCTACGCTAAACAATTTCGTTTTTGATGGGTTTCTCATCATTTATTTCTCAGGGCTTCAATATCTCGTAGTTAACGGGAGACGGAATATGAATATGTGTTTTTGGCCTTAAATCACTGACAGAGATCTCACTCAGTAGAACAGCTGGGGATCCTTCAGCTGAATATTGGAGATATTTGGACATGAGACAAGATGTTTTGTAGGAACACCGACAGCTTCTCGTCTCCGTCTCTCACTAGCAGCCCGTCGTTGGATAACGTCATAGACCTGGAAGCTATCCTAAAAACCTATCGTACGTTATTGAACTGAGGCGGCAAAGACAGAGAAGCCTCAGCTATAGTAATTATCTGTAGGACTAAGCGCCCATCAATAGCAAACACATGTGATACACACCTTCTCTTAGAAAAAAACATTGGGCTTTTTGCCCAGTTAACAGAGAATCATTCACGGATCCACACAAGTGACGATAATTTGAGGTCATACACTTACCTCACATTGAACCCAAACAGAGTTTCTGGTATTTCCTGGCAGCGACAGCACAATGAGTCAGTCTGAATAGGGAACAGCAGGGTCATGATGGAGTTGTCTCTCTGGGCATGTCCTTCCTTACACACTGTGATAATATACAAATGCACACGTGCACCCACACACAGGTGTATGGATCTAATCTTCAGAGCTCTACCGTCACACTATCTACATATTTACATCTGCAGTAAGGGAATGAAAATACCTTGATAAGCGTCTCGGAAAATCTATTCTAACATCTCAAGACTATCAATCAATCAAATGTATTTATAAAGCCCTTTTACATCAGGCAATGTCAAAGTGCTGTACAGAAACCCAGCCTAAAATCTCAAACTACAAGCAATGCAGATGTAGAAGCACGGTGGCTAGGAAAAACTCCCTAGAAAGGCCAAAACCTAGGAAGAAACCTAGAGAGGAACCAGGCTATGAGGGGTGGCCAATCCTCTTCTGGCTGTGCCGAGTTGAGATCAGAGGCGGAAAAAGTACTCAATTGTCATACTTGAGTAAAAGTAAAGATACCTTAATATAAAATGACTCAAGTAAAAGTGAAAGTAACCCAGTAAAATACTAGAGTAAAAGTCTAAAAGTATCAGATTTGACTTAAGTACTTTACTTAGATTTGACTTAAGTACTTAAGTACAGAGGTGGAAAAGTAGTCATTTGTCATACATAAAGATAAATGCTTCAAACTCATCAAACTCCTTATATTCAGCAAACCAGACGGCACAATTTCCTTTTTTATTCCTTTTTTTGACAGCCAGGGGCACACTCCAACACTCAGACATAATTTAGAAAGGAAGCATTTATATTTAGTCCACCAGATCAGAGGCAGTAAAGATGACCAGGGATGTTCTCTTGATACGTGTGTGAATTGGACCCTTTTCCTGCCCTGCTAAGCATTCAAATTGTAACTAGTACTATTGGGTGTCAGGGAAAACGTATGGAGTAAATAGTTCATACTTTTCTTTAGGAATGTGGTGAAGTAAAAGTAGTCAAAAATTGAAATAGTAAAGTAATGAACAGATACCCCAAAGTACTACTTAAGTAGTACTTTAAAGTATGTTTTACTTAAGTACTTTAAACCACTAGTTGAGATATGACTGCACAGAACACTGTGGGGCAGTGTCCCAGACACAGATTAAGCCTAGTCCTGAACTAAAAAAGAATGGACGATGGAGAATCCTCAATTGAATGTTTTTATTTGTCCAGGGCTAGGCTCAATCTGTGTCTGGGAAAGAGTTTTCAGGGATAGTCACTTTCTCCAGAGGGAAAGGAAAATTGTTCTGTTGGGCGTACTGGTGTGCAAGCGGTTCCAACTGACAGGTTTTGTGAGAGAAATCAAGTGAGATATTCCTAACAAGGACTTTATTGTTCACAGTAGAGCTGGCTGATATGGACGAAAATCCATATGGCGATAAACTGCCTGAATTGATGCGGTAACGATAGAAGTTTATAACATTAATGTGCCCCACAGTTTTTTATTTATTATCCTTTAAACTACTACTAGTATTTTGATGATTGTAGCCATCAATTGTCCCATTAACAAATCACCCATATTAGCGAACTTATTTAATTTCATACTTCACATTTCTCTAGTATAGACTACTTATCATAATGAACGATATCGGTCAAAATGACTGCGCTAAGTGATCCGCATGGTCGGTGTCATTAATGTTCGGTTATCGCTTCAGCTCTATTTCACACGCACGTAACGTTATGCATATACGCACACACCACCTCCTCCCCCTGTCAAGTATTGGCTACAAATTCTACACACAACATCCGAACAACCCCTACGGGTCAGAAAGAGGGACTAAAAGCAGTGAGGAGGGGGGGATAACAGGAACAGATAGTTGTTGACAACTTGGATCGTCATGCTGTTATTGGCTGTAAGGGCATTACAGCTTTCAGATGGATGGCCATTCTCTAGTTCATATTATTTGGGAACAGCATGGTCCTTAAGGGGTTGTCTGTCTGGGCACATCCTCACACATTGATCTGTGATAACACACCACACACACACATGCGCCCACACACACACACAATAGGACAGGCACTGGTGTATGGATCTAATCTTCAGAGCTCTACTGTCACGCTATCTACATCTGCAGTAAGGGAATGCAAACACCTTGAGAAATCTCTCTCTGGCTTCTACTAGAGCAATACCAAACATCTGGCCCATCCACACCATCAGACTGATAAGTACTGCGCTTACACACACTGGTTCAAAGACAGAATAGATTTTCAGAGACGAGCTAACGTCTCAAGACTAAACAGATATGAATGTACAGAACATTGTGCAGACACAGTGTCCCAGACACAGATTAAGCCTAGTCCTGAACTAAAAAAGAATGGACGATGGAGAACCTCAATCCAGGGCTAGGCTCAATCTGTGTCTGGGAAACTGCCCAGAGTGTTTAAAGAAAGATGAATCTGATTTTTCAGGGATAGTCACCTTTTCCAGAGGGAAAGGAATATTGTTGTGTTGGGCGTACCGGTGTGCAAGCAGTTCCAACTGAAAGGTTTTGTGCGAGAAATCAAGTGAGATATTCCTAAGGAGAGGGAGCTAATTGTTCACAGTAGAGCTGGCTGATACGGACGAAAAATCCATATCGCGATAAATTTCCTGAATTGATGTGATAACGATGAATAGAAGTTTGTAACATGAATGTGCCCCACAGTCTTTCATATTATACCGAGTGGCGCAGAGGTTTAAGGCACTGCATCTCAGTGCTAAAGCCGTCACTACAAACCCTGGTTTGATTCCAGGCTGTATCACAACTGGCTGTGATTGGGAGTCCCATAGGGCGGCGCACAAGTTGTTAGGGTTTGGGCAGGGCAGGCCGTCATTGTAAATAAGAATTTGTTCTTAACTGACTTGCCTAGTTAAAAAAATTAACTAGGCAAGTCAGTTAAGAAACAATTCTTATTTACAATGACGGCCTACCAGGGAACAGTGATTTAACTTCCTTGTTCAGGGGTAGAACAACAGAATTTTACCTTGTAAGCTCGCGGATTCGATCCAGCAACATTTAAGTTACTGGCCCAATGCTCTAACCACTAGGCTACCTGCCACGCCATATAGGTTAAATAAAAAAATATACACTACTGGTCAAGGGTTTTTCTTTATTTTTACTATTTTCTACATTGTAGAATAATAGTGAAGACATCAAAACTATGAACTAACACATTATGGAATCATGTAGTTACCAAAAAAAAGTGTTAATCAAAATATATTTTAGATTTGAGATTCTTCAAATAGCTACCCTTTGACTTGATGACAGCTTTGCACTCTTGGCATTCTCTCAACCAGCTTCACCTGGAATGCTTTTCCAACAGTCTTGAAGGAGTTCCCACATATGCTTTCCGTCACTCTGCAGTCCGACTCATCCCAAACCATCTCAATTGAAAATAGTAAATAGTAAAAACAAAGAAAAACCCTTGAATGAGTAGGTGTTCTAAAACTTTTGACCAGTAGTGTATATATATATATATATATATATTTTTAAATTGCACATTAACAAATCACCCATATTTAATTTCAAACTTCACATGTCTCTACAATAGGCTACTTATCATAATGAGCGATATCAGCAAAATGCCTGCGATAAGTCATCGGTATGGTCGGTGTCGCTTCAGCTCTATTTCACACGCACGTAACGGTATGCATATACGCACACACCCACTCCTCCCCCTGTCAAGTATTGGCTGCAAATTCTACACACAACATCCAAACAACCCCTACGGGTCAGAAAGAGGGACTAAAAGCAGTGAGGAGGGGGGGATAACAGGAACAGATAGTTGTTGACAACTTGGATCGTCATGCTGTTATTGGCTGTAAGTGCATTGCAACTTTCAGATGGATGGCCATTCTCTAGTTCTCTCCTAATAGACGCGTTCTGATAAAATACATATTTGATATTATTTAATACATTCTGTCCAAATTATGTGAAAGAGAAAAATCATTTCATCCAACAAGTCCTGTCTAGAACAGAAAAAAAAGTGATCTTGTCAACGGATCTCGTTTAAGGTAACACAATGCAGCAGCAGAGACTAAACTGACTTGACATCATTCGTAACATACCATGTCCCTTTATTCCCTTACTTCTCAGAGAACAGAGAGGATGGAGATGGATGAAGAGGACTACAACTACGACTTTGGGAACTCCAGCTCCAACGACAGTGACGACTACGACGACTACCACTCGGTGTGCGACAAAGCCGCGGTGCGTTCCTTCGGCCGTCTCTTCCTGCCCGTGGTCTATGGCTTGGCCCTGGTGGTGGGCGTGGCGGGCAACGCCCTAGTCGTGGTGGTGTACGCGTCGCCACGGCGACTGCGGACGCTGACGGACGTGTGCATCCTGAATCTTGCTGTGGCTGATTTACTCCTCCTCTTCACGCTGCCCTTCTGGGCGGCTGATGCCGTGCACGGCTGGCAGATCGACGTGGCCACCTGCAAGCTCACCTCCTTCCTCTACACCACCAACTTCAGCTGCGGTATGCTGCTGCTAGCCTGTATTAGTGTGGACCGATATCGGGCACTGGCACACAATGCTGGAGGCCGGGCTGGGAGTGGCCCACGGGCCAGGAGACAATGGATATTAGTGTGTGTCGTTGTGTGGACCACAGCTATTTGCTTGGGCCTGCCTGACATGGTGTTCTTCACGGTGAAGAACACATCCCACCGGCTGGCTTGCACAGCCATCTACCCCAGCAGCATGGCCCGACCGGCCAAGGCTGCCTTGGAGCTGCTGGAGGTGCTGCTGAGCTTCCTGCTGCCTTTCCTGGTAATGGTGGTGTGTTACTGCTTGGTGGGCCGGGCGCTGGTTAGGGTCGGAGCCGGGGTGCGCAGGGAGAAGAGGTGGCGGGCCCTGCGGGTGCTGCTGGCCGTGGTGGGGGTGTTCCTGTTCACCCAGCTGCCCTACAACCTGGTGAAGCTGTGGCGGACGCTGGACGTCATCTACGGCCTGGTGACCGACTGTGACCTCAGTAAAGGTCTGGACCAGGCTCTCCAGGTGACGGAGAGCCTGGCGCTCACACACTGCTGCATCAACCCAATGCTCTACACCTTCATAGGCTCCTCCTTCAGAGGGTACGTCCTCAGGGTCGCCAAGAGCCTAGGACAGCGCCTCGGGGGGAGAATGCGCGGTGGTCGCCATGGCAACGAGGAGCCTGCTGTGGAGATCTCGCTCAATACACACAATTCCGCCGGGCACACACACTCACACTCTGTTTCGGAGGACGAGGACACCAGCACCTTCACCATCTAACATGTCTAAAAACTCAGAAGTCTTATCATGGTAACCAAAAAGGGCTAATGCACAAACACTTCTACTGGATTTTCTAGGGGCAATCTGAGATTCAATCTGCAACAAAGCAGTCCATCAAGCGTATATTTTGGAATTCTGATTGGGTAACACAGTTGAACTAAGCTCATGAGGCATTTCTAAGTTAGCCAATTATTCAAGAAGAATCTATCATCAAGTTTCAAGGTCCAAAAAGGAATGTGTACCAATCACAGATCGCCCCTTAAGCAGTTGCTCTATACCAGTATTACCAGAAGCCTGTGCTATACATAAGTAACTGTTAAGTTAACTTGATATCTAGATGAATGTCTGTATTTGTATCGTTTAGTAATGTATTATTTAGTATCTAGTCAATCTTTAGTATTGCATAAGCTTTTGTAAATAAAACAAGTTGTTTTTATGTAAACCCCCCATTATTTCCCTGTATATGACATCCATCTGAAATAAATCTCAAAATCAGAAGGAATGGCTCTCTCAGGCTCATGTTCTTACAACTCTCATCACATCCTATTCAATCTCACACAGCACATGGCGCCTACAGATCAGAAGCATCTGATTCCAATGTTTTCTGTGGCTTTGAGAGAGAAGAAAGCAGGCCGACTGATTGAGCAGCGGGTTGCCAGAGAGCTCCACAAAACAAAGAGTGAGAAGTCGACAGGGAGAGGAGAGAGAGGGCTTCCATCCGGCCATCACACAGGCAGGAAGACACTCCAGGCAGGAAGACACTGCACAACCAGCGGGGATCTGTTTTGAGCCTGCATCCCAAATGGAACCCTACTCCCTACATAGTGCGCTACTTTCTTTTACCAGAGCCCTATGGGGTGCCATTTGGGACGCATCCCCATGAAGGGGATTCCAGCATTTAAATGACCCTGCCTGTCCTCTCATGTTCCCTCCGTTTAAATAAGCTGGACTTAAAAAGTGCAACAGGGGTTTGATGTTGAGTGCAATCCATTGAACAGTGGTGAACCATTTCAGCATGGCCATTTATCCTCTTCCTTTAAAACTCATCTTCAAAAAGAACTTTTATCTGAAACTCTTTGAAATCGATCGTACACGTCACATCGCATTGAAGTCCTTTGACAAAATGGCGAATATAAAACGAAATTAAACTAGCTAAATGTATTCCATGAATAACAAAATTGGGCCCCCGAAAGCATAGTGAGATGCATTGTGTGGTGGAGAGAGTTAAACAGTGTCTCAATGAAAAGCTTTTTCCACAGGAATGAGTCACTCAGAGGATCGTCTTAAAGTGGAAAAAATTCCCCAGAACTGGAGCCACCATAGATAGGCCATAGATCATAAAAGTCCTAGCTAATGTCCTCAGTGTTTACCTCCTATTCTCTTACAGAACCTTTTAGTCATATCCTCTCCTCTGTAATGACTGGGGTCTGTGCCCCCAAATGGCACCCTATTCCCTATATAGTGCACTACTTTTAACCATGGCCCTGGTCAAAAGTAGTGCACTATATAAGGAATAGGGGTGCCATTTGGGATGCACAATGTTGGGATTGGTGGGTAAACACATCAGTTAAGTGTGTGGTTGGTTGTGGAGGGATAAACTCAGGACAAGAGAGTGAATCACAGTCTCTTCACACAGCAATACCCTCAACTCCTCCGCTGTCTCCCAAATCACTTAGAATGACTGATTGGTTGCTGAGGGGAATGGGAAGTGAATGGTGCATCAGTGTAATCCGCTTCAGACTTCAAATGTGAGGCACAAGACGAGACTACACATTAGGGTCTTTAACCTGAAAGCTGGCTAGAGACTAGATGATTTTTGGCCTGTCTGCGGGCTCCCGACGAGCACTTTTTTACAACAATGCCGAAGTTCAGCCTGATTATCGAATCACTCTCCTGAGGTAGTGTCGTTAGGTGTAAGCCTCATACCGAGAACCAGCTCGGTGCGATTTGGCTTGACTGACTAGTTAAATGTGATAGGTTCTCCGATATTAAGATAAAACGATTAAGGGTGTGTCAGGTGAGCAAGAGTTGCAGACTACACCCTAAACCGTCAAGTGTGCGGTTAGAGCTACACCTGTGCGTAGGTAAACAGACTTATCTATAAATGTATCTATCTATACTATACGTATCTATATTGTTTATTCCACACTAAGATCAACTTCTCCTTTGACTTTCTCTCTTTCCTCATCCATCTCTTCGTCCTTCGCTGTTCTACTCTTTCCCACTCTCTGTCGTTACTGCTTTCTACTTTGCTATCTACTGTCATTTTTTCCCCTACTCTATCCATCTTATGGAGAGGCCTAAAAGTACAATACAAGCCAGGATAAGAGCACAACAGTTGAGCTATAAAGCAAAACCAGGCTGTTGAGTGGCATTAAAGTATAATTTCCTACGCAGAGCTTCCAAATGGCAAAGAGCTCAACCAATTCCATAGCGTCTTGCTAATGAGCGAGAGGAAAACGACAAAAAACAGCCATTCAGCACCACGTAGTCGTCATTCATGATATCACATCACAGGACCTATCTTTCAATAAACACAGTTCCGCCTGGATTTGAATACATGTCCAGGCTTACATGGAGTCGGGAGCCCAGACGGTGTACATCTCAGATAAAGTCTGCTCCCAAAGTCATCCAGATAGAGTATTGTGATGATGGAAAACGTGTGTGTGTGTGGTCACCGTAGCCTCCAGATAAGAGGCTCACCATGGGTCTGGGAGTAAATTACCACATCCCTCGGACTGTGTTATGGCTAAAAGCTCCATCACCGCACACACACACACACACACACACAATTATAATGACACTGTGGCTGTCATGATACACAAGAGAAAAAACAACCATCTCATGTGGGAACATCCTTTCGATCACTCAAATCAAAAACAGCAGAGAAACCGAAGACTGTTCCCCCACCCATCTTCTATGCAAGTGGGAGGAATATAAATGCAGGGATTATCTGTAAATGGTAGGCCTCTATCTGGACATTATTACGATGCAAATGTAACATTGAATCATGTCACAGAAACAAGTGGTCACACACTCTATACTGCATATGCTCCTAATAATTGAATGGGTAAAAAAGAAAGTCACTATTCTGTTAGTCAGCACCTCTCCCATTATTTTGGCTGCCATGGCTAGGAGAAGAGATCTCAATGACTTGGAAAGAGGGGTCTCAAAGGAGCAGAGCGGATTTAAAGTGTGTGTGTGTGTGTGTGTGTCTCAGTCACCAGATCTCAACTCAATTGAACACTTATGAGAGATTCTGGAATGGCGCCTGAGACAGCGTTGTCCTCCACCATCAACAAAACACCAAATTATGGAATTTCTTGTGGAAGAATGGTGTCACATCCCTACAAGAGTTCCAGACACTTGTAGAATCGGTGCCTTCTGAAAGTATTCACACCCCTTTACTTTCCCCCCACATTTTGTTGTGTTAAAAAATTGGGATTAAAATGGATTTAATTGTCTTCTTTTTTTTCAACAACGACACAAAATTAAACATTGATGAAAAATAAAACAGGATAATAGGTTATTGTCCTGCTGAATGGTGAAAATGTCTCCCAGTGTCTTTTGGAAAACAGAATGAACCAAGTTTTCCTTTAGGATTTTGCTTGTGCTTAACTCTATTCTGTTCATTTTTATCAACAACAACAACAAAAAACTCCTTAGTCCTTGCTGATGACAAGCATACCCATTACATGATGCAGCCACGACCATCCTTGAAAATACAGTGCATTCGGAAAGTATTGAGACCCCTTCCCTTTTTCCAAATTTTGTTACGTTATTAAAAAATGTATTAAATAAAAACAAATCCTTATCAATCTACACACAATACTCCATAAAAACAGAAATACTTTATTTACATAAGTATTCAGATCCTTTGCTATGAGAATTGAAATTGAGCTCAGGTACATTCTGTTTCCATTGATCATCCTTGAGATGTTTCTACAACTTGATTGTAGTCCACCTGTGGTAAATTCAATTGATTGGACATTATTTGGAAAAGGCACACACACTCACACACACACACACACACACACACCTGTCTCCATACAATTCCACAGTTGACAGCGCATGTCAGTGCAAAAACCAAGCCATGAGGTTGAAGGAATTGTTTGTAGAGGTCCGAGACAGGATTGTGTCGAGGCACAGATCTGGGGAAGGGTACTAAAACATTTCTGCAGCATTGAAGGTCTCCAAGATCACTGTGTCCTCTATCATTCTTAAATGGAAGAAGTTTGGCACCACCAAGACTCTTCCTAGAGCTGGCCGCCCGGCCAAACAGAGCAATCGGAGGAGAAGGGCCTTGCTCAGGGAGGTGACCAAGACCCCGATAGTTACTCTGACAGAGCTCTGGAGTTCCTCTGTGAAGATGGGAGTTTTTTATTTTTTTATTTTTAATACATTGTCAAAAATGTCCAGAAACCTGTTTTTACTTTGTCATTATGGGGTATTGTGTGTAGATTGATGAAGAAAAAAACGATTTAATCCATTTTAGAATAAGGCTGTAACATAACAACATTTTGAAAAAGTCAAGGGGTCTGAACACTTTCCGAAAGCACTGTATGAAGAGTGGCACTCAGTGATGTGTTGTTTTGGATTTGCCCCAAACATAATGCTTTGTATTCAGGACAAGTTAATTTCTTTGCCACATTTTTTGCAGAGTTACTTTAGTGCCTTATTGCAAACCATCTTTTCACTCTGTCATTTAGGTTAGTATTGTGGACTACAATGTTGTTGATACATCCTCAGTTTTCTCCTACGACAGCCATTAAACTCTGTAACTGTTACAAAATCACCATTGGCCTCATGGTGAAATCCCTTAGCGGTTTCCTTCCTGTCCGGCAATTAAGTCGGGAAGGACGCCTGTATCTTTGTTGTGACTGGGTGTATTGGTACACCATCCAAAGCATAATTAATAACTTTACCATGCTCAAAGGGATATTCAGTGTCTGCTTTTTTTATTTGGACCCATCTACCAATAGGTGCCCTTTGTGAGGCAATGGAAAACTCTCTGATCTTTATGGAATCTGTGCTTGAAATTCACTCCACAACTGAGGGACCTTACAGATCATGTTAAAAAATCATGTTAACTACCGTTATCGCACACAGAGTGAGTCAATGCAACTTATTATGTGACTTGTTGGGCTGATTTTTATTCCTGAACGTATTTAAGCTTGCCATAACAAAGGGGTTGATTACTTATTGACTCAAGACGAGTGACGGTTGGTGACGTTTAAGATAAGGGAGGACAATCTTTTTTTATGAGCATGGCCATATTTCTATTACAGCACATTATTGGATGACTGTCATTCATATCCCATTCACCCAGCTCAATGAAACATCAACAGGTTTGGGCTACTACATGACACTCACATTTTCCCTATACCCATCATGAGGTTGCTACAACCTAGCCACTAAATGAAAGTTAACAAAGTAGGTGCACAGGTCGAGAGTAAAATTTCAGTAATCAAGGTGACAGACAGTGACACATTTAATAGAGCCTTGCACAGTCTTGCCTGCATCTAGCTGATCTAGGGTGTATTCATTAGATCAACAGTTGCAAACAAGAGTTTCTATTGGACAAATTCAGGTATGTTTAACCCCGTTTTGTTCCGTTTGCTTCCATTTAAGAAACCTTTTTTCAACAGAATAGGCAGAATGAATACACCCGTGAATACACACACACAGTTCACTTTCATAGCAGCCACATATAAACAGCATGAACATTTTGCTTGCTGTGTAATTCCTTCTTGCATCTATGCGCTCTCCTCCTCTCACCTTTGTGGACTTCAGTGCACAACACACATCTGTCTGTGACCAGGTGAAAAAACCTTTCTAAGTCAAACCTTCATATCATAACCACAAACAGCTATGCACAGCCTACATCAGGGTTCCCCATCTGCCAGCATGCGGGCTGAATTTGGCCCGCGGGTAGTTTTATTTGTCCCCCCAAGTTCTGATCATTTTCATTGTTGGTCATAAAAGACTGTAAATACACCATGAAATCAGCTCCAAGTGATTTTAATTTTCCCACACTAACAAGTGATTGTATAGAAATGTAAGCAATATTATGTTTTGGTCAAATATTATATCTACAGTTGAAGTCGGAAGTTTACATACACCTTAGCCAAATACATTTAAACCCAGTTTTTCACAATTCCTGACATTTAATCCTCATAAAAAATCCCTGTCTTTTGTCAATTAGGATCACCACATTATTTTAAGAATGTGAAATGTCAGAATAATAGTTGGGAGAACGATTTATTTCAGCTTTTATTTCTTTCATCACATTCCTAGTGGGTCAGAAGTTTACATACACTCAAGTAGTATTTGGTAGCATTGCCTTTAAATTGGTTAACTTGGGTCAAACGTTTCAGGTAGCCTTCCACAAGCTTCCCACAATCAGTTGGGTGAATTGTGGCCCATTCCTCCTGACAGAGCCGGTGTAACTGAGTCAGGTTTGTAGGCCTCCTTGCTGGCACACACTTTTTCAGTTCTGCCCACAAATGTTCTATAGGATTGAGGTCAGGGCTTTGTGATAGCCACTCAAATACCTTGACTTTGTTGTCCTTAAGCCATTTTGCCACAACTTTGGAAGTATGCTTGGGGTCATTGTCCATTTGGAAGACCCATTTGCGACCAAGCTTTAACTTCCTGACTGATGTCTTGAGATGTTGCTTCAATATATCCACAAAATGTTCCTCCCTCATGATGCCATCTATTATGTGAAGTGCACCAGTCCCTCCTGCAGCAAACACCCCCACAACATCATGCGGTTATGGCGGTTTTGGAGCAGTAGCTTCTTCCTTGCTGAGTGGCCTTACAGGTTATGTTGATATAGGACTTGTTTTACTGTGGATATAGATACTTTTGTACCTGTTTCCTGCAGCGTCTCCACAAGGTCCTTCGCTGTTGTTCTGTGATTGATTTGCACTTTTCGCACCAAAGTACGTTAATCTCTAGGAGACAGAATGCGTCTCCTTCCTGAGTGCTATGATGGCTGTGTGGTACCATGGTGTGTGGTCCCAAAAATTACTTGTGTCATGCACAAAGTAGATGTCCTAACCGACTTGCCAAAACTATAGTTTGTTAACAAGAAATTTGTGGAGTGGTTGAAAAACGAGTTTTAATGACTAATACATTATTGTCAGCATATTCGCTAATGTCATAGTCAACATAGCTACTATAACTAACGCCTTAGTAAACCCACTACAATCATGCAGTACAGAATACACTCAGCAAGCAGTTTAGCAGTTACATGGGCCCCGGTGGCAATAAATTAATAAAACCAAAAGCTTACCTTGACTTGGAAGAGATCCAGTGTTGGATAGCCATAGCCAGCTAGTTAACATAGCATCCCTCTCTGCTTGAGCCAGGTGTTTGAGTAGGCTAAACTTGCTAGCTGCATCTGCATTTGAAAGTGACATTTTTTTTACTAAATATAGCTATTTCTCTCTCTCCGTCTTGTTTCTTCATTTTTAAAGAAATTAATTTGTTCAAAAGTATTCAACTATTGTCTTTCTACCTCTTTGAGTCAACTACTCACCACAGTTTATGCACTGCAGTGATAGCTATCTGTAGCTTATGCTTTCAGTACTAGACTAATTCTCTGATCGATTGGGTGGAAAACATGTTAGTTCATGCTGCAAGAGCTCTGATAGGTTGGAGGATGTCCCCCGGAAGTTGTCATAATACTGTGTAAATCTATTGAAAGGGGGTGAGAACCATGATCCTCCTAGGTTTTGTATTGAAGTCAATGTACCCAGAGGATGGAAACTAGCTGTCCTCCGGCTACACCATGGTGCTACACCAGTGCTGTTTAGGCTACTGTAGACTTTTATTGCAAAACAGTGTGTTTTAATCAATTATTTGGTGACGTGAATATATTTATGTATAGTTTTATCTTAAAAGGACCACTAATGTTTCACAATTTAAAAAAAAAATGAAATTCACTGAGGAGGATGGTCCTCCCCTTCCTCTTCTGAGGAGTCTCCACTGCTCAAGACATTATAGCTTTACATTTTATTAATATTTGTAAACATTTCTACTTTGACATTGTGGAGTATTGTGTGTAGATCAGTGGCACAAAATCTCAATTTAATACATTTTTAATTCCGGCTGTACCACAGCAAAATGTTTAAAAAGTCAAGGGGTGTGAATACTTTCTGAACGCACTGTATGCCAATGTGCATTGAAGCTGTTCTGGCTCATGGTGGCCCAACACCCTATTATGACACATTATGATGTTTCCTTTATTTTGGCAGTTATCTGTACTTCTCAGGAACAACACTAACGATACAGTAATGAGGAAAGTAGTTATTAAAGAAAATCTCCTTGCAAAACAAATGTGGACTTCCACTTCCCAGAATGATATCATTGGCAATCACGGCGTCTGAAGCCGATGACTCATACAGTCATGTACTGGCAGGGTATGAGTGTCATCATGTGATTGTAAATGATATGCCTAAACCAACTGAATACGTGCTAACTGCCACTTCTACACATGACTTGGGTCTAATCCTGAATGCTGATTGCTTAAAAGCATATTCCAGCAGGTGTCTATTCCACAAGTTACCACCGGCTAAATCTATGACGTTAAAATGCCTATTTACTCCTTTCCATCTGTCTCACCAGCCCAGCAATTTATAAACTTGATCGGCACTATAAAAAGCATCTAGACATTATCTTACATTTCTTTTAGACTAACATTTTGTTTTCAACATCGGAGATTTGTTTAAACCGTGCTGTCTGTCTCTCTGACATTTACAACATTGTTTCAATATTCAAACTAGATCTCTAGCGGTCCTATAGTAATGAACGTGTTGGGAGTTGGGACGAGACAGGCAGCGTTTCTCAACCAGTCATGAATCAGCTGGCATCACTTTCATGGATATATGCAAAGAAAATGTCAATTGAAAAAAGTTCAAACAAAATTAAGCTCAGCTAGTTTGCAGTCTTTCCAGCTTCAATTTGAAGTGATTGTGTTAGCTGTGTTGTTGGCTAGCTCCTCTGAACAACAGTGTCCTGGCGAGAGAGCACACTTTCTATGCTTGGTGAACTCTCGCCTAATTAGTTCATTTCCTCATTCTTGTATAATACCATGAAATTAGCAGCTATAATAGATTGTTTGAATATCTACCAAAAGCAAGGCAATCTATCTCTATGCTACATGTTCTCTAAAGTATACCCACTTATATTCTAATACAGAAATGACACTCTTGGTAAGCGATTGGGATCTCTTTAATCACCAATTTTTTATTTATTTTATTTTACCTTTATTTAACTAAGCAAATCAGTTAAGAACAAATTCTTATTTACAATGATGGCCTACCCCGGCCAAACCCTAACCTGGACGACGCTGGGCTAATTGTGCGCCGCCCTATGCGACTTCCAATCACAGCTGGTTGTGATACAGCCTGGTATCGAACCAGGGTCTGTAGTGATGCTTCTAGCACTGAGATGCTGTGCCTTAGACCGCTATGCCAATTGGGAGCCCACAATTACTAATTGCATAATATTCCTCCTCTGATTGACCGCTAAAGCTGGAAAACCTGGAAAACCACTAGTTTCCAGAATAATGATGTCTTTGTTATACATTCAGACCACTACCCTTCCGTCCTTGGATTAAGAAACCCCTTACATACACAGTCAATTTGATGTTGTTGGCTTGTGAGCGTGATAAGTGTTGATGAAACTCAACATACCATAAGAGGCATCATTCCATAGTGCCTGTGTTCCAAATGGCACCTTATTCCCTATATAATATAGTGCACTACTTTTCAGTAGGGCCAATAGGGCTCTGGTCAAAAGTAGTGCACTATATAGGGACTAGGGCGCCATTTTGGAATGCACTGCCATTTGGGACGCACAGGTGTTTCACAGTCTGATACACACCAGATATGAATGAGTAAATAGATCACTTGGGGAGACTATATTGTTTCTGGCATAAGAAGCAACTGGAGAACAAGGCATGGTTGTGTGATAAAATGCACAGAATGTACTGATGAATCACTGATATGTGGGCAACACAATAATATAAAATGTCATTTAGCATGCATTAATTTACATATGGGTGGCCACAGCAGGAATTGAACCCACGATACAGACGATGTGCTCTATGAAAAGGAGCCACACAGGACCATAAATATTCAACTCCTCTCAGATTGAATTATTGAAAGACAACATGCGCTAGGTTTAGACAGTTTTGAAAGGGTTAAGGATAAATTCCGTGCGGATACAGAATACAACAGGCCAATGTTCAATGCCATGTAGAAATGTTGTTATGAAAAAAGGCCTCAAACCACATTTTGTGACTCAAGGAACATCTGGAATGTCCTAAATCGGACAGTGACTGAGAACGTCTGTTAGCAACATCTACAGGCATGCATACACAAACACAACTAAAGTTATGGTGACAGGGAAAAAGGAACTAAAAAAAAAAAAAACGTATTTTATCTACCTATCTAACAGGTTAGTTTTTTCCCCTTCACTACACTGAAGCAGCAATTTGATGCTGATGACAACTGCAACCCACAGACTTTTAACGTACTGGCCGGGCTATTTTGGAATGCACTGCCATTTGGGACGCAAGAAAGTGCCAGAAACACTAGAGTCTAGGGTTATTAGGATGAACGTATTACCGCCACACCGACAGTCTGGAGTGCCCGCAGTCACATTCCGCATTTAACTAGGTAAGTCAGTTAAGAACAAATTATTAGTTATTCTATTCCGGCCAAATTCGGACGATTGTGCGCCACCCTATGCAACTCCCAATCACGGCCGGTTGTAAATCCAGACTGGAATCGAATCAGGGTGTCTATAGTGACGCCTCGAGGACTGAGTTGCAGTGCCTTAGACCGCTGCGCCACTCGGGAGCCCACATGACCGTTGAGTCACAGTAACTAGGCTTCTCCAAAATTGAGCTCTGATGCCACTGATGGTCATTAGTAGTTTACCAAACTTGCTATCGGCCAGTCGCTTATCACCGGCGCTCAGCGCTCTATTGTCCCTCTAATCACGCTGACATCAATGCAAATGCTATCGAAAATCAAATGAAACACTTCATGACAGCCCTGGCATTCAGAGTGTGAGCGCAATAGGATCACCTGTTGCGCAGCGAGAGCCAGCTCCTCATAGATAATAGTTCATCCATGGAATGAAAGTGTTTCTATAAACCGATGTGGCGCTACATTTCTATAGGCTATGCGTGAGAAAACAGAGTTTTAAAGGACTTTATCGAAACGAGGAAGATCCCTTCAGCCTTCTATAGGCTAGGCCTACTATATTTATTTCTCAACTTTCCTAATATTAGGCACCTTCTTTCGCTTTACAACAGGACTGGCTGAAATGAACGACGGGGAAAACGTCCTCCATTCGCTATTCGTGCATACGGATGGCACTATAATGGCCCATTCTAAATCAAAACAAATTTCACACATACTGCATTTCATTAAGTATAGGTAAAGACAAGATAAATTGAGAATAGTCTGATGGGTGAGAATATTATCACTTGTGAATGATGCCCAGCGTGTGCAGTCTAAGGCAAGAAACAGTGCGTGCATTTTTCTGCGACTTTTTCAAATCATAGTCACATGATTTATGTAGCCTAGCCCTCAGACCTATATGTTCTGATAAGATTTGTATCACAACTAAAGTGGCCCAATAACTCCAAACGTAGCCGTTTAGGCCCAAGACCCCTGGAACACAGTTAGAGAGCCCATAGCCTACAGAGCCTAGTGAAACATGCGTTGTTATAAACCCAGTCATGGCCTAACATAAGAACGACTCGGAATATTATATTCTGTTCTTCTGAAATAGGCTACACTCTCTTCATATCAATAATGGATTTATTGTGATGGTGTAGGCTATATTAGATGGATTTATTAGACTTGTAGATGTTCCAAACAGCCTACAGGCCACTGATGCGGACATGTGTGGAAGCTGGAGATGCAAAAAAAACCAAACAGGCAGTTATTTGCATGACAATCACCAGTTGACATAAAGTCATGACGGCGACAGCCCGTAAATCTCATGTTATCCATTTCAAAATGAAACTGAATACAACATTAGGTAATGAGTGGAAATACTGCCCGTGAGTCACTGGTGTCCATAACTTTGTCAAAATAAACCCTCTAAATCCACACACGATATACAAATGGTGACTTCCTGTATTATACTTATGCTAAACATCTTTATTCTATTCTACTGAGCAATTTACTTTATGCTCGTATTCTTATCTTTGATTATTTCTTATTGTTGTTGCGTTGTTGAGGAGGAACCTGCAACTAAGCATTTGGATGGACGATGTATACCATGCGTATCCCGTACATACCACGAATAAAACTTGAAACTGAGTCAGTGTATGAAATAAACAAGTATTTAAACACAGTCACGCTGTCTTTAAAGGGCATTTTTAAGTTCACGAGACTCAATGTTTAGCATGGTCCTGTCAGTGTTTGCCTGTTCTATGACTCATGTGGGCTCAGAGGGTGTTCCCACTGATTTAACTCAAGTCTGTTTGGGTAGATCGATGAAAATAAGCCCTGCTTTGGGTAGTAGTTGCTCTCAGGCTCTTAGAGCATTGTTGAAATGGCACGGGAGGAGTCACAGTTTACTTTACAGGCCTTTCAGATGTTTCCACCCATGCAACGTAGAGAGAGAGAGCGAGAAAGAGGGGGAAAAAAGAGAGCGATAGAGCGAGCGCTTCAAGCTGGGAGACATTTAATTAGACTTTTTCACCCCTTCTCATTAGTGACTCATTTAAGCGTGCTAATGGTCTATTTTGGTATAAGTGAATCGATAGGCTTTCCCGCTTTTCCAGTCTCCTGCTGGAGTTATAAATCAAAACATAATTAAAAACAAGGTGGAGTAAGTTAGTGAAATAAACATGTAGGTTTACGCACCACTGCTCGCCACCACTTCCTGCCGTGGAATGGTCTTGGTCCCTCTGAAGGGTACACACCATGTTATTGTTATATTGAAGGCTTGCTGTGTGCAACAGGAAGGGGCAATTGAATGCAATTTAAATTGTTAAAACATTTCTGGGCTGTTTATCTATGAGTAACAGGGTTGACGTGTTATGCTCGACCCACTCAGTTTTCCACCACAAAACCCCGGAAAATTGCCAAAAAGAGAAAAACCAGCTCACCTTGCTTTTGCACTATAATTTGGCTATTATCTAATAGGGGTGACCTTAAAATGAGGGACAGGTTTTTTTGTTTGTTGTAACCTTAAAATGAATCACTAATCTCATGGAATTAATAACACAATTCAGAAATGAGTCAAAGCAACAAAGGAGAAATGTTGGGGTTAAGTGGGATAAAATCTTCATAGAAGCCACAGAGGGACAAGTCAAAATGCTGAATTGTGGCACTTTAGCAAGTCTTAGTTCATATAAAAAAATTAAAAATATATTTTATTGAATTTTGCATGTGGTCAATGTGAAAAAACGACTTATTTTAATATAACAGGCTTTTAACATGTTATATTCGTGCACAATTTATACTTACAATATCAGAAGGGAAGCAACATTTTAAATAAAAAAATGACTCATTTCGTGGACCAAAACAACATCTGTGTTCGCAAGAACACAAGACAACCTCATGCCCACTTACCATCCCTTCTGACATCATTGAATGACTATGGCCGCGTCACATTCCCTACCTAGTGCCATTTGACGCACCCTATTTCTCTGTAATAAGGTCACGAAGGAAAATGGTTCATTCTCAACATCCTGCAAGAAGAATGATTTCCCTAATAAACCTGTTTACATAGACACATTGCAGAACATCGCCGATCAACATAAACGTTCTACAACAACGTCCATTTTATTTGTGTGATGCGTATTTGATTTGGAGCTCGGACATATAAAGTTCGTATGTAAAAAACGACTTCTAAGATGTATACTTTCTGTTTTTCCGAATTCACTTCCCTCACGCGCAAAAAAAAGAAGGAAGCTCGCGCTGCTCCTACGGGCAGGTCTAATACACCATACTGGCAATCATGTTTCATATGAATGTAATTATTCTGTTATGATGAGTTTCAACATTTTCTGGTTGTTGTTATGTTGGTGTCATTGGATACTTCCTAGGTCTATGGTTGTGTTTGCCTCTAGAGATGGGAAGCATGGAGGTCCTCCATTAAGGAGCAGAAGAGAGAGTGGCTCCAGCCCCTGCTCCGTGGACATATCTAATGCTATTTCTGTATGACAGGTACACTCTCTACCCTAGAGCCATGCATTAATATATCTCTATACAGAGTGTACAAAACATCAGGAACACCTGCTCTTTCCATGACATAGACTGACCAGGTGTAAGCTATGATCCCTTATTGATGTCACCTGTTAAATCCACTTCAAATCAGTGGCTGCATTTCAAACTCATAAACAGACACACCCTCGTCCACTTACCCTCGCATTATGCCCTTGGTGGAATACCTGCGGCCATATTTGTCGTCAGTCCAAATGATTAGCCAAGCAAGGGAAGATTGCAACGTAAGCCCCTCAGCCCTTGTTTTTAATTGCGTTTGTGAGTGTACAATTATGTTCACTTCAGGGCCTGAAACGCCCCATCCTTCAATTCGCAATGATTGTACATCCGCTAAGAGAAGTCAGGCAAAAGTTAAAACCTCAAAGCCAATATGGAGTCAACATAGTGTAAGTAAAAACAAACATAAATAAGTTAGAAATTGTGCTACTCATGCACAAACGTCTCGTAAAAGTAATAATGTTTTCGATTGGTTAGCGTTTGAAAATTGTACAAATAAAATATTTTCCTTCTTCAGAAGTTCCAGCTAGCCAGGCTAACGTTATCATACAGTAGGCATATATTAATAATTCTATAGTTAATATAAGTAGACATGCAATTCTAATTGACTGTAGCGCATATAAAGCATCCACAAACTACTGGTGGCTGAACGCAATCCCCGGGATGAGTGAAGAATTTCCGGGCAAAAGGGCGGTCTATTTAAAATGCATTCCTTCCTTCGCCCCTTCCCCTGCAAGTGTATACTCGTCAGACGTCATCAGAAGTGTCCACTTAATTTGAGGACTGACGCTTCGAACACACCGACACTGTAACTGAGCAAAATAGCACACAGCATCATCTGGATATGTATGCAACAACAGTTCAACATTCGCCTTCTGCTACCATTTCTGTCAAGCGGTCTACGCATTACAGTATGACGCATACGTTCGATACATCCAATGTGCTCATCACACCGGACGCACTGCAACTGCGTCTGCGGGGGTTTCATTGGAAACAAATGTAGTTCTGCTGTACCAAAATGCAATGACGCTGTCGGTGTGTTCGAAGCGGGAGGGGAGAGGGTGAATCTGATAAGTGTTTGGACTGCAGCCAGTGTAGATGAAGGGGAGGAGACCGGTTAAAGAAGGATTTTTAAGCCTTGAGACAATTGAGACAGATTTGGTATGTGTGCCATTCAGAGGGTGAATGGGCAAGACAAAAGGTGTAAGTGCCTATGAACTGCGGGGGGTACCAGGCGCACTAGTTTGAGTGTGTCAAGAACGGCAACATTGCTGGGTTTTTCACGCTTAACAGTTTTCCGTCTGTATCAAGAATGGTCCACCACCCAAAGGACATCCAGCCAACTTGACACAACTCTGGAAAGCATTGGAGTCAACATGGGCCAGCATCGCTGTGGAACGCTTTCGACACCTTGTTGAGTCCATGCCCCGATTTAATTGAGGCTGTTTGTGTGCATGTGCAAGATTTGTACAGACTCAGAGCTTCAAAATGGTATATCATACACTGCAGTTGGAGGAAACATGGGAAAGTTATGCTTCTTTGAAATTTGACAAACGTGTTCTCTCACTTAGAGACAAGTAGGACAAATGCTCTAGAAAGATTCAGTTTCTAGAGAGCTCTTTCTTCCGTTGCGCCCATTCCGTTGCCCCATTCAGTGTCGTTCACACCCTCTTAAGTCTTTGCCATCTCTTTATGAATTCACATGGAAACGCATGAGTCATCATGGCATTGTCCTCCTGAAAGTAATTGTTCTACTTAAACTCCCTCTGTGCTTTATCGGTAGCACCAGCTATATTCAGGGCAGCAATGCTTTTGAGAGCTGTGCAGGGTTGGGAGATATGGCCGAAATATCGCATCACAATATTTTTCTAATTATTGAAGGTATTTCATGTTTTTGAATAATAGTTCTAAATATGCTTAATAAGTAGTGCATGACTCTAGGGCGGAAACAAATGCATTCTAAGTGGTTGTAATAGGGCTTTCTGTCATGTTCTGACCTTTATTTCCTTTGTTTTGTCTTTATTTAGTATGGCTCATGGCGTGAGTTGGAGTGGGCAGTCTATGTTTGTGTTTATGTTTTTTTCTATTTCTGTGTTTGGCCTGATATGGTTCTCAATCAGAGGCAGCTGTTTATCGTTGTCCCTGATTGAGAACCATATTTAGGTAGCCTGGGTTTCACTGTAGGTTTGTGGGTGTTTGTTTTCCGTGTGAGTGTTTTGACGCCACACGGTACTGTTTCGGTTTGGTTTATTTCACGTTATCGTTTATTGTTTTGTATTTCATAGTGTTCAGTGCTTTCCTTATTAAAATCGTCATGAACACTTACCACGCCGCATCTTCAGACGAAGAGGAGGAAATCTGCCGTTACAGAAATACCCACCAACAGAGGACCAAACGGCATGGTAATGGGCAGCAGCATCGAACACAAGACTCGTGGACTTGGGGGGGAAATTCTAGACGGGAGAGGACCCTGGGCACAGCCAGGGGAATATCGCCACCCCAAAGCAGAGCTGGAGGCAGCGAAGGCAGAGAGGCGCTGGTATGAGGAGGCAGCACGGCGGCGCAGTTGGAAGCCCGAGAGTCAGCCCCAAAAATGTATTGGGAGGAGGCACACAGGGAGTGTGGCGAAGCCAGGTAGGAGACCTGCGCCAACTTCCTGTGCTTACCGGAGAGAGAGAGGATCCGGGCAGGCACTGTGTTATGCGGTGGAGCGCACAGTTTCCCCAGTGCGTGTGCATAGCCCGGTGCGGTACATTCCAGCTCCTCGTATTGGCCGGGCTAGAGTGGGAATCGAGCCAGGTGCCATGAAGCCGGCTTTACACATCTGGTCTCCAGTGCGTCTCCTCGGGCCGGCATACATGGCACCAGCCTTACGCATGGTGTCCCCGGTTCGCCAGCACAGCCCAGTGCGGCCTATTCCACCTCGCCGCACTGGTCGGGCTACAGGGAGCATTCAACCAGGTAAGGTTGGGCAGGATCGGTGCTCAAGAGCTCCAGTGCGCCTGCACGGTCCGATCTATCCAGTGCCACCTCCACGCACCAGCCCTCCGGTGGCAGCCCCTGCACCAGGCTGTCTCTCCGTTTTCTGCCTACAGGGTCTCCCGCCTGTTCAGCGCTGCCAGAGCCTTCCTCCTCTCTAGCGCTGCCAGAGCCTCCCGCCTGTCCAGCGCTGCCAGAGTCTCTCGTCTGTCCTGAGCTGCTAGAGTCTCTCGTCTGTCCTGAGCTGCTAGAGTCTCTCGTCTGTCCTGAGCTGCTAGAGTCTCTCGTCTGTCCTGAGCTGCTAGAGTCTCCCGTCTGTCCTGAGCTGCTAGAGTCTCCCGTCTGTCCTGAGCTGCTAGAGTCTCCCGTCTGTCCTGAGCTGCTAGAGTCTCCCGTCTGTCCTGAGCTGCTAGAGTCTCCCGTCTGTCCTGAGCTGCTAGAGTCTCCCGTCTGTCCTGAGCTGCTAGAGTCTCCCGTCTGTCCTGAGCTGCTAGAGTCTCCCGTCTGTCCTGAGCTGCTAGAGTCTCCCGTCTGTCCTGAGCTGCTAGAGTCTCCCGTCTGTCCTGAGCTGCTAGAGCCGCCAGTCTGTTCTGAGCCGTCAGTCAGCCAGGACCTGCCAGAGCCGCCAGCCAGCCAGTAGCTGCCAGAGCCGCCAGCCAGCCAGGAGCTGCCAGAGCCGGCCAGCCAGCCAGGAGCTGCCAGAGCCGGCCAGCCAGCCAGCCAGGAGCTGCCAGAGCCGGCCAGCCAGCCAGGAGCTGCCAGAGCCGGCCAGCCAGCCAGGAGCTGCCAGAGCCGGCCAGCCAGCCAGGAGCTGCCAGAGCCGGCCAGCCAGCCAGGAGCTGCCAGAGTCGGCCAGCCAGCCAGGAGCTGCCAGAGTCGGCCAGCCAGCCAGGAGCTGCCAGAGCCGGCCAGCCAGCCAGGAGCTGCCAGAGCCGGCCAGCCAGCCAGTAGCTGCCAGAGCCGGCCAGCCAGCCAGTAGCTGCCAGAGCCGGCCAGCCAGCCAGGAGCTGCCAGAGCCGGCCAGCCAGCCAGGAGCTGCCAGAGCCGGCCAGCCAGCCAGGAGCTGCCAGAGCCGGCCAGCCAGCCAGGAGCTGCCAGAGCCGGCCAGCCAGCCAGGAGCTGCCAGAGTCGGCCAGCCAGCCAGGAGCTGCCAGAGTCGGCCAGCCAGCCAGGAGCTGCCAGAGTCGGCCAGCCAGCCAGGAGCTGCCAGAGCCGGCCAGCCAGCCAGGAGCTGCCAGAGCCGGCCAGCCAGCCAGTAGCTGCCAGAGCCGGCCAGCCAGCCAGTAGCTGCCAGAGCCGGCCAGCCAGCCAGGAGCTGCCAGAGCCGGCCAGCCAGCCAGGAGCTGCCAGAGCCGGCCAGCCAGCCAGGATCTGCCAGAGCCAACAGTCAGCCAGGGGATGCCAGAATCGGCCTTCACTCCGGAGCTGCTGGAGTCTCCCGCCTGTCCGGAGCTGCTAGAGCCGCCAGTCTGTTCTGAGCCGTCAGTCAGCCAGGATCTGCCAGAGCCGCCCAGCCAGCCAGGATCTGCCAGAGCCGCCAGCCAGCCAGGATCTGCCAGAGCCGCCAGCCAGCCAGGGGATGTCAGAATCGGCCTTCACTCTGGAGCTGCTGGAGTCTCCCGCCTGTCCGGTGCTGCCGGAGGCGTTCTTCACTCCGGCGCTGCCGGAGTCTCCTATTTTCCACCATAATTTGCAAATAAATTCATTTATTAGCCTTTTAAAATGATAAACTTGGATTAGCTAATACAACGTGCCATTGGAACACAATAGTAATGGTTGCTGATAATGGGCCTCTGTACGCCTATGCCGTTTCCAGCTACAATAGTCATTTACAACATTCGCAAAGTCTACATTGTATTTCTGATCAATTCTTTTTTATTTTAATGGACAAAAAATTTGCTTTTCTTTAAAAAACAAGGACATTTCTAAGTGACCCCAAACTGTTGAACGGTAGTATACGTATCAAAAGTAAAAGTATAAATCATTTCAAATTGCTTATATTAAACAAAGCATACGGCACAAATGTTTTTGTTAATTTACTGATAGCCAGGGGCACACTCCAACACAGACATAATTTACTGATAGCCAGGGGCACACTCCAACACAGACATAATTTACTGATAGCCAGGGGCACACTCCAACACAGACATAATTTACTGATAGCCAGGGGCACACTCCAACACAGACATAATTTACTGATAGCCAGGGGCACACTCCAACACAGACATAATTTACTGATAGCCAGGGGCACACTCCAACACAGACATAATTTACTGATAGCCAGGGGCACACTCCAACACAGACATAATTTACTGATAGCCAGGGGCACACTCCAACACAGACATAACTTACTGATAGCCAGGGGCACACTCCAACACAGACATAACTTACAAACAAAGCATTTGTGTTTAGTGAGTCCTCCAGGTCAGCGGCAGTAGGGATGACCAGGGATGTTCTCTTGATAAGTATGTGAATTGGACCATTTTCCTGTCAAAATGTAACGAGTACTTTTGGGTGTCAGCAAAAATGTATGGAGTGAAAAGTACATTATTTTCTTTAGGAATGTTGTGAAGTAAAAGTAGTCAAAAATATAAACTGTAAAGAAATAGTACAGATACCCCAAAAAACGACTTAAATAGTACTTCAAAGTATTTTTTACTTAAGTACTTTACACCACTACCTGCTGAGAAGGAAGCGGGTGCTGTCTCATGAACTCTGTGACCTAATGGAGCATGGGCCTGACCTTTAGCCATCTGGAGAAACAGTCTGGCATCTGCAGGGACAGATCTGGAGAGGCTACACACACACACACACACACAATAATGTGATGATAAGGTGTAGTTTTAGTATCATGTGAACCAAAATACCTTTCTGCAATCTGCAGCCCAACCTGGGCCAACGGCTCCACACTCTGGCCAAACTGGGCAGCATTCGGAGCACTGGCATTGCCCAGGACGTGGCGGACATAGACGCCCTAAATCAGAGAGAAAGATAGAGTGGGAATGACAGACAGAATAAAGCGAGAAAAATCACAATTTATGATCCGCTGTGATCCATTTACGATCCTCCTGAATTTATGATCCTCCTGATTTTCACATCAGTGTGAAAAAGGGAAAATGCCAATGGTGTCTATTTTCAACCGGGGGTCAGAGATAGATGAAAGCCAATGCAGATTGATGAAGAAAAAAAAGTTTTGAATTTAAGCCTCTCCTCTTTACAGAACACACCCCAGGAGTCTGCTTTGGTTTGCCGTGTTCAGGTACAGACAAAAGATAATGAAAGCAGACAAGATAAAAAAGTGTGTGTGTCTTGATGAGATTTAATTAGATGAGAATGTGGACCTGGGAATAATTTGAGCTCATTAGCTGCCTCTTCAGCTGAACAGCCCCAAAGAGATGACAAGCTGGGAGATAGAGAAACTCCTACAGTGTGTTTGTGTGTTCCTTCATTTACACCAGTCCATCTAACGTCAGTGAAAAGGTGCATCTTATCACACAGCTCTATGGGGAGTAATTACACACCCCTTAATGCACCCTGTGTGCATGTTTGTGTGTGAAAGAGAGTGACTAACCTGAGCAATCCCTGCCATCTTAAAGACATGGAGGGCCAGGTAGAAGTTGAGCTGAGGGAGAGAGGATGGGATCCCTCGGCAGCGGCAGTAGATGGAGATCAGGTCCTCAGGAGTGGGTACATCTGGCCATTGAGAGAGAAATGCAGACATTGGAAACTTAAGGCGTCCGCATACATAGGTTCGGTTAGCTTCTATCAGAATTCGGCTTGGCGAAGCGACTGTCTTTGCTCTCATACTCCCAAAAGCCCTTCGCTTGAAAAAGTAGAAAAAAATAGGCAATATTACTGTTGTTTGTCCCTTTGGAGCCACCGTAGCAACAACATAGGCAGAAACACTTCCTCAAAATAGTCAGAATTAAGATTAAGATTAAGATAAATCAAGAAATCTGTCATTCATTTTGACAAGGAGGTCTTAGTCGCACAATTTTACATCTACAATAGCTTAGATGTTTGATTAAGTATTTCTCAAGTGAAAAAAATGTGCATGAAAACTAGTCGTCTCTCGCTGAATGACAACAAATGTTCCCACTCCTACTACTAGTAGTACTGTTGACCAATCACAGACGAAGGGGACATAGACTTTGGTGGCCGAAGTCTTCGACTTGCCTCAAGAAAACATTTTGTGTGTGTGAACTGCCAAAGACCAGAATGAACAAAAACGTCACAAAATGTAGTAATAACATATGCGCAAACTGTTCTGACTGGGAAGCATATGGTGAGCTTAGCGTGTGTGTACTTTACTGTATTTATACTTAGAATGCAGTTTTTCAATGGTAAAAGTTCAAAAATAGCTGGAGTGGGACCTTTAACTTAGGGTTTAGAGATCAGAAGCTGATCCTGCCTTCAGCATTTCTAACAGTGTCAGATATAAGAGCTCAGAGGTCATACCCTCCACACCCTTCAGGCTGCCCATGCTTTTGAGGATGCTGAGGCTACTGGGCTAATAGTTGGGCATCAGGAAGTAGGGCAGGTCTGCCATTGGCTGGCCCGTAGTGGATAGCTCCCAGTCCAACACAGCCACCACACGTGCCTGGAGAGAGAGCATACACCAACACACATCCAATTCATTCCAACTACCAAGCTACCCCCATATTCAATAAAAGCATGGCCCGTATTCAAAAAGTGTCACAGAGTAGATGATCCACGATCAGGACCCACCTGTCCCATGTGATCTTATTCATTATGATCTAGATCAGCAGTGAGATGGAGCAAGGCCCACAACACTACCTCAGTAGGATGGAATATCAGGTCGTCCACTCGAAAATCCCCATGGACGAGGGCCACTTCATTTGATTGTCATTAGTGGACATGTTGCTCATCAGCCAATTCTGGGTAATAAACGGTAAAAAATACTAAGTGCTTTAATGATGAACTTTGAGAATGGAAGGGATTTTGTTATGTATTGGCTGTTTTTGTTCTGTTACTGCTGTATCATTTTTCTCATGTTTTTTTTCTTCCGTGAACCGTATGTGAGGCAGGTAGCCTAGTGGTGTGAGCGTTGGGCCAGTAACCACTGTTCCCCTAGTGCCGAAGACCTGGATGTCGATTAAGGCAGCCCCCCCACACCTCTCTGATTCAGAAGGGTTGGGTTAAACGCGGAAGACACATTTCAGTTGAAGGCATTCAGTTGTACAACTTTACCATATAATTAAAAATGACAAAAATATTGAAAAGAGACAGGGATGGGAATTTGTGGAGGATATCCATCCTCTACCTGTCTCTTGCAGTAGCCAGGCCTTCTCCCCTACCCATCTAGGAGTGAGGACGGGCCAGAACCTCCACTGCTGCCCAGAACCTCCACAAACAGGGCTGCCCTCTCCGCTGCAGGCTGAGGTACTGGGTACCCAGCAGAGAACAAGGCCTTCTGACACAATACTCTCTGTCCACCTCAACACACCAATGACAGAGAAGAATCCTTTCAAATAAATATGAGCAATTCATACATAACATAATGTGTCAAATCATAAGCGTTGACAGAGTAGAGCGTCAAAGCCAGCTGTTTAGCCTACTTTGTCTCCCTCTATTGGACATAAATTATACAGCTAAAAAACAGAAACAACTATGTCAATGAGGAGTGCCTACCAGATGACTGCCTCATGAAGCTGGTTGAGAGAATGCCAAGAGTGTGTAAAGCTGTCATCAAGGCAAAGGGTGGCTACTTTGAAGAATCTCAACTATAAAATATATTTTGATTTGTTTAACACGGTTTTGGTTACTACATGATTCCATATGTGTTATTTCATAGTTTTGATGTCTTCACTATTATTCTACAATGTTAAAAAAACAAAAAATGAGTAGATCTGTCCAAACTTTTAACTGGTACTGTAAATAGTAAAGTACAGATACCCCCCAAAAACGACTTAAGTAGTGCTTTAAAGTATTTTTTTAACTTAAGTACCATACACCACTGGCTATATAGAGCGGGTGCCGATTCCGAGTCAATATGCAGAGAGGTAAAGGTTAATCGAGGTTATTTACACATGTCGGTAGGGCTAAAGTGACTAGATAATAAACAGATAACATATAATAAATAGATAATAAACAGTGAGTAGCAGTAGTGTAAAAACAGAGGGGGGGGGGGGGGGGGGGGGGGGGCAATGTAAATAGCCATTTGATTAATTGTTCGTCAGTCTTATGGTTTGGGGGTGGAAGCTGTTAAGGAGCCTTTTGGACCTAGACTTGGCGCTCCGGTACCGCTTGCCGTGCGGTAGCAGAAAGAATAGTCTATGACTTGGGTGACTGGAGTCCAATTTTTTGCGTCTTCCTTACCGCTGATCACACGTAAACACAGGTCAGTTTCATAGCAGCCACTTTGTACTGCTTGTCACCTCTATGTGCTCTCCTCCTCTCACCTCTTCCCTTGGCTTGTGGACTTCAATGCACAACACATCAGCTGTATGTGACCAGGCGAAGAAAATAAAAAAATCCAAGCCAAACCGCTACACACAGCCTAGATCGTTGTCACCATATCAGCTAAAGTAATGTCACAGTCAGCCTAGATAATAGAACTAATGTGATAGTAAACCCACTACAATCATGCAGTAACGTTACAGTGTAGTCAGTAAGCAGTTACACCGGCAGGCCCCGGTGGCAATACATTTGTGATACCAAAAGCTTACCTTGACTTGGAAGAGTTCCAGTGTTGTGTTGGAAAGTCATAGCCAGCTAGCACCCCTCTGTTTGTGAAGGCTGTTTCAGTAGGCTAAAGTGAAACTGAAAGTGAAAAAAAAGAGACAAAATCTCTCTCTAGCTTCTCCTTCATTTAGAAAGAAATTAATTTATTCAAAACTGTTCAACTATTGTCTTTCTCTCTCTTTGAGTCAACTACTCACCACATTTTATACACTGTAGCTTACACTTTCAGTACCCGATAATTCTCGGATTCTTTGATTGGTTGGACAACATGTCAATTCATGCTGAAACAGCTCTGATAGGCTGGAGGACATCCTCCGGAAGTTGTCATAATCACTATGTAAGTCTATGGAAGGGGTGTGAGAACCATGAGCCTCCTAGGCTTTGTATTGAAGTCGATGTACCGAGAGGAGAACGGAAGTTAGCTGTCCTTTGCTACACAATGGTGCTCGCTACAGAGTGATGTTGAGGCTACTGTAGACCTTTGCAAAATAGTGTTTTAATCAATTATTTGGTGACATGATTATATTGAGTATCGTTTAATCTAAAAAATATAACTTTTTAAATGTTTTACAATTTACTTTTTTAAATGAAATTCACTGAGGAGGATGGTCCTCCTCTTCCTCCTCTGAGGAGCCTCCACTGGAAAAGTGGGGTTGGACTGTGGTGGCAGTGGTTAGAGCGTTGGACTAGTATCCTGAAAAGTTGCAAGATCGAATCCCCCGAGCTGACGAGGTACAAATCTGTCGTTCTACCCCTGAACAAGTCAGTTAACCCACTGTTCCTAGGCAGTCGTTGAAATTAAGAATGCGTTCTTAAATGACTTACCTAGTTAAATAAATGTAAATAACTATCCAGCACTGAAATGATTAGACACGAAGGCTTGGACCGTGACTCACAAAATGTAATGAAGCATGCACAATTTAGCGATTTACCTGCATTGTCAGACAGTGAGCTTGTCATTGTTGGACACTCCTTATGTCTTTCCTGCTAGATATAGCTGAAGATTGACAATGTTGAACATGTGATGTTCACGAACAGGAGTTGTTTGGTCTTCCATAATTCGGTGTGGATGAATCTTTTGAAAAAGCAAAGGTACAATTAATACAACATAGATTGTCGAATTGTTTCGTTTCAGTGCATTACAAATCAAACCTTGCGCAAATCAGATGTTTGACGTTTTCTGTAAACCGTCACCGCAAGAGCGACTGAGCTCAATTCACAGATCTGTAAAAGCACATTATTTGCTGAAGGCAGGCACTGAGCGATGGTAGAATTTACAGATAGCGTAGAGATCGTGTACAGTGGGAACTATTTTACTCACCGCAGATTGTTTCCGCCCGGGCGTAATTTACAGAAACGCAGGCTGACAGCTGATTCGAGCTCTGTAGACGTGTACTAGTTGTCATCCATCGCTTGTGATCTTTATTTAATTGTTAAGGCTTTGCAATCTAAGCATTTTACATTTGAACAACGGAGAAGTTAGTGTGCCTTATTCCTTATAGAAACATGACCTCAGTCGAAGAACTGAAGCTACGAGTGAGAGAGCTGGAGAATGAGTTGATCAAGTGTAAGCAAAAGCGATGTACGGCGATGTGTGCGGAGGAACCTGCTGACAACAATCATCCTCATCACAGACCAAGGATCGACAAAATGAGTGCTGAAGTAGTGGACTCAAACCCATACAGGTAGCTAGCTATGTTAAACTGTCAAAATCTAACGGCCGCGAATGGAGTCATTTGTGATAATAAATGCACAAGACTAGCTACCTGATCTGGTTGACACCCCAGAAAAAGGGCCGGCACGTTCCATATGGTGTAAACTGCTTACTTCAACATGTTCTTCTTACCTTACAGTCGTCTGATGGCTTTGAAGCGAATGGGCATTGTTGAAGATTATGAGGTAATATATTACATTCTATTGTTATCTGATACACACAAATGTTACCCAATTCCAGTATTTCACCAATATTGCCAGGCTTTGAAGAAATCCCTGTTGCAGGATTCCTGGATTTTTGGAATTTTAAAACTGTACAGATCTAATATGACAATAACATGGCATGCGTTTCTATCCAACTGTTAAACAGAAAATCCGGACCTTCACTGTAGCTGTGGTGGGTGTTGGAGGAGTTGGAAGCGTGACTGCAGAAATGCTCACAAGATGTGGCATTGGTAAGGTAATACAAATTTCACATTACTACATCAATATATCTTTATATCATTCCTTTTAACCGTCTGCTTCCGATGGACAATGTCCATCAGTGCAACATGCATTGCGTCATTCTGCCTCTTTCCTCTTTGAACAGCTCATCCTGTTTGACTATGACAAAGTGGAGCTGGCCAATATGAACAGGCTTTTCTTCCAGCCTCACCAGGCTGGCCTCAGCAAAGTAGAAGCAGCGGAACACACACTCAGGTACAGTTACCTGGTGGGGGGGGGGGTTGTGTCCTGCTGAACACACCCCATGAGTGATACCCCAGATATTTAAATGGTTTTATATTATATCATGTCGCTATAAGGTGCTGGCATATTAAAAAATTATGTTAACAGGACTATCAACCCAGATGTGCAGTTTGAGACCCACAACTATAACATCACCACCATGGACAATTTTGCACATTTCATGGATCGCATAAGGTGAGAAGTGGTGTCCTCTCCTAAGTGCCATACTGCTTGTGCGGTCATTTGTACAGAGTGTTTTCAGTATTGAATTGCTCCACTGTGCTGTTCCATACAGCATGAGTGTTTTCTCTCTGTTCTCTGACTTTCAAGTTCATTAGATACCATAATTGCATAACTGTATGAAATTGGATACTGTAATGTACATGAGGACAACTCTGAAATAAACACGTAAAATCACGTAAAATAATCTAGAAATGGGGTTCTTTTGGTTAACGTTTCAGTGTCTAGAGAGGCACAGTACCAGTCTAAAGTTTGGACGCCTACTAATTTTTACTATTTTCTACATTGTAGAATAATAGTGAAGACATAACTATGAAATAACACAAATGGAATCATGTAGTAACCACAATGGTGTTAAAGAAATTAAAAACAATATTTTGATTCTTCAAAGTAACCACCATTTGCCTTGACTACAGCTTTGCACACTCTTGGCATTCTCTCAACCAGCTTCATGAGGTAGTCACCTGGAATGCATTTTAATTAACAGGTGTGCCCTGTTAAAGTTAATTTGTGGCATTTATTTCCTTAATTTGTTTGAGCCAGAGAAATTACATTCCATCGTTACTTTAAGACATGAAGGTCTGTCAATACGGAAAATATCACAAACTTTGAACGTTTCTTCAAGTGCAGTCGCAGAAACCATGAAGCGCTATGATGAAACAGGCTCTCATGATGACCGCCACAGGAAAGGAAGACCCAGAGTTACCTCTGCTGCAGAGGATAATAAGTTCATTAGTTTCCAGCCTCAGAAATTGCAGCCAAAATAAATCCTTCAGAGTTCAAGTAACAGACACATCTCAACATCATATGTTCAGAGGAGACTGCGTGAATTGGGTCTTCATGGTCGAATTGCTGCAAAGAAACCACTACTAAAGGACACCAATAATAATAAGTCGTCTTTGTGAGACACGGAGTAAGTGAACGGATGATCTCCGACTGTGTGGTTCCCACCGTGAAGCATGGAGGAGGAAGTGCGGGGGTGCTTTGCTGGTGACACTGTCAGTGATTTATTTAGAATTCAAGGCACACTTAACCAGCATGGCTACCACAGCATTCTGCAGTGATACGCCATCCCATCTGGTTTGCGCTTAGTGGTACTATTATTTGTTTTTCAACCAGCCAATGACCTAACACACCTCCAGGCTGTGTAAGGGCTATATGACCAAGAAGGAGAGTGATGGAGTGCTGCATCAGATGATCTGGCCTCCACAATCACTTAACTTCAACCAAATTGAGATGGTTTCGGGATGAGTTGGACCGCAGAGTGAAGGAAAAGCAGCCAACAAGGGTTTAGCATATGTGGGAACTCCTTCAAGACTGTTGGAAAATCATTCCAGGTGAAGCTAGTTGAGAGAATTCCAAGACTGTGCAAAGCTGTCAAGGCAAAGGGTGGCTACTTTGAAGAATCTCAAATATAAAATATATTTTGATTTGTTTAATATGTGTTTTTTTTTTTTGGGGGGGGGGGGTTACTACATGATTCCAAATGTGTTATTTCATAGTTTTGTTTTCTTCACTATTATTCTACAGTGTAGAAAATAGTAAAAATAAAGAAAAACCCTTGACTGGTACTGTATAATATCATCTTAATTTCAGCCAGTTTGCTACAGCAGGATAATAATCCTGCAGCAACAAGAAATGTGAATTATAATGTCTGTAGGGGTTGATATATTTTTCGTAAGGGAAAATCAAGTCTGAAATTTCAAAGTGGAAATATATGAACTTCAGAAGCCTTTTTTGAACCTCAAATGTTGTCCTGCAAAAGGGGGATCAAATTAAGATCCTATATCTGTACCACTGGGTCGCCTACATTACAAATAACGTAAAAGAATATCCACATGTTCACTACAAGGTTAGCCTGCATGCTCTCCTGTTCATAAGTACTCTCTGTGTTGTCTCAGTCATGGAGCGCTTCAAGATGGAAAGGCTGTGGATCTGGTCCTGAGCTGTGTGGACAACTTTGAGGCCCGGATGGCCATCAACACAGTCAGTACTAACCTATATCCCTCCTTCCCTGACTATAAAACATTACATGATTGAGTTGGTGAAGATCTAGATGATGCATGTTGGTCATCTTCTTGCTGCCTAGGCGTGTAACGAGCTGAGTCAGATCTGGATGGAGTCGGGTGTTAGTGAGAACGCCGTGTCTGGACATATCCAGCTCATCATCCCCGGGGAGACGGCCTGCTTCGCAGTACGTCACAACACACACTTGCTTTATAGGCAATAGACTGTGTCAGAAAATGAATCGCGGCAGATGGTGTTACGCTAACCCAATGTTAACATTTTATGCCTTTCCATAACCCTTATCTTAATTCACTGAAGCTATTCCTAACCATAACCCAATCCTTGTTTCAAACCATAACACTGACCTTAAATAACTTTCACCGTGCAATGCACTTGTTTCCTTCTCCGTGTGGACAGTGTGCTCCTCCCCTGGTGGTGGCGGCCAACATCGACGAGAAGACCCTGAAGAGGGAGGGGGTGTGCGCCGCCAGCCTACCCACCACCATGGGCGTGGTGGCAGGGATCCTGGTCCAAAACGTCCTCAAGTAAGATATGGAAGACCTTCGTTTGTAAATGAGCCCTGGGTCATAGTCATTAGGCACCAAACGGAATACAACGTATTGAAACCCCGGGAGGGACTACCTGAACTTGTCCAAATAAGAAACACTTGGTTTTTCTGGTGGGAAGCTACGATGCGCCCTAATGAATATGACCCTGATCATAGCCCACATTTCACAAATGCCCATAACAGGGTTTCCTGTGATATTCAAACAATGGGTTGTGGTCCTCAGGTACCTGTTGAAGTTTGGCACAGTCAGTCACTACCTGGGCTACAACGCTATGCAGGACTTCTTCCCCACTATGGCCATGAAGGCCAACCCCACGTGCGATGACCGCCACTGCAGGAAACAGCAGGACGTCTATAAGGTGACTGACCAATGAGGCCCTTATTTTTCTATCTCTTTCTCCCTCATATATCATGACCTGGGCTGTTTGAGGGGATGTACATGACCTGGTACAGTTGTAATTCAGTTGTGTTTGTGCTTTGTGACCCAAAGAAAAAAGAGGCAGAGCGGCCGAAAAAGGTTGTAGAGCAGGCGGTGGAGGAGGAGGTGGTTCACGAGGAGAACGACTGGGGTGAGTTAGCTAGAGTGTTGATGTTGCCTAAATTTGTTGTCCATAGTTAGTGATACTGTCTAGCTACCATTACTGACCTATGGTTTTGCTCTGTTAGGTATTGAGCTTGTGTCGGAGCAGACGGACCAGGAACTCCAAGCCGCCTCCGGCCCAGTCCCTGACCTCCCAGAGGGCATCACTGTGGCCTACACCATCCCTGACAAGGTCAGTACCAGGCAAACCTAATAAGAATACTATGTTATTGTAGCGATTTCTTAACGAACGGCGACAGTGCAACGCTCCTTGTTGGTCTCAAACCCGGGGTCTTCAAGCCACACCTGCTAAACACTGCTCCAATAAGGCATCTCAAGTAAGTTTAGACTAATAATGCCATGTCTTCTTTTTCCAGGAGACGGGGACATCAGAAGGGGAGACGGTGGAGGAAACGGAACAGAGTCTAGAGGAGCTGATGGCTCAGATGAGGACGATGTAACTAGGACCGGACAATCCGTCGTTATCATCGTCATGCATCGCTTATCTCAGCAACATCACAGTGAACCTACACAGCAAATTGGCCAGTGTTGCCTAGTGTTGATTTTTTTTTTTGTGTAACATTTCTACTATTGAAGGCGTTAATGAGGCTTTACAGTAACCAGTGTGGTAATTTAACACTGAAAAGTGTGGACCCGTATAGACATTGGAACAGTTACATTTAAGACTGCGTTGATTTAACACTGGAGAATTTGCTGTGTACCGCCTTTTTAATAACTAAGCAGACGCCACGCAAAGCTCCATTGCAGGAGGTACGCTGTATCTTACTGTCTCTCCATGTTCTAAAATGGAGCCAAGTTCTATCTTACCCTCTAACCCTACTACAGTATCAATACTCCTTAATGCAAGTACTTTTGCTCTTTTGACAAAGCGAATGCCATGCATGGTTAATGACCTTAAGTGCTGCTGTTGAGAATGATCTTCATATTCCCCAAAGGTAGGAATTTACTAGTGTACGCCCGTTCAGTATGGAAGCACATAGCTGTCGAAATGTCCATTTCAGCATCGGAGAGCACAAACTGGTAGTTGAAATAACCGATCCTGACCCTAAATTTTATGCAATTCTCTGAAATGAATATCTTTGTTGTAATGGACCAGGTACATACAGATGTTATCGGTCTAATGAATTATGCTAATGTGTCAGCTGTTGACTGAGTGGAAAGATTGTTGTAACACTCGGAATTGAATATTGCCGAAGTTCAGCATTACAGCGTGATTTAAATTGAAGGGCAATATTCCCACTTGAGTGGAGACCGAGTTCACAGTAAAGGTTGCATGTCGGCTCAATCGGAAATGACCTAAACGGTTCTACCACGCAATCTAACGCTTCAGTGGTACAGCTTGAACGATGCCCTAAGCCTCCGATCTACTACGACTACTGTATAGAATGCTTATTAATGAATTAAACTGTATTGTTAATGCATTTCCCACCATCTAAAATATTTTTTGAATGATAGCGAATGAGGCCTAACATTTCTCCGCATGACCAACCTGCTTTTACTGTACCTGCGTCCTGTCTCGCTCTGGTCCAGACCGCGACGAAGAACGAGTGGGCTCTGCATTCATTGTTGTGGTGGCACGAAGGACCACTGCTACTCCATGTCATGCTCTCAGCTGTTTAAACTGATATATACCTGTAACCCAAAACAGTCTCTGCTGAAACTGTATTGACTGACTCTCTGTGCACACCTTGTTTCAATAAAGTATTTATTAGCCAGAATACATTTGATTAGTTTATGGTATTTCATTTACAGATTCTTACAATGACAGGAGTACACAGTAAGACCATGCACTTAGTATGTTTGGCACATATGACAGGGTTTTGGTACCTTATGTAACCTTTGGCTTCATGTTCATTCACACAGACAATGAAGGCTCAACTTATTCATTAGTGCACAAAGTAGCAAAATGATGGACAAGTTCAGGGTCCGCTTCCTTCCATTTGATGTCTAGTGACTAAACCTCAGTGAAATTGTGTGGTGAGACAAGTCAGAACCTCTGCAACAGGGCAGAATTCTGGAAAAACTGATGGCATGGGTTTGAAACCCATTATTTGACTTGCATAAATACTTCACGTGAGGTAAATACATTTAAAACTGCTCAGTGACCATATATATACAATTATTGATATGCACCATGGCATGAGATCAAGGTTCCATCTTGAAACAGGCATATGTCATAGTTTACATGAATAAAATATCTATTACTGTACTGCATGAAGACTTGGCACTGATTGCATAACCGGCACAGCAAAAGCACCTGAGCTCAGTATTCTGTGACAATACAGCTCCAAAATGTGTTTTTATATGAGCATGCATACGATAGTTATGGAAGTGTACAGCTGTAGGAATTTCCATTTTGGACATTTAGCAGACACCCTTATCCAGAGCGACTTACGTTATTGGTGACATGGATGAATCAATTACCATTATCAAATTCAAAATGTCATTTCAACAGTTATACACTTCCATAGGTACCAACAGTGAGCTATTGAAATTTGGAAAAATTCGTAAATATAGAATAAAAAAAAAACCTTCTTAACCTGAGTTTCAGGCCCCGACAAGGGCGGTGTTGACATCATTTCACATTCTTTCATAATAATAATAATAATAATACATGATTACATTAATATATATCTTTAAAAAAACAAAACACAATACAGCCATTTAACAGACATTAAATAAAGCATACTTCATATTTTCATGAAGGCAGTTAGCTACAGTACACTTAACAGGCGACATTACAACACTGTTCCATCTCAAAGCAGCATAAAGAACCATTGAGAGTTCCATGGACATTCTTCTCAGGAATGCAGATTGTGGACCCTGGCTGTATTTCAATTCCCTTTCCGTGATTCCCCAGACCCTATCTCACCACCTTCTCAAAGAGCATCGTTGGAGGAGAAAATCCAAGGTCCCTACCCTTGGACCTTCTCCACCAATGAGGAAAGGTCACACGTGGAATAGAGGGAAGACACATTGGGAAAGAGCCCTAGTGTTCTAGGTCCCTCAGGGGTGAGGAGATAGAGGGAGGGATCACCTGGGGGCATGTGGGAGAGGGGCGGGCCCTCGCAGGCTAAACGTGTCCCCACTGGACGAGTGCCGAGACGGGGCCTTCCCACACACCAGAGACGGCTCCGCCTCTTTGATCTCCATGGCTCGCTTGTAAAGCTCTGCTGCTTTCTCAAAGTCCCCCTCCTCATAGCTGGGGGAGCGAGAGAGAGAGGAGGGAAGAGAGAATAATGGACAGAAGAGAGAGAGAAAAGGTAACCGGGTTCATAAAGAGATATGGGGATGAAAATAAAACTAGTCCTTCAGTTTATAGTACTGTATATGTGTATTAACAATAAGATAATGTGTATGAGTGTGTGTGTTTCACTATTTTTCAATGTCATGACAATTCCCTTGTAAAATCATACCAAAATACAAAATCAACCAAAGAAAAGTTGGTAGAATGTTGGAAATTAGAATGTTTGGTTGATAAGAGCAACAGTGTTGATTTGAAACCCATTCTATTTCTTTGCCATGGTGACTTTATTCATAAGAATAACATTTCATTTGTATTATGATAAGATCACAAGAGCAACTTTAGTAGAATTTCAAATGTTAGAATGTTTGGTTGAATAGCAACAATGTTGATTTGGAACTCAGCTCTGGTGGCCACAACCCCAAGCCTCGATGTGCGACTTGCTTCTGCTATCTAATATTATAAACTCAGCAAAAAAAAGAAACGTCCTCTCACTGTCAACTACGTTTATTTTCAGCAAACTTAACATGTGCAAATATTTGTATGAACATTAGATTCAACAACAGACATAAACTGAACAAGTTCCAGATATGTGACTAACATAAATTGAATAATGTGTCCCTGAACAAAGGGGGGGGCAAAATCAAAAGTAACAGTCAGTATCTGATGTGGCCACCAGCTGCATTAAGTACTGCAGTGCATCTCCTCCTCATGGACTGCACCAGATTTGCCCGTTCTTGCTGTGAGATGTTACCCCACTCTTCCACCAAGGCACCTGCAAGTTTCGGGACATTTCTGGGGGGGAATGGCCCTAGCCCTCACCCTCCGATCCAACAGGTCTCAGACGTGCTCAATGAGATTGAGATCCGGGCTCTTCACTGGCCTTGGCAGAAAACTGACATTCCTGTCTTGCAGGAAATCAGGCACAGAACGAGCAGTATGGCTGGTGGCATTGCCATGCTGGAGGGTCATGTCAGGATGAGCCTGCAGGAAGAGTACCACATGAGGGAGGAGGATGTCTTCCCTGTAACACACAGCATTGAGATTACCTGCAATGACAACAAGCTCAGTTCGATGATGCTGTGACACACCGCCCCAGACCATGACGGACCCTCCACTTCCAAATCAATCCCGCTCCAGAGTACAGGCCTCGGTGTAACGCCCATTCCTTAGACGATAAACACGAATCCGACCATCACCCCTGGTGAGACAAAACCGCGACTCGTCAGTGAAGAAACACTTTTTGCCAGTCCTGTCTGGTCCAGCGACGGTGGGTTTGTGCCGATAGGCGACGTTGTTGCCGGTGATGTCTGGCAAGGACCTGCCTTACAACAGGCCTACAAGCCCTCAGTCCAGCCCATCTCAGCCTATTGCGGAAAGTCTGAGCACTGATGGAGGGATTGTGCGTTCCTGGTGTAACTCGGGCAGTTGTTGTTGCCATCCTGTACCTGTCCCGCAGGTGTGATGTTCGGATGTACCGATCCTGTGCAGGTGTTGTTACCAGTGGTCTGCAACTGCGAGGACGATCAGCTGTCCGTCCTGTCTCCCTGTAGCGCTGTCTTAGGCATCTCACAGTACGGACATTACAATTTATTGCCCTGGCCATATCTGCAGTCCTCATGCCTCCTTGCAGCGAGCAGGGACCTTGGTCATCTTTCTTTTGGTGTTTTTCAGAGTCAGTAGAAAGGCCTCTTTAGTGTCCTACGTTTTCATAACTGTGACCTAAATTGCCTACCATCTGTAAGCTGTTAGTGTCTTAATTAACAACCGTTCCACAGGTGCATGTTCATGAATTGTTTATGGTTCATTGAACAAGCATGTGAAACAGTGTTTAAACCCTTTACAATGAAGATCTGTGAAGTTTTTTGGATTTTTACAAATGATCTTTGAAATAATAGTTTTTTTATGTGACTTTAGGGCAGGACATCCTGAGTTTCTCAGAGATCTTGCATTGTGAGTGGTACTGGAAATCCCACTCCCTAAACATTGCCAGCGTCCGCTGCCACAACCAGCAACTGACTGAGCAGGAGAAACGCTGTCTGTTTCCACATGCACATGGAGGTGAGGCGCAAGGTGGAGTTCTACAGGAAAGTGAGGAGGGAGTTTTACAAGTCTTGTCTGATGAAGAGATGGAGAAACTGGAAGCCATTCCGGGGGTGTTGGGGTTGGCTGTAGAGATGGGCTTCCTGTAAATCACTGTTCTATTTTGTAGAAGTAGAAGTGAGATAAAGATGAAATAGAAAATATAGGATTGGTAGGTATTGTAAGTTTGGATACTGTCTATTTTATATCAATACAAATATGAGTTAAAATTGTGTTTGTGTGATGCCGGGTGCATTCCAGAGACCTCTAAAGCACATAAAAGAATAGAGAAGGTGTTTGTGTGTCTGGGACGGCTCCATATATACTGTATGTGTGTGTGTACAGTATGTTTGTGTGGTGTGTACTCACCTGAGTACAGCTAGGTTCTTCAGCGTCTCTCCGACACGTGGGTGTGAGCGTCCCAGACTATCCTCATACACTCTGAGAGCCTGTTCATACAGGGGCAGCGCTTCACTGTGCTTCTTCTGCCAAACACAATAACACACTCAGACACATCACAGATATCACTTAAGTACTTAACCAAATGTCCAGACAGAGTCTGCAAGGAGAGACAGTCAGTCTTGACAGTCTTGAAAGCTAATTAAGATGGAAAATCTATTCAAATCAAACCATATGCCGCTATATGCTTTCCAGCAGTTCCCATCTTTCCCTGCAAAGCAAACTGGCCAGTGTTAGCTAGTGTTGATTCAGGTGTTAAATTAACAGTCATTGGTGTAAAAGAACCCCAGTCTTGGTGTTAATAACCAGTGTTGAACCAAAACCACGCACATCATTATATTTCCCAGCATGCTGTATTGCAGGTAGATTTTTAGAATGTTTGTTTCAATATCTATGTTTCTGCATGTACATTGATTAATTCATCTTATGCTACTCAAATTTAAATAACATGCATTTTTCTAAACAAACCCAATCTGTTACTTGGACTTATTGCACCCATTACTGAAATGGTTGTTTCAGAGGTAGTCTCATATTTTAGTCTTTCCAACCCTGGAAGTCATTCTGAATGCAGGTTGCAGATAAATAAAAATTCAAAATGTTGGACACATCACTTTGCAAGCCAGTATAATGTGACTTGCAGGCCTGATGTAGTCTGTAAACCATGAGTTTCAGGCCACTGTATTAGGGTATTATCGTAAATAATCAAATTTGTATGATCACATAATCAATTAGGATCTCACTTGGTGAAGGCCACAGGACTGAAAATTAATGAATGTAACAACCGTGGGGTTCTCTCGCTTGGGCAAAAGACTGCCCTCCGTACTCTCTCCTCCATGACCCGGAAAATAATAAGTGGCTGAGTGGACGAGGAGTGTGTCAATTCGTTAGTAGGCAAATGGAAGAGTGCTTCCCCTCCTCGATAGCCACTTTTCATCGAGCATACTCATGTGTGTCCTCCCGCGGAAGACTTCTGCCACACCCACTTCGAGTCAGCTTTATTTTTGTCAAAGGACAAAAACATGCACATGTTTAAAGACAATATGCTACTTATTGTTTTATCTAGAAAATGTATTGCACAACTAACTTAATTTGATCACTTTACACATTTATTTTAGGATCCACCTCTGTAAACGTCATTTGCCTAATGATGCGCGATTGGAGAAGGGCAGTCTCATTTCAAGCAAGCGCATTTCCATCCACATTCACTCTCCTCGATTAACTTGGATCTTTTTTCAAATTAGGCGAGAGACGACGCAGGAGGTGAGTAAATCGAATTGATAAAAGGCCCATGTATCAGTCATGAACACATACGGTCATGAGTGGGAACTCTACAGTCGTGGCCAAAAGTTTTGAGAATGAAACAAAAATTAATTTCCACAAAGTTTGCCGTTTCAGTGTCTTTAGATATTTTTGTCAGATGTTACTATGGAATACTGAAGTATAATTACAAGCATTTCATAAGTGTCAAAGGCTTTTATTGACAATTACATGAAGTTGATGCAAATGGTCAATATTTGCAGTGTTGACCCTTCTTTTTTCAAGACCTCTGCAATCCACCATGGCATGCTGTCAATTAACTTCATTTGCATGGCAAAGAAGGACTTTAATTAATCTGATCACTCTTCATAACTAACATTCTGGAGTATATGCAAATTGCCATCATACAAACTGAAGCAGCAGACTTTGTGAAAATAAATATTTGTGTCATTCTCAAAACTTTTGGCCACGACTGTACAATTCACTTGAAAAGGGAAGGCAACCTGGGAAATATGCAAATAAGGCCTTGTCACGGCAGTGTGTTAATTTACACTGAAAAGTGTGGACCCATATAGACACTGGTAGTGTTAAATGTAACACTCAGTGTTGATTTAACACTGGAGAATTTGCTGTGTAGTATGCAAAAGATCTGGGTTTCAAATATATAAAATAACAATCCAAAATGTTATCTGTGCCTGTTTGAGCTTGCCTGGCTTAATAAACCAATAGAAAAGTCAAAACTGCAAATCCCGCCCTTCTGGCACTCAAGCAAACACAAAGTATTTGAAAGGATTTTTCAAGTATTTGAACACAGGTCTGTTATGCAGTTAACTGTTATAAGTGTTGGTCCTCTCACCAGGTGGCAGTAGAGTACAGCCAGGTTAACCAATGCTGTGGCCACACTGGGGTGTTTAGGTCCAAAACTCTTCTCCCTGATGTCCAGAGCCAGCTCATACAGAGGAACAGCCTTCTCCAGCTTCCCCTGGGCAACACAAACATCTCCCCTGTCAGCCTCACGAATCAGGATAACACACAAGCTACAAGCGAATAGAATTTGAGGCGAGTGAGGAACAAGAATTCAAGATCTCTAGGTTAACGTTCAAACAGCAATGCACATAAAGTTACCAGACATGGGACGGTTGCACTCAGATTAATCCTACATCTGGAGTGGACTAAAAGCATTTGAATGTATACTTTAAACAATTTCAGCGGGGACCCCATTTTTTCCAGCAGAATTTCTGAGGAACCCATTTTTTCCAGCAGAATTTCTGAGGAACCCATTTTTTTGGCAAGTATTTCTCACAACCCCACCCCAAGTCTAAAGACACCCCCCCCACACAGACACCAAGGGTCACAATCCCGACTTCGAATACCACTGCTTTAATGTATAACTTACTCTTTGTTTTTACGCTTTATAGGGTCTGTTCAACAGCCCCATGGTGGCTTTGCTATACACGTCCCATCTCCTAAACTCACCCTGCGTTTGTAGAGCATTGCCAGGTGTTTCAGGGTGTAGGCCAGGGAGGGGTGGTCAGGGGACAGGGCTCTCTTCCGGATGTCCAGGGCTCTTTCGTACATGTCCTCAGCGGTCTCGTACTCTCTCCTCTCAGTGTGTAGGGCCGCCAAGTTGTTGAGGGACTGGGCACAGTCGGGGTGGTCCGGCCCCAACACACGCTGACGCATCTCCAGAGAACGAGTCAGGAACACTTTGGCAGCCCTGGACACAGAGAGAGGCCTCGGTTCAAATACTATTTGAAAAATCGTTAAAATACTTTAAACGTTTCTAGTGTGGCTGGAGTAGCTAGCTAGTGAAATACATTCAAAAACAAATCAAATTGAAAACCATTGGTTAAACTTTACCTTCCTTCATTTGGCAATCAAATATAATAACAGCTGTAAAGTGGAGGGTTTGAAAAAGTGAATTAAGTAAGTAAGCCTTGCGTAAGCCAGAACAACGCATTAGGGCATAAACCTGCATGTACTGTACACCCCCTTGACAGGACGCTAGTCTATGGCAGGGCCTTACCCCAAATACATCTCCTTAAAGGACAACTCCACCCAAAAAAATATATATATTTTGGTATTTGTTTCATTAGTTCATTGTTGATAGTCCCAAAATGTGTTTCATGTCAGCAATCAAGTTTTCAAAATACAGAAATCTGGCCCACATGATGCATTTGGCATCATATGATGCAAAACGCAGCATCATATGTGACCTGTTTCAGGAAGCTAGGCGTATGTCGCACATCACTACTTCAAAATGATTGTTTCTGGAACATTCATGTGCCTTAATAACAAACTTGTATGACATCTGTAAATACAAATACAATTGTTGGCTTAGCCACGGAAAAAGACAGGAACCTTCCCATTAGCAATGATTGGCTGAGATTAGGGCTGTGTCGGTCATGAAATATTGTCAGCCGGTGATTGTCAAGCAAATAACTGGTCGGTCTCACGGTAATTGACCGTTAATGAACATAAACACATTTGGCATCTCCTGGCTTCCAAACATAGCCTACAAGCCATTTAAAAAAAGCCTACAAGCCATTTTAAAAAGCCTAATAAATCCATGTAATATAGTGATAAAATAATTTATATGTTTAAAGATAATGATTAAATAATTCCACTCTGAAAACATAATTGTATGAAATTTATTAGAATTATAAAACTATAATTTAATGTGTGTAGTTTTAGTCAGAATTAGAACACTGACCTTTTGTTCCTTTTTTAGTATGTAAGCAGGGTGCAAGTGTGAAATAAATGATAAGAGGAGCTATCGACAGACGAGTTGTACTACTGTGTACAGGACATTCTGTCTCCACCCGTGGAGGGGAGAAACTGTTAGGCTTGCAGAAAAGTATGAAACACGTTGCAGATTAAAGAAACAATGTATCTGTGTAGTGGGAAAACACAGACTGTCTGAGCAAGGCGTAGCTTAAGATTTGAACTTGTTTGTGTGTGTGATAAAGACTGTGTTTGTATAATGGACTTCAGAACGTTCTCGGAAATAAACTGTACTAACCTTTCGCATAAACTGAGTCTTTGCCTAATTATTATTAAACCCATGGTCTTACAAACCTCGGGGATTGGTCAAAGCTAATGATTGTTAGTTATTATCATTGGGATTGAAAATTCTCATGACATATAGCCTACACCTTCACACTAAATCCATCATTTATTTTAGACAGATCTAATGAAACATGATATGAAGAAAATGTCGTCTATTTCAGAAGAAAATAATAGCATACTCCGAGTTGTCCTTAGCTTTACAAACAAAACAGAGTTAAAAAGGTTCTAGTCTGCCGAGAAGCGTTCATCCAGGTAGACAGACGGTCAAGAGTCTAGCTACATTTTCAGATATTATACATTTCTAATTTTGTCAGAAAGATGTTTTCATTGCAAGTTAAAGTGTACTGTTAGGTAGCTAGCAAACGTTAGCTTGCTGGCTCACTAACGTTAAGTGTATGATCTGTGTAGTAATATAATTTATATCTCAGAAAGCCATTTGCATTGCTAGTTATAGCCTAATGTTAGCTAATTTGGGATTATGGTTAATTGTTTAGCTACATGTCTAAACAAAAGACTCCACTTCGCCAGATGATAACATGACCGAATACAAACAGTATACAAACAGTGCAGCTATTCCCTCCGCAAGGCTATCAAACAAGCTAAGCGCCAGTACAGAGACAAAGTAGAATCTCAATTCAACGGCTCAGACACAAGAGGCATGTGGCAGGGTCTACAGTCAATCACGGACTACAGGAAGAAATCCAGCCCAGTCACGGACCAGGATGTCTTGCTCCCAGGCAGACTAAATAACTTTTTTGCCCGCTTTGAGGACAATACAGTGCCACTGACACGGCCTGCAACGAAAACATGCGGTCTCTCCTTCACTGCAGCCGAGGTGAGTAAGACATTTAAACGTGTTAACCCTCGCAAGGCTGCAGGCCCAGACGGCATCCCCAGCCGCGCCCTCAGAGCATGCGCAGACCAGCTGGCCGGTGTGTTTACGGACATATTCAATCAATCCCTATACCAGTCTGCTGTTCCCACATGCTTCAAGAGGGCCACCATTGTTCCTGTTCCCAAGAAAGCTAAGGTAACTGAGCTAAACGACTACCGCCCCGTAGCACTCACATCCGTCATCATGAAGTGCTTTGAGAGACTAGTCAAGGACCATATCACCTCCACCCTACCTGACACCCTAGACCCACTCCAATTTGCTTACCGCCCAAATAGGTCCACAGACGATGCAATCTCAACCACACTGCACACTGCCCTAACCCATCTGGACAAGAGGAATACCTATGTGAGAATGCTGTTCATCGACTACAGCTCGGCATTCAACACCATAGTACCCTCCAAGCTCGTCTCGACCCCGCCCTGTGCAACTGGGTACTGGACTTCCTGACGGGCCGCCCCCAGGTGGTGAGGGTAGGCAACAACATCTCCTCCCCGCTGATCCTCAACACTGGGGCCCCACAAGGGTGCGTTCTGAGCCCTCTCCTGTACTCCCTGTTCACCCACGACTGCGTGGCCACGCACGCCTCCAACTCAATCATCAAGTTTGCGGACGACACAACAGTGGTAGGCTTGATTACCAACAACGACGAGACGGCCTACAGGGAGGAGGTGAGGGCCCTCGGAGTGTGGTGTCAGGAAAATAACCTCACACTCAACGTCAACAAAACTAAGGAGATGATTGTGGACTTCAGGAAACAGCAGAGGGAACACCCCCCTATCCACATCGATGGAACAGTAGTGGAGAGGGTAGCAAGTTTTAAGTTCCTCGGCATACACATCACAGACGAACTGAATTGGTCCACTCACACAGACAGCATCGTGAAGAAGGCTGAAGAAATTTGGCTTGTCACCAAAAGCACTCACAAACTTCTACAGATGCACAATCGAGAGCATCTGCACCGCCCTCAACCGTAAGGCTCTCCAGAGGGTAGTGAGGTCTGCACAACGCATCACCGGGGGCAAACTACCTGCCCTCCAGGACACCTACACCACCCGATGTCACAGGAAGGCCATAAAGATCATCAAGGACATCAACCACCCGAGCCACTGCCTGTTCACCCCGCTATCATCCAGAAGGCGAGGTCACTACAGGTGCATCAAAGCTGGGACCGAGAGCAGCTTCTATCTCAAGGCCATCAGACTGTTAAACAGCCACCACTAACACTGAGTGGCTGCTGCCAACACACTGACACTGACTCAACTCCAGCCACTTTAATAATGGGTATTGATGGGAAATTATGTAAATATATCACTAGCCACTTTAAACAATGCTACCTTATATAATGTTACTTACCCTACATTATTCATCTCATATGCATACGTATATACTGTACTCTATATCATCGACTGTATCCTTATGTAATACATGTATCACTAGCCACTTTAAACTATGCCACTTTGTTTACATACTCATCTCATTTGTACATACTGTACTCGATACCATCTACTGTATCTTGCCTATGCTGCTCTGTACCATCACTCATTCATATATCCTTATGTACATATTCTTTATCCCCTTACACTGTGTACAAGACAGTAGTTTTGGAATTGTTAGTTAGATTACTTGTTATTACTGCATTGTCGGAACTAGAAGCACAAGCATTTCGCTACACTCGCATTAACATCTGCTAACCATGTGTATGTGACAAATAAAATTTGATTTGATTTGATTACATGACCCATCAAGTTAGCCAGGTGTGTCTGGGGGTGATTATGTGTACATGGGGGTGAACATGTCTAGACAATAGTGACCCAGACACTTAGATGTGGCTGGGAGGTGGTTATAACATTTATTTCACATGATCCATCAATTTAGACAAGTGTGTCTGGTAGGGTTGTGCCGACATGCCCATACTCGTATTCCTAATTGTATCCGTAAATTGACAGTTGATAGTCATCAAATGATACTTGTGATCGAAAAAAAAACAGAAATGTTTTAATATGCGTAAATAGATCTTTGCAAAATACCTCCCTGCGCATTCTCACTGCGAAAAAAGCTGCAGATTAGGAGCAGCGAGCGGACGGCTGGGTGTGTGTGGGTGTCTGTGAGTGCTCAGTTTGCAGTCGGCAGCCAAGTTTGCTGTTAGTCAAAATGTGCATTAGCGTTTCATCTATTTTTACTACCCTTGCCCCACTTGTTAGATATTATGCACCTTGATAGCAAACGTCATCGGCATGTGACTTACATACTAGCAATCTAAATGAGCAGACCGAAAACATGCGAGGAAAAGTGATGAGGGTAAATGATGACGCGAGTGGACGGAGAAATACAGCTTCACTCTATCCAATCAGAGCAGCAGGATCAACGTACAGCCCCGCCTTTCTCTTTACAGACAGGTAAAATAGCCAGTTTAGTTATTTAGACCACGCACATGACTGACTTAAGTCACAGAGTTTCTAAAACATATTGTACTGACACATGAGAAATATGCATGCTGGCACCTAATGACAAAAAAAAGACTTGGATCATAATCGGATCCAGAAAATTGCTTATATCCGTTACGACACTCATTTTGTGTCAACTACTTGGCACAACCCCTAGTGTCTGGGTAAGCATCATCTAATAATTTGAAAATATTTACACAATATTTTTCATCTGGAACACTTTCTATTTTTGATATTGCTAATATGCAAATACGCAACTTTAACTGGAGTTTTCCCCTATTGTAGGCTACTATTTCGTACCACTTTTAGTCTTTAAATATTTGGTTGTATACTACAGTACCTTACTCACTCTGTTAAGCGTATGGCCTCCCATGTGAATCCTTAAAGAGATGGGTGGGGCTATATTAACAATGGACTAATGAAACAAATACTAAAAGATTTCCTTTAATGCTAAATGCCAAGCAGAGGCATCATATTTCACGGGTCCCATATTTAGGGCCCTATAAATCTGTGATATTTTTTGCCTGATTCCATAGTTTTTTCCTAAATTTGATTTGCTCCTTTTTGTTTTTCCTGGTTTCTGTTTTTCGGGAAAAACAACAACATTTGATGTTTTAAGTCCACGACCATGTTTAAACCACTTTTGAGGTCTGGGAAAAATCGAATAATTTAGGATTTTGGGGTGTAGTTGCCCTTTAATGTAAGTGAGCACCAGCAAGAGACCATTGTTTGGTTAGCTATCAATATTTCTTTAGCGCTCATGTGATTGCAAAGTTCGCAAAACAAACGGCCACTGGCTTGATGGAAATAATCATGATATCACTCTGCCGGGTAGGTGTAGACTACTTTGTATCCTTAGGTTATCTTTAGCGTCATCGTTAACAGCTACCTACACAAGGTGTAGATGTGTAAGGACTGACTCACTCCAGGTTGTTCTGGAGGTAGTAGAGGACTCCCAGCTCGTTGAAGGTCTTGGCACAATCTGCTGTGTCTTTACCCAGAGTCAGCTCCTCTAACTGAAGGGCCCGCCGACGCAGCAGAGTGAAGCCATACTGCAGAGATAGAGGCACGGTCAATTCACTATTAATGTATACACATTACACACATGAACACACACACACACTAAAGCCATTTTGCAGAGAGAGTGTGTGTAATATGTGTAATATGTATGCTATGTATTAGATTTTTCATTTTAGGTGAAAATTGAAAAAAAGTGACCCAATCCTTAATTAAAGCACACACAAAAAAAGCCATAAAGCAGGAGGGACAACCAACCATGCTAATGTGTCCTCACCATATGGCCTTTCTGGCGGGCAGTCTTTTGGCGAATCCTCACAGACCTCTTCCTCAATTTCTCGGCTTGCTCATACCTGTTAACAGATGACCCATCAATAACAAAGTAACTTTACTTGAAACAGACCCACCCACACACCTCCCTTCACTCTCACTCACTCACTTGTTCTGCTTCTGGTAGAGCATGGCCAGGGAGTCCAGTTCGCGTGCGACACAGGCGTGGTCTGAGCCGTAGGCGTTCTCACTGATCTCCAGGGCCTGCTTGTAGAACTGCTCTGCATTGCCATACTTCCTCCACTGGACATAAACCCCGGCCAGCTGGTGTAGGGACAGGGCAACACTGGGGTGGTCCGGGTCCAGGGCCGTCTCCCGAATCTCCAGTGACCTCTGTAAGGGAGCTACCGCCTGGAGAAACATGGATGGACGGACGGACACGTTTATCATGTAGTGTGTCGACAGCATGACAACATACAGTGTATTTCGGAAAGTATTCAGACCCCTTCCCCCTTTCCACATTTTGTTACGTTACAGCCGTATTCTAAAATGTATTAAATATTTTTTTCCCTCTCACTCCGACAGAGCTCGCGAGTTCCTCTGTGGAGATGGGAGATCCTTCCAGAAGGACAACCATCTCTGCAGCACTCCACCAATCAGGCCTTTATGTAGAGTGGCCAGATGGAAGCCACTCCTCAGTAAAAGGCACATGACAGCCAACTTGGGAGTTAGCCAAAAGGCACCCAAAGGACTCTCAGACTATGATGAAAAAAAAAGATGAAACGAAGCGTCAGGACTGGAGGAAACCTGGCACCATCCCTACGGTGAAGCATGGTGGTGGCAGCATCATGCTGTGAGGATGTTTTTCAGCGGCAGGGACTGGGAGACTAGTTAGGATCGAGGGAAAGATGAACGGCACAAAGTACAGAGTGATCCTTGATGAAAACCTGCTCCAGAGCACTCAGGACCTCAGACTGGGGCAAAGGTTCACCTTCCAACAAGGCAATGACCATAAGCACACGGCTTCGGGACAAGTCTACGAATGTTTTTGAGTGGCCCAACCAGTGCCGACTTGAACCTTGATCGAACATCTCTGGAGAGATCTGAAAATAGCTGTGTAGCCAAGCTTGTAGTGTCATACCCAAGAAGATTTGAGGCAGTAATCACTGCCAAAGGTGCTTCAACAAAGTACTGAGTAAAGAGTCTGAATACTTATTATGTACATTTTATATGTTTTTTTTAATTTTGAATAAATTTACAAAAATGTCTAAAAACCTGTGTTTGCTTTGTCATTACGGGGTATTGTGTGTAGATTGATGAGGGGGGGGGGGGAACAATTGAATCCATTTTAGAATAAGGCTGTAACGTAAATAAATGTGGAAAAAGTCAAGGGGTCTCAATTACTGTCACGTACCCATAGATCAGAAATCCCCATTTCAAATCAATGGGTCTGTACTGGGTGGACTGGCGGTCATTTTACTACCCACTTTCTACGCACATACCTGACTGAGCAGGCCCAAGTCTTTGAGGAAGCGACCCAGTGTCTCATACAGGTTGCCCAGCCTGATCATGCTGTCCTCACTCGCACAGCTCTTCTCATAGTGCTTCAGAGAGTCAAAGTACTCAGTGGCCATGGAGCTCTTGTCTTTGCCCACATACTGCCAGTAGGCCAGCAGCTCAGAGAAATGGCCCCTAGGAACACCAACATACATATCAGAACTTTAATTGATGTTTATGGTTCCTGTTGATCTCATATATTGCACATTTTGAGTCAAGGTGAAGTCTGTGCACAGATCAATCACCGATACAAATGCCAAAAAACATAGCAGAATTTACTACTACCCAGACCAAGTCAAAACCAAAAGACACAGAAAGTAAACAGTAGAATGGCAAACAGTCTCATTGTTATATAGAAGTCTGACCTCTTGTAGAGGTTCTGGGAGACAAAGAGGTTAAGGAGGCTGAGCTGCAGCTTGGCCCTGTCCTCCTGCTGCTGGAGTAGCCAGGGCAGCTCGTCTGCCACCCGCCACGTCACCCTGTCCTGACTGAACACACACACACGTTAAATTCACACCAACACTTATTGTGTCGTCAAAGATGAACTCCAGTCACTATTGCTAATATTAATTCTATGATATAACATGATGCTGGCCATGTTACTAGTGGTTGGCCAGACCTGAGTTGCTGGCTGAAGTAGTGGATGAGCTTCTCTCTGTAGGCAGGAGAGCAGGTCCCTCCATCCATAAACTCCAGCCGGACGGCCTCCGCGGCCTAAAGCACAGAGACGGCGTCAACAGAAAGCCAGTGTGAAGCCTCTCACTTACATTTAACATCATTGAGTTTCAGAGTCGGAGAGATTATTACGCACGCACGCACACACGCACACACACACACACACACACAAACTGCAGCCAGTGGACCAAACAGGGAGATTTCAATGCTCTCATCCTATGGTGTTTGTAGGGGAGACCGAAAGCTAACCTGTAGGTGCTGGAACCTGATGAGTCCACAGCCCAGGCCTACAATACAGAGTCTCTGTAGGGTGTAGAGGAGGGAGGAGAGGACAGGCAGGCCCAGGTCTGGAAACACCGCCAGCACCTCTGACTCACTCACACCGTTGTGACTGGCACACACCAGACACAGCATCTGAGGGAGGGAATCAACACACACACACACACACACACACACAAAGGAAAGCAGAACAGATAAATCAGCTTCAACATTCTTGGGAAAACCCTTGATGTCACATTCTAAATAAAAGGCATGTGAAACTATTCCGATGGTTAGTGGTACCACAGAAGGTCCCACCCCCTGCCAAATGCAGTTAGGTGAAGGTATTGGCGGGTAACAATGTCTATTTCACAGGGCTCTACAGTAAGAGCATTACATCATCAGATTCAGAGGGGTTGGGTTAAATGTGGAGTTGAAGGCATTCAGTTGTACAACTGACTAGGTATCCCCCTTTCCCTTTTGCGATTAAAAATAGTAAAGTCCTGTATGAGCGCACATGTGCGAGTTAGGTTTATAAAAATGAGAGTATTTCTGCTATTTTGCTTCATAGCTGCTAATTGCACAAATAAATTTGAATCCTGGATTCCACCTCGCACAGAAACAATGCCTGGCATGGCTGTGCGCAATGAGTGAAGTGCTGATATAAAAGTTGGTCTAATTTAAAAAGTGAGACTTTGACCTCATGCTTCTTGGCTATTTACACTGTTTTGTTCACAAGTTGGGTAGTTTTTCAACATTAGTTTGACTCTGCTGCTTCAACGAAGTGACTTCCTAGTCAGATCCCAAATCTCACACACACGTGACAGGACTCGAGTGTCCCCGATACATTTACATGAACATTTGAGTAATTTAGTAGACGCGCTTATCCAGAGCGACTTACATTAGTGAGTACATACATTATTATACTTTTGTCGTACTGGTCTCCCGTGGGAATCGAACCCACAACCCAGGCGCTGCATGCTCTACCACAGTAACCTCCCGCCCTTAAAACGGGCCAGCTGAACATTTTGTCTCTGATATTCTGTTAATTAAAAGACTCGGGTCACAAAAAAAATTCAATGAAATTGAGCATTATACCACATTACTTCTTACTAACAAATGTATTGTTTTAGAAACATTTCCAAGCATGGTCATCTGTTTGTGTTTTTTGATGCAACAACAAAAAATGTTGGCTGGTAAAAATCTGAGTGGCTGGCATTTAAATTAAAAACGTTTTTATTTTATTTTTTTAATCTACCTGGCCCAGTGGACCAAGCTGGTGGACCAAAAAGTACATTTTAGGCCCTGGTCTTCATCCCAAATGGCATCCTATTCCCTATATTATGCACTACTTTTGACCATGTACTTTTTTCTTCTTTCACCCCCCCTCTTTTCGCCCCAATTTTTCATATCCAATTACGATCTTGTCTCATTGCTGCAACTCCCCAACGGGCTCGGGAGAGGCGAAAGTCGAGTCATGCGTCCTCCAAACCGCGCTCCTTAACACCCACCCGCTTAACCCGGAAGCCAGACGCACCAATGTGTCGGAGGAAACACTGTTCAACTGACAACCGGAGTCAGCCTGCAGGCGACCCAGCCCGCCACAAGGAGTCACTAGAGCGCGATGAGCCAAGTAAAGCCCCCCAGCCAAACCCTCCCCTAACCCGGACAACGCTGGGCCAATTGTACACCGCCCTATGGGACTACCGGGCACGGGCAGATTGTGACACAGCCTGGGTCCGAACCCAGGTCTGTGGTGATACCTCAAGCACTGCAATGCAGTGCCTTAGACCGCTGCGCCACTAGGGGGGCGTTGAAATGCAACAACGTTGCTGAGAATTTTCTTGCACAGCCGGAAATGCAAACCTGTAGTGTATTTGAGTTTCAAAAAGGCTTCTAAAGTTTGTAATTTCTACAGAAATTTCAGACTAGATTTGCCCTAACAAAAAATGTATCAACCCCTACAAAAATGTCCATTGATTATAGTCCAAATAATAATTCACATTTCCTGTTGCTGCAGGATTATTTTCCTGCTGTTGCAAATGAAGATCCTACATCTGCAGTGGTGAAGGATCGTGATGGTCCCTTACCTCTCTCATGACGTGTCTCTCCCCGTCTGTGCTGAGAGAATCTAACTCCACCTTGAGGCCCAATCTGTACAGAGACATGGTGTCCTGACACAGCAGACACTGCTCTAGAGTCCTCTCCAACGACCAGGCACACCTACAGCTGGGACACAACGCAACACATCTATAGACAATACCACACACACACACACGCACACACACAAAGAGACATGCCCACACACACACACACAAAGAGACACGCCCACACACACACAGTTTACTCACTTGGTGATCATCTTGGCTAGCAGGGTGACATACAGGGCGTTACATGTGGATGCAGAGCGACAGTGTCTCTCCAGTTTCTTATCCTGTTGAACGGACAGACGCTCAGCCACCGTTTGACACACACAGATCCTCTCGTCATGGGAGTTAAAAGGGGGAAGTGCAGTATTCTACTAATTGATGTTAGATGGTTCCCCACCCGGAAAGTAGTCAATGAACCAGAATAAACTGTAATCCATGGTTTGATTCTTTTGAAAACAGCCACTACAAACTTCAGCTAATTTTAAACACCGCTAGCTAATAATCTAATGGGAGTGATGGGGGCATGCGGTGCCTGTTAAAAATTGCATGGTCAAATAAACTCAATTATTTGGTTTGATGTACATGACTTAAAAGGTGATTTGGCCTTTTCTTTTTTACACTGAACTTCCAGTAGTAACAAAGTGATATCAGTTTAACACCCACCTGGTCTTTAGTGAGTTTGACGTCAGCTGCCAGGCACTCTGTGTTGATGACACTCTTCACCTCTCTGGGGTTCAGGGGGTCCAAGTGGAGGGTGGGCCACAGTCTGGAAAACAACAGTCATATCACACAATCACTATTAGGCCACAATACATAGGCATTACACAGGAACCTTATATCATACCCCAAAATACATAGGCACTACATAGGCCACACAATACATATCTATGACATTATACATAGGTGTACCTTCTTCCAGGCATTACTCAGGCACTACATTAGCATGACATATGTTGACATAGGACTGATCTGGAGTCATTTTGTATGGACTAACTGCCAAATTGTGTACTCTACCTCCAGGCCTGGGGACAAGTCTCCACGTTGACAGACACCACCACTCTGACGTTGACCGGCAGGGGGTCAATCAGCCACTTCATGTGCCTCTCTGCTTGCTGAGGGAAAATACAGTAGAATATCAAAAGATACAAACCTCAGAGTAACAAACTGACCTGTTAACTGACAATATCAAAACAGGGACGTCTGGGGACATTCTATGTGCCGTAAATGTTAATTACACGTTGCTAAAAACACATCCAATATTTACAGTATCTGGCTAAATGATTCGAAAACCCGTGTTAAAAAAAAAAAAAAGTGAATTTCAAAGTTACAGACATTTCAGTGTTCCCGAACGACCTCCATCCCCCGACGCGTTTGCCTCTCTACGGTCTTACTGTGGCAGTAGCCTAGTACCTGTATCTGGTCAATGGAGTCGATGATGATGATGATGTTGCCTTGGTGTCTGGAAGACAGTCTCTCTAGCCAGCGAGGGAACTCCTCGAGGATTTTGGAGGGGTCCATGGATAACCCAGAGATGGACCAGAAATGCTGCAGCAGCTTGACAGTGAGGCGTTTAATAATGAGTACAGGCTCAGAGCTGGTGGAAAGAGGTCGCCCCACAAAATGGTACAGGAACAACGTGTTGGGGGAGTGCTTCTGCTGCAGCTCAATCCTGGAGGAAGAATTGAGTTGATTGATTATTAAAACACTTAAGGTCAAATAATGTAAAAGGTCGTTTTTAAATGGATAATGGCTGAGCTCTTACCATTTGGACAGCAGGAGAGACTTCCCAGAGCCGGGTCCCCCTGATACCAGCAGTGGAGGGGTGGGAGGAGGGGCTGCCACCATGTCATTCAGACGATCTATGTACTGAGGACAGAGCATGACATCACCCGTCATGCAGAAGCTCCTCTCAACCCACACAAGCAACCGTTATTACTAAAGTTAACACTCATCTATTACACTTTATCACTGCTAGTCATCATTTGGAATATTCCACCTGAAAAGGGATATTTTACTCAAAAACGTATATTTGAGTATTTTGTTGATTTGTCCACTGGTAACGCATTCCAAAGTTTTCAAAATAGCGCATGTTCAGTACAGAGGAGAAACCGTGACGATGATATGCAAATTCAACAACGAGTAAAATAACCCTTTAGTCACAAAATCCTATAAATAAAATCATGCCTTCCTACTGAGCTAGAGAGAGAGAGACCCACCTTCTGGAAGCCCAGTTGAGCTGCGGCGCTGCAGGCTTGCTGATAGGCCTCGATCTGCTCCTGCTCATCATGCAGGTCCCACAGCACGTCCCCCGAATCCTCCTCGCGCCCCTCGTCTATCCCCGAATCCTTACCGTCCACGTCGCTGCCCTCCAAACCCAGCAGTTCCTGTCAGAGAGGGAGGGAGAGAGACAAAGGTATACTACACTCTTAGAAAAAAGGGTTCCAAAAGGGTTCTTCTGCTGTCCCCATAGGAGAACCCCTTTGGGTTCCAGGTAGAACCCTTTTGGGTTCCATGTAGAACTTTCCGTGGAAAGGGTTTTTACATGGAACCCAAAAGGGCTACCTGGAACCAAAAAGGTTCTACCTGGAACTAAAAAGGGTTTTTCAAAGGGTTCTCCTATGGGGACAGCTGAAGAACCCATTTCAGGTTATTTTTTCCCCACCTAAGAGTGTATCTAGTATAGTGCACTACTTTTGACCTGGCCCCCTAGGGTTTGTAGGCCTACCTGTTTGATTACTTTCTCCAGCTGAGTATAGATCATAGACGCTCCTTCCTCTGGGGAGCCACCATGGTCCACTACCTATGAAAGTGGCACAGCGGTATAATAGCCAGGCTATAGGACATTCTTACACCATGGAATCTTCAGTTCTGATATTGTCATAAAACACAATACGACAATTTCTGCCAGTAGAACAAATCAATCTTTGCGTATCATAAACACAACTGCCAGTTCCTTATTCTACCCCTCTGTATATGTATACATAGTGGAATGAATATCATATATTTAATATATGACATATAACATATGAATATCTGGAACTGGCATACTCAGCTGAAGATTTTCAGGTGTTGGGGCAGAAGGTAGCCTAGCGTTTAAAACTGTTTGGCCAGTAACCGAAAGGGCGCTGGTTCGAATCCCTGAGCATACTAGGTGAAAAATATGTTGATGTCCTTTTGGGAAATATAAATCAAATGTTATTTGTCACGTGCCGAATAGAACAGGTGTAGTAGACCTTACTGTGAAATGCTCACTTACAAGCCCTTAACCAACAATGCAGTTCAATAAACAGAGTTCAGGAAATATTTACTAAATAAACTAAAGTGAAAAAAATATATGTTTTCCGAAAGTAACAAGAAAATGACATAACAATAACGAGGCTACATACAGCGTGTACCGGTACCGAGTCAATGTGCGAGGGTACAGGTTAGTTGAGGTCATTTGTAAAGTGACTATGCATAGATAATAAACAGCGAGTAGCAGCAGTGTAAGAACAAGTCTTTGAAAATGTTTTGAGCCTTCCTCTGACACCGCCTAGTATATAGGTCCTGGATGGCAGGAGGCTTGGCCCCAGTGATGTACTGGGCCGTACGCACTAACCTCCGTAGCGCATTACGGTCAAACGCCAAGCAGTTGCCATACCAGGCAGTGATGCAACAGGTCAGGATGCTCTCGAGCAAGGCACTTAACCCTAATTGCTAAATGTTGTGTTTTCCATACGCAAAGATAGATTTGTTCTATTGATTTCATTACTGACATAGGCCAGTGAAGGAGGAGAGAGTAAAAGGTAGGAAGGAATTGCAAGTCAGAAAAGCAATGGGTTGGATTCTAACTCATGTCGACTCTGGTATACATGTGTGCCGCAGACACTAACCGCTGGACCACACAGACCACATCCGTATGCCATTGGCTACCTTGACTTTGGCTGCCTTGTCTGCGGCGTTGACCCGCTCCAGCAGTTGCCTGGTTGGGCCGCTGAGAGGGTGGTCCTCCACAGTCCTGAGGTAGAGTACCAGGGGATGACCGTCTGGGTTCTTCACAAAGGCCTCCTCCGCATCCTCCAACACACAACTACACACGCACAGAGAGAGTAACACACTATAACCTGTTAGAACATGTTAGAACATGCTATAGCCTATAACAGCAGCACTTCACATCCCTTTAACCTGGTAGTGCAGAAGAGAGGGAGCCACAGAGAAACTAAAGAGGTGTCCCTGCCTGCGTCCCAATTGGCACCCTATTCCCTATACAGGGCACTACTCTTGACCGGGGCCCATGGATGGGTTGGTTGCTTAGCAACGAAACCGAAGGGTGTGCAACTGTGGGTCAAAATAGACGGGGTTGGCTTAGATTGTAGACCGCATGTAAACTATATTTTGTCTCTAATATTTATTTAAATGAGCAATTGTTGTCTATAAAATACATCATTACAGTTGCTGGTTAGCTAGCTAGCAAATTGTAGCCATATTAGCATTGTTGTGACATCAGTCAAAACACCTAAAAACAGACATGTTATCAAGAACAAGACGAAACGAGTCACCTACGATTCCCCACATGGCAGCGTCTTGTCATTGTTGCTAGTTATCTGACCAACCAGAATCACAACACACTGCCTTCTGCCCCGTTGAAGCGGGTGCATTGTTTCATGACGTTGTCAGCAGTACGTGGTCAAACAGTAGTTATACAGGGAACCACTGACCTAGTGATGGAGGATTTAAGAAGGAGCACACACACAGAGCTCCGCTCCATCTCCTGTCTGCGTTCCAGGGCATAGGAGGCTGCACTCTCCTCAGGGAAACAGATGTTCAGGTAGAAATGGCCCAGCCCCTCACACAGACTCCGCAGCCTAGGAGAGTAGCTCTGGGAAGGAAAGGAGACAGAAATGAGATAGGAAGAGAAAGGAAGAGAAAGAAAGAGAGAGAAGTGAAGAGAGATGTGTTATATAGCTAGATAAAAAAGTACTTACGGGTGAATTCATTGTGGGGAAGTAAATTAAGCTAGCGCGGTAGACGCTAGTACTTTTCAGACCCGGCTAGTAGAAAATGTGAGAAGAACACAGATTTTGGAACCTTGGCTAGTAGAATTCCAAGCTGGTCTACGAGTCGAGCTGGTCAGTGCCCCAAATCCTTAAAGGGATAGGTCACCTGAAAACATTTGAGTGAACTATCCTTTCATTTCAATCCCTGGTGTACCAGTACCTGGGTGAAGATGTCCAGCTCAGCCTGTGTCTCCTGAGTCGAGATCAGGTAGCAGCGCACCGTGTTGCTCCATAATGCCTGGGACACGTGAGGAGACACCTGCAGCAGACTGGCCACAGCAGCATCCCAGTCATCTGAAAGATACACACACATAATACTAATACTATATAGTATACACACACACACACACACACACACACACACACCCTCTGCCAATTACTTTTCAACAAGCTTGCAGCAATTAACCCACTTGAACACAAAATGGCCGATAGCACTAACCCACCCCATAGCCTTTGTGTTCCAAGTGTATGACCACATAGTCGCTAAGATTCTGTACCAGTTGTGTGGAGTGGCCTAAACAATAGCTTTCACCCTCTAAAGAACACGTTTATATACACAAAACATATACAGTATACAACCAGCTGAGACACCAAGGCTCAAATACATACAACTGTGTAAAGATCAAACCCTTGCTTGCTTACCTCTGCTGACATTGGCAAATGGGCCCTCCACATCGCACAAGCTGTGAGCAAACTCTGGTCCTCTGAAGGTCTGCTGCAGTTGCATCATGCTGCCCATAGAGGGCTCACTACCCAGCACTCCACCACCCCAGTAATCACACGGAGTCCCTGCAGCTTGAGACAGGCAAATTACAGACGACTACGTCAGCTTTTTGAGTAACTGACGTTTGAGGAATTGAGACGATTGTGAAGCGTTACTTGGTTGATACTTTGACAAGTTTTAAGTAAACTGTTCAGCAATTTTGGTAAAATCTGGATTTTTTAATAGTTTAATTGCACTATTCGTTTCCCCATTTGACTGCATTGAGCTACTGGATGCTGGAATTGCCATATTCATTCCTATGGGGCCCTGCATGTGTGAGATGCAGGGTGGCCTTAAAGATAAAACGAATGTCGGCTGTACTCAGTAGATCCCCTGCGACGAACGGTGGCGATTCAACATGTAGAATTTGTGGGAAATGGGGAGAAAAAAAAAAGACACCCGCTGCTTTTAACCGTTCGTCGGCACAATCTGTTTTGTCCTTTACCTGTGACAGTGGTGTGGTTGTCATCGTCATCCGAGTCGTCCGGGTCGTACACCATGATGCCCTGAGCTTGCAGCTGCTGTAGCTTGGCCTCCAAGTCCCTCTTGGCTCGCAGCAGGTCCTGGATCTCCTTCTCTTTGGTCTCCCGGAAGATCTGACATTTAGAGAAGATTCTTGTAGTTTTTTAAAAATATATATGTTAAGGTATTTAACAATTTTCTTGAACAGATAGAGAATGATAGTGGGGAAAGAAAGAGAAAGGTTGAGTCAAAGAGCAGTAGGCCGGATTTGAATCTGTGCTGACACCGTAGACGTGTGTGCTGGAGGCTACGGCATTACCGCTAGACTAGCCAGGCCAAAGGGGAGAATGTTATGGTTTCATAATGATGAGCCGTAGGTTAAGTAGCTGACTTGAGATCAGAAGGTTGCCGGTTCAAATCTCAGATGGAACATCACACTAGGGTATTGTTACCCCCTACTCTCTATTATGTGCCCTACTGTGTGTTTGCCTGGGAGTAACAGCTATCTATTGGGGATACCTTAAACTGCCGTTTGACTTTGTCCCTGTCGTGCTCAAAGGTGGCGGCTCTCTCCATGGCTTGGTACTTAGCCTCTAGGGCACTCTCCTTCTCTCTCAGGATCTTTTGGTAGGTCTTCTGCAGAGCCTGGAAGAAACGTGATGATCATCACTGTTAGTGACAAGTAGTACAATAAGATTCCATGGCCAGAGAAGACCTGATCCTAGATCAGCACTCTTATTATGAGATGCTTGATACATGGCCCCTGAACTGGACTCTTGATAGAGGAAATCAAAAGACAGGCTATTGTCTACCTACCTTGCCCATGCATTGTAAAAGTTATGGGCCTGTATTCACAAAGAATCTCAGAACAGGGGAATCTTAAGACTCTGATCTAGGATCAGTTGTGCATTTTAGATCAGAATGAATAAGATGAGGCTATATGGACAGAAGGTACATTTACATCACATTTTAGTTATTTAGCAGACGGTATTATCCAGAGCGACTTACAGAGTGCATACATTTTCGTACTAAATGTCAACCCTTTTTAAACAGTGGCCCTGCTCTCACCTGCAGCTCAGCTCTCAGCCTCTTGTTCTCCTCGTCCAGCTTGGCCTCCTTCTTCTGCATGGAGGTGATCTCATTGTTCTTGCTAACCCGGAAAATCTCATACTCCTTACGGAGCCGTTCGTATTCGGCGGTGTACTCCAGGTCCACAGAGCCTGTGGATTTGAAGCTGGCTCCAATCACCCTGGGCCCTCGGCGAAAGGAGCTCCGCAGGAGGCGGGCTTTAGGTTTGACCTCCACAGGTATCTCACAGGCCTCCCCACCCTCGCCCCCATACGCATCCTCTATCACCTCCCCAGGGCTCACCAGGGAGGAGGCTGTACCCATGGTGATGGTGGCTCTGGACCAGGCACTCCACAGTGGCCTTCCTGAACTAAACCTTCCGGATGGTCATTCCTGCTCCTAGGGATGAAGCCAGTGATTGGCATGTCATTGGCTGCAACACGCAGGACGGGGAGTGATGACCGAAAAAGTATGTCTTAGCGAGCTAGCTAGCAACCAAATAAATTAAGGGATAATGAATGCATATGGTGGGGATATATTATAGTAACCGATAATGCACGTGACCAAATGTAGCAACAACAACAACAAAAATAGAAACCGCTTGCCAGTGAATGTGACAACATTTACGTTTGCATTGATTTTAACTCTGGTCCAGGGCGCAACAACATCTCGCGCTGCAACTTCGCTTCTGGTCACGACCTATTTTTAGTATGCGACACGTAGCTTTAACATAACGTTAACGTTAGTTACATCAGTTGTAATGGTGCTAGCTAACATTAGATATCTCGTTAGCTAGCTAACGGTACCTAACATTACCTGTTATGGCAAGAACGGGTGAGACGAAGATGGAGCCAGATGTGACTGGCTTGCACAGACATTATGGACTGTCTATGGCACGTACCTAGCTAACGTTAGATAGCAATACTATTTAGCTCTTATGGACCTAGTTATATTTCGAATAGTTGGCTAGCATATTGAATGATTCCGATTGCTTTTTTCGAAAGGAGTCCAATAAATACTCACACACAGCTATCCCCGTGGCGTAGCTTCTTCCTGGCTGCCCTGGTAACAAGATATCCTCCCTACGGGTCCTCACCGAAGTCAAAGTAATTTGCGAATCACCCCCCCTAAAAACATATCTCAAGGCTGTATCCCAAACACAGAAATACCTCAGGCTTCTGCTCAGGCTCACTGGGTGGATACATTAGGGAGGCTGTTCATTCGGAAGGAATACAGTTTTCTGGCATCTTTTTATGTGATGGTAATACACACTTTTACTATTTGGAAGAATGTAATAAATTGCCCCAGACGGCATCCCTAGCCGCGTCTTCAGAGCATGCGCAGACCAGCTGGCCGGAGTGTTTACGGGCATATTCAATCTCTTGCTGTTCCTACGTACTTGAAAATGTCCACCATTGTTCCGGTACCCAAGAAAGAAAAGGTAACTGAACTAAATTACTATCGCCCCGTAGCACTCACTTCTGTCATCACGAAGCGCTTTGAGAGACTGGTCAAGGATCATATCATCTCTACTTTACCTGAAACCCCCCCAATAGATCCACAGACGATGCAATCGTCATCACACTTCCCTATTCCACCTGGACAAGAGGAATACCTATGTAAGAATGCTGTTCATTGACTATTGCTCAGCATTCAACACCATAGTACCCTCCGAGCCCATCATTAAGCTTGAGGCCATAGGCCTGAACCACGCCCTGTGCAACTGGGTCCTGGACTTCCTGATGGGCCGCCCCCCTAGGTGTTGAAGGTAGGAAACAACACCTCCACTTCGCTGATCCTCAACTCTTGGGCCCCACAAGGATGTGTGCTCAGCCCCCTCCTGTACTCCCTGTTCACCCATGACTGCGTGACCACACCCGTCCAACTCAATCATCAAGTGTGCAGACGAGACAAACGGTTGTAGGCCTGATTGCCAACAATAACGAGAGCCTACAGGGAGGAGGTGAGGGCCCTGGGAGTGTGGTGCCAAGAAAATAACCTCTCACCCAGCATCAACAAAACAAAGGAGTAGTTCAGGAAACAGCAGGGAGCAAGCCCCTATCCACTTTTAGGGGACCGCACATCACTGACGATCTGAAATGGTCCAACAACATGTAACAGTTTAGCTTCCGTCCCCTCGCCCGACCCGGGCTCCCTCTGCACACATCAACAACAGTCACCCACTAAGCATCTTTACCCATCGCTCCACAAAAGCTGTGGCCCTTGCAGAGCAAGGGGAACAACTACTTCAGGTCTCAGAGCGAGTGACGTCACCTGATTGAAACGCTATTAGTGCGCACCACCGCTAACTAGCTAGCCATTTCACATCAGTTACACTCACCCCCCTTTTTGACCTCCTCCTTTTCCGCAGCAACCAGTGATCCGGGTCAACAGCATCAATGTAACAGTTTAGCTTTCGTCCGTCCCCTTGCCCCGACCCGGGCTCGGACCAGGGACCCTCTGCACACATCAACAACTGACACCCACGAAGCATCGTTACCCATCGCTCCACAAAAGCAGAGCAAGGGGAACAACTACTTCAGGTCTCAGAGCGAGTGACGTCACCCTATTGAAACGCTATTAGCGTGCACCACCGCTAACTAGCTAGCCATTTCACATCAGTTACACACACAGACAGTGTGGTGAAGAAGGCTCAACAGTGACTCTTCAACCTCAAGAGGCTGAAGAAATTTGTCTTGGCACCTAAAACCCTCACAAACTTTTACAGATGCACAATTGAGAGCATCCTGTTGGGCTGTATCACTGCCTGGTACGACAACTGCACCGCCTGCAACCGCAGGGCTCTCCAGAGAGTGGTGCGGTCTGCCCAACGCATCACCAGAGGCAAACTACCTGCCCTCCAGGACACCTACAGCACCCGATGTCATAGGAAGGCCAAAAAGATCATCAAGGACAACAACCACCCGAGCCACTGCCTGTTCACCCCGCTATCATCCAGAAGGCGTGGTCAGTACAGATGCATCAAAGCAGGGACCGAGAGACTAAAAAACAGCTTCTATCTCAAGGCCATCAGACTGTTAAATAACCATCATTAGCACATTAGAGGCTGCTGCCCATAGACTTGAAATCACTGGCCACTTTACAAATGGAACACTAGTCACTTTAATAATGTTTACATATTTTGCATTACTCATCTCATATGTATATACTGTATTCTATCCTATTCTACTGTATCTTAGTCTATGCCACTGACATTGCTCGTCCAAATATTTATATATGTTTAATTCCTTTACTTTATATCTGTGTGTATTTTTGTGAAATTGTTAGATATTACTGCACTGTTGGATCTAGAAACACAAGCATTTCACTACACCTGCAATAACATCTGCTAAACATGTGTATGTGAAAAATATCATTTTATTTATTAATTTAGCCGAAAAGTTTAATAATAGGCATACCATATGCCTACACTACAATACAATAACAGCAATGGTAAAACAACTTAGAAATAAGATTCATTTTCATACATATAGGCCTACCAACCATTATTTTTAATAAGATATTTGCATGTAGCCTTTATTGCACAACTCCACAATGAGATCATACTGTAGGATTCAACACTGTACATTGCCATTGTAATATTAAATAGTAATTGAATCACTGCAAGCATACACTTGTACTGGTCTCAGAGCAGGAGGAGTGCTGATCTAGGATCAGTTTAGCCTTAAAAAAATAATAAAAGGATTATGTACCGGCGAGACCTGATCCCAGATCAGGTTGTGGTTGGCTGGTCCACTCTCCTGTCTCTACAGAACAGCTGCAGCAGTATACTTTGATAAGTCCTTGCCATAAAAAAGTACATAATAGGATCCAAAGCTCCACTCAAACAGGTTAGTGCGGAAGTGACTCGGTTGGCTAGTGCCAGAGCCTCAATGGACGCAGTTTCCATGTCGCTATGAGTGTGTCTCTCAATGTAGATGAAACGGTTCAAGTGATAGGGCACAAAAGCAACCAGGAAGTTCACCATGATGAGAAGGATCATCCTGATGGCCTTGTCTCTGATCGAGCTTCCCTCCTGTTGCTCGATGCCCTTCAGTTTCAACAGGATTAATATATAGGATACCACTATAGTGACCAGAGGAATACTAAACGCCACCATGGTTGACACCAGTGCATTGGGAGAAGTCTTTTCCAAGTACAGCTGGTTACACATGACCACGGTTGTGTTGTCAACCTGAATCATCGTTTGTTTTTTGGAGAATAGCAAGGGAGCCATAGACACGGTCACTGTGACCCACAGGATTACCACTACCACTCTGGCATATGAAGCCTTCCTCATTGACCGTGACCTGAGCGGTAGGATCAGGGCCAAGAGGCGGTCCAGGCTGATGCAGGTCATGAAGTAAAGACTGCAGTACATGTTGAGGTAGAAGAGAAACCCCACCAGACGACAGGGGACCTCTCCAAAGGGCCAGCTGCTGTCTGAGAAGTGGTAGACCATCCGCATGGGCAAGATCAGCACGTAGGAGACATCTGCTATGGCCAGGTGCTTTAGAAAGAGCTTGGAGGGTGAGGTGTCAGCCTGACGACAGAACACCCACAATGCCAAGGTGTTGCCAGGCACGGCGACCACAAAGACCAAGATGTAAAAGCTAGCAAACAGGATGTTCTCATGGTGGGAACCTTTGGTGTAAAAGCCATGTCTCGCTTCCTCAGTGTAGTTCATCATTATTTGGTTGTCTCTTTGCCTAGAGGACGTAGCAAAGACACAAAGAGAAAAGAAGACACTGTAGTCTACATGATAACAGCACAGGGTCTGAGATTGAGAGAGGGATCCCTGCAGTTGTACACAAAAAAAAAATGTTGCTTCCTCAAGGGTCCTTTGGAAAGGTTGATGGTCCTACATGGAACCATACTGACCAAAATAACCCTTCAATGGTTCTTTGCAGTTAAAACAAATGGGGTTCTTTCCTGTTTTGGTTAAATGTATGGTCAGCGGGCTCGTTTGAATATTTGGGGGCGTGAATTGAGCACAGCTTTTTTTTGTGCAAACATGAGTGAGTGTCATTCCATCAAATCTGTTGTTTTACGCTATTACATGTTATATATGACCATGGCCAGTGATTGTGTCTTGTGAAAGACTCTTATGTCAATTGAGAACAGGTGACTAAGTCAGTAGGACTCAATTCTCTCAGGGACCAGAGCTAGCACACCTGTTTCACCTTGTTCATTAACACAATTATAAAACCTATGGAACTTTAACAATATGACTATTTAACCAGAATAATAAAAAAAAACCCGGTGTGGTTCTACAAAGAACATTAGAGATTGAGAAATATTCTTTACATAACCATTATCCATAAAAGGTTCAGTAAAGAACCATAAAAAAATATTATATTTTGCCCCAAAAAGGGTTGTAACCATAGTGGAACCCTTTTTTGGTGATATATGGAGCCTTTTTTAATGGTTCTATGTAGAACCGTATGAACATGTTTTTATAGAACCTTAAAAAAAGGGTTTTAGTGTGTACTAGTGAGTTGTGAATGATTCTGTCGTTACACATAACTGTGCTTTCATTTGTGAAGTCTACATTGTATCATATAACCCAAGCCTGTGTATGTCATATGGCACCCCATTGCTATGCAGTGCACTACTTCTAACCAGAAGCCTATGGGGAATAGGGTGCCATTTGGGACATAACTCAAGTGATTTTTTTTTTTTTTTGCATCAACAAGAGGTACATAGGAAATATAGCCTTCCTGTAGCAAATATAGCCTTCCTGTCACTCAAACAGATCTAACCGTTTCAAAAACAGAATAGGGTGGTTATCTGTAGAGAACTAAATGAGAACTACGAGAGGAACTGATTCAAAATGGGGGTTATTTGAGTGATACGAGACATGTACATTGTGTATGACAGAGATGACGTGCAATGTATGTATGTGTAATACACACACACACATAGTGTGTAATAACCTGTGTCTATTTTTGTACACAGCAGTACTGTGCGTCTCAGACAATTTCTCCTTGGGGACATTTAGAGTTAATCCTATCCTATCCTATTACGAGTGCTAGCCGATAAATAAAAGTTCATTTCTCCAGGTGTACACAATTGACAAAAAAGCATTTTAGGTGAGAGTGGGGTAAGTTGAGTCACCATTGTTTCTAGGAAACCATACACAAGATGAATAATTTGAACCAAATATTTAGGGAGAGGTCATTATTTCCATATAGTCTGTGAAAGAAGAAACCACATGGGAAAAGTTGTATGCAAGTTAGGTCCAATTTGAATCCGGTCATGTGCGGCTGCGCTCTGAATGGATGATTACTTGGGTGCTGTCAGCTGTAGGGAGGATTAAAATAAACCCAACCCATGGAAATCTGTCACGGTACACAACCCTTCATTCCGCGACATACAATTTATTCCTATTATCTCAGTTTTGGAAGAGACTGTTTATGATTTTAAAAAATGATCCTGTTTACACTTTGTGGTCAAATTTGACACTAGAATACATGTTTCTGACTCACATCGATGCCACATAGGTCCTTTTCAAAACAAGAAGTTGCTTTTTAGGGGCAATTGCTCTTTAACTGCATTTTAATGTTTGTTTGCAATGACCTTGTTTACAAAACAATTGACTATTTTAGGTTCTGACCGGGTAAGAGAGTTGAACTAAGCTCATGAAGCATTTATAAGTTATATCCTTCAAGAATCAAATGGGTAAATATCATAATAACCGAGTTATAAGTCCAAACTGGGATTTATCAACTGCAGGTCTCCCCTATAAACTTGAACTTTAAATCAACTTCACTTCAACTTTCATTTGAAATTGGACATTATTATACATGAGTCCCATCATATTTAAATAGTAAAAAAATCAACTTAAATAGTTAATAACCACTTCTAATAATATACTTACCAGTAAGTAGGCCCTTTGCCTTCAAGGAGTAATGCTCATTATCAATTAATTACCGACACGTTGCAGACTGAGGTAAGAGTAGTTCTGTTGTTCCTACTCTTAGAGATGTATTCGCAAAGGTTAATTTGCCTCTCCTCCTACACAGTTTTCACACCCTCAAAGCATTGGTCACGTTCCAGGCCAACTACATTGCAGACATCGCATTGCATCCACTTGGTTTTGTGCCATTTCATCAACCGCAGTCAAGCATCCGATTGCTATATCGGGGACGGAAGGGTAGCCTAGTGGTTAGAGCGTTGGACTAGTAACCGGAAGGTTGCAAGGTCAATCCCCCGACAAATCTGTCGTTCTGCCCCTGAACAGGCACTGTTCCTAGGCCGTCATTGAAAATAAGAATTTGTTCTTAACTGACTTGCCTAGTTAAATAAAAAAAATACAAATAAATATCTGATGTAGTTAACTGATATGATGAACACCTATCCAGGCATTGTGCGATCTGGCGTGCACCTGCAACGCAGTCAGCCTGGAACGCTGCCATTATGTGGCCTGACCACTCACTGACACCTGTTCAAGTTAATGCAATGAAACAGATTATACATCACTCAGTTCTGCTTGGTACATGGTCGGAACTGTGTACAGGCTTGAGAGCGAAACAGGAGAGAAACTAAAAGTGAGTAGAAACATCCTCAAATGCATTACAAGCATGCAGGCCTTTTTATTGTTTTTATTACAACACAATTATTCCTTTCTTTACCACATTGCTTTTTATGTAGTATGGTTTAAAGCTTTACAAAAAAATGAGAGAGAAACCAAAATATTTACAAAAATCTATCTGTGCAAACATGAATTCTTCTTTCCCTCTCCTACAAGCATCTTGAAGGCATGCATACAAATCAACTTTGGTATGTCAACAAAACGACTAAAGTTCTGATTAGAAGCGTTTATGTACACGTTGGCAGAACAGTTCACCGATGACTTGTGTGTTTCAGTACGGTATACATTTAGACATGAATAAACATGAACTTAAGAGACCTCCAGTAAAGCTGTCGAAGGGAAAGACTTGAGCCATCACACCTCGAGTGTGCCGTAGAGTTGTCACTTGGTATGTCATGGTTACAGTAATACAGTCAGGAAATGTCATAACAACTTTGGCAAATAGGCACAATAACTACAGAAAGACAAACAAATATTTAATTAAACCTCCTTAAAAAATGTTTTTTTTTTTATCTCCTAAAATAAATTGGCAGTGCATGATATTCTTAACAAAATAGAAGCCAATGCAGTTTCACTGTAAACGTCTTTATACATACGGTACAGTATGCATTCATAAAAGGCATTTACTAGGGTTATGCTGATATGTTGGGCAACATACGAAATAATGTAAGAGCAAAATATACTATGGTTATCCAGTCTCTGGTTTTCAAAAATAAAACACAATATTTCACATGGTCATAGTGATTGTACATCAACTTCATATTTTTCTTTCCCATTCTGAGATACTGTAAGAAAAATATATTTTCAATCCCGTTTTCAGTAGCGAATTGAGAAAGCGAGAGCTTCCACATAACCTACGAAGCAGTAAAACTATATCACTTTTGTTTTTCTTTTTAAAACTATTTACTCAGTACTCTAATACGCCTTTTTAAAATCCGGGTTCAAGTTTAGCCAATGGGGGAAATGCAACTTAAAACGAAGTCAAAGCATCGGTGTGAGTATGCGTGTGTCAAATCAAATGGAAATATGAATGGTGGGGAGTGCATCAATTACGCTTTAACGATAAAGTACAAACCAATAAACAACAACAAAAACATGAATAACGAGATTGAGAAGTAACCCAAACGGGGCTACTGTATGGGAGCTAAGTGGAGTCCTTGGCTGCTGTGGCGGTTGGGATGCAGGATTTGCCGCTGCTGCCGTTCTGGGGCCTGTAGCTGGTGAAGCTGGGGGTGTGTATGGTGCGGATGCTCTTCACACCGGGGCCCAACGGGGTGGGCGACAGAGGGGAGGGGGAGGAGGAGGAGGAGGGTGCTCGACCGTTTTGAGTCTGCGAGGAGAACGAAAGAGCTTTACCTGTGTGAGAGGGTGTGGGGAGTTTGAGGGAGGAACCGTTAGAGAGGGAGGGGATGTGGGAGAAGGTGGAGAGGGCCGAGCCAGGGTGGCGGGGGGCGTGAGGGGATGGGATGGAGGACTTGGTGGTGTGGGGGGAGGAAGAGGAGGAGGAAAGGGTAAGAGGGTTAGTAGCATCTGAGTTTGGAGCAGACTGGGAGGTGCTGCCTTTACCAGAGCTAGGGTAAAAAGCTGGGATTTTAGAGGTAGGTACAGTAGGGGAAGTAGTTTTATGATCCCCCCCCGCTCTTTTAGTGCTTCCGTTAGCCTGCAAACAGAGATGCCAGAACAAAGACTGGTTGTCAAAAAGGGAACGGGTGATTTAAGGTAACAAATGTAAAAAAAAAAATGCAAGACAACATTGACTTCACATAAGTTATAGACATGAAACAATCACACAAACAAACCTATGACTACTAAGATTACTAAATGGACACACAAAACGGCTCAAACTAGCTACAGTCTCTATGTTTACTGGGTTACTTGAGGCACCGTAACAGAGAAACACACTATTCATTAAAAAAGGGGAAAGAAAAGATTGAAGGAGGGATAAAGGGTTGGAGATAGGGGTGGGGGCATCTCTAGGTGCTGCCTGTGTGTTGGGAGTGGTTGTCAAGCTTTCTGAGAAGTGGAGACAACAACTGAGAGGAGGGGCAAAAAAAACAGAGATGCATCTTGGTCGGGGAGAAAAGGTGGAGCATGTTAGATAAAAAGGGGGAGAGATTTATTTATTTGAGGGTGGAAAACATTACAAGTGCATATCGGGAGCAGGAGGGGCGTATATTTGCATGAACTGCTAGTACCAAGGAAGAGAGCTGGGTGGTAGAGGAGCATCAAGAGAAGGGAGGAAGGTGTAGCTTGGTGGAACCAGCCCTATCGTTGCGTTCACCATTCTGTTGAAGTGAAATATAAATGGTGAACGCAGAGATCCGGCTGGTTCCACCAGGGTCGGAGGGAGGGATATTAAAGTGTTCCTTTAGTAACTGTGCATTGTGAAAAGAAAGGAGCGTATTGGGTAGGCTGCTTGGGTTTAGTAGAGGTGCATTGAGGGTAGGAGGGAGCGTGGCTCATCGGAAGTATCAGTTTAGTAAAGCATCCTGGGGTTGGTTGGCAAACACTGTTTAGGAACTCGGCTGTGATGGAAACGGGATGGGATGGAGAACTCAGTCAATGACAGGGTATATCTGTCTTTGTCTTTCTCTTTACATTTTTTTTTCATGTCACCAACACAGCAAAAGCCGCCATGAGCAGTGTGGACCATGCACGAGCATACAGTACGATGATGTTATGGGGGTAACAGTCAAAGAGTCAAACATGCCTTTCAGTCAGAGTAGATCAAGAGAAAACATCAACAGAAGCCAGAATGGCCACCTCAATCCCATTTAAACGAAACACTTAATCTCACAGCTTTGGTTGTTTAAATACACCCCCCCCCCCCCCCCCTTTTAGCACAGGCCTCTCGTTTTCTATGTCCTGTGTTCACTATATAGGTGTGTTCCCTCTAGTCCCTATGGTCTCTGGTAAAGCCCTATAGTAAAACTACCTGTCGAAACTGCCTCTGAGTGCTGTCCTGTAGCTTTTGCTGTTTTCCTGCTTTGTCAGTAGTAGTCCCTGGCGACTGCCTGGACTTCGCAGACAGGGGCACTGGCATCCGACTAGTAGGGGAAGCGACACTGGTTGCGTTCTGCAAGAGGATCCAAACGAAACAAAACAAGAAAGAAAAGAAAAGAAAGAAAAAAAGAAAAAAAACAGACCATATTGGAGGTATGAGAAACTGTTATAAACAAGGCACTGACAGGTCAGAAAACTGTTCATTCAAGATTACCCTCACAGTTAACCTTAATAACACCGGTAAGAGCACATGCACCCCCTGTACCGTAGTAGCCTATACCAAAACGTATAACCCTACAGTTCATGCAGTCCAAGAACAACCACTTCAAGAAACCAAAAAAGACAGTGTAATCAACATTGAGTGTCATTGTGTGATTAAGAGTCTACTACTGGCTGAAGCCCCGGTTAGAGTTTGAGCAGCCAACTGAAGGAGAGACATGAGAGACAGGAGGAGGGACCCATTGAAAATGCCACTCCCCAATCATGTTGGACCATGATCACACAGGGAGTAACCAACAGAGAAGGGCTCTGACATTTCCAAAACACCTGGGGTGTGAGTTAATAAGTGGTTGATTGGTAAACCCAGTGGTTAGGATGGAGTGAAGGGAGGGAGGGACGACTAAAAAGAGGGCCCAAAGCCTCCCGATTGACAAGAGCTTAGAAAGAGACCTGTTGGCTGGTGACGGGGGTGACAGTGGCGGTGGGGATGACGGCTGGCCGGGGGAGGAGCTGAGGTTTGGTCTTCTTCCTCTGAGAGGAGGCCTTGCTGGGCTTGGGGACCTTGAGGAGTGAACTCTTGGAAGGGAGTGATAAGGACCTCTTCAGGCCTCCATTCTCCCCACTCAAGACACACCCAGCATGGGGCTCCACGCTGGCTGCACTCCTCACTGGTTTCTCCTGGTGGTGCGTTGCGGGGCCCATCTCACTGATGGTCGTCTCTAGCTGTTTGATGGTCTGCTCCAGGCTGTCCAGGGTCTTGTAGGTGCTCTTCCGGATCTTGTCCGTCCTGCCTTTGGAGTCCGAGTGCTCCCTCCTTACAATGGCTGCAGCTGGGGCCTTGGGCGTCTTGTTTGCCGGGGCAGCAGATGGTTTGGAGCGACTTTGGATCTCAAATCTCTTGGCCTCCTTGTGCTGTCGGACTGTGCCGTCCGACTCCTCCTCGTCCTCGTACACCACCACCTGCAGCGTCTTCTTGCCCGTCTTGGTGCCCGTGCGGATGGCCTGCGACAGAGCGGCCAGCTGCTTCTTGGGAAACTTGAATGTAAACTTCTTCTTCCCATCTGGCTTGCCATCACCGGACAACTCGCCGAGCTCCGAAGTCGAGGAGGAAGAGCGCGACAAGCTACTACTGGAAGAGCTAAGAGCACTGCTGGGGGCCTTGACCTTTACCTGCAGTCCACCACTGCTCCTCTCTGTCTCCTCCGTCTCCTCGTCCTCCTCCTCGATGCACTCTGCGGCCAGCATGCTCTCCAGCTCCTCCTCGCACTCGAACACCGTGGACAGGCGCTTGTAGGCCGAGCGGATGTCCATGGGCTGGTCGAAGATGATGATGACCGGCTTCTTGTTGTTGAAGCCATTGTCCTGTGACCCCGCCGAGCCGCCCGGGGTGGTGTTGGTCATCTCCCGTTTCCCAGGTCCCCCACACACGGTCACGGTCTGGATGCCCCGTTTGGCATTGACCAGCTCCTGGTACTCCCCACAGGACAGGGCCTGGACCTTGCTGTTGGTGATCATGAAGGCAATGTTGTCTGGGGGCGGAGGGGCTTCCTCACCAGGGAGGTCAGGGCTCAGGCTGGCCTCCTCATCCACCTCCTCATACCAGTGTCTGGGCTGATCAGTGGCCTCACTAAGAGCCTTCTCTGGGGGAGACACCACTGCTTTAGGAGCCTCTCTTATGGTGGTTGGTGGAGGGACTTCAGGCAATGCAGCGGGCAACACAACACTCTTACTGCGGGGAATGCTGGACTCCTGGACGACTGAGGAGACTGAGGTCTCTATCCTCTTGACTGTGCTTATCTGAAGCTTATTTACAGTGGTGGTCGCTGGGTTTTCCAGAACCCCTTTCACCACTCCTGGGCTGGTCTTCAATGACTCTGAGGTCACCACCTGTTTCTGAGACAGAGGGCTGGGGCCATTCAAGAACAGAGGCTTGGGAGATACAGGTGGCCCTAACTGCTGGGGTTTCGGTTGAGGCTGCTGGCTTGGGGAATTGTCATTAGCATTCACATTTGACACCTGTGAGGGGGATAGTGTTGGGTTGCCTCTGTGTTCCGGAGCCTCGTCCATGGCGGCCGGGGGTGGCAGCTGCTCTTTGGAGATCTGCCCAGTGACGTAGTATATGACCTGCATACGGCAAAGAAAGGAGGAGAGAATTTATATTAAAAACCACAACACTCCATGCTAAAAGCTAGAACCACAACACTATATACCACATGACAAACCTATCAATATGGGAGCACACTGTATATCATGACATGTAAGGCATGCAAATGACTTTCATAAGGCTGTAGAACCGGACATTTTGAAACATGTCAAGGCACGTTTGAAACTTTGTATGTCAAAAGACTATTCTTAGCTTAATAAAATGCCCTGAGATGTTTCCACTGTTAAGTTTTAGCGGTCAAAATATGCTTTTCGTACCCCTGGACTTTGACGAAGAGGGGTGGTGTTCCCGTTTTCATCCGCGTTGGGATGTTTATCCTCCCGAGTTTTCTCCGAGCTCTGCTAGGACAGTTTGTGAATTAAGGGACAGCGTTATTGCGAAACTGCACTCTATGGGTGCACCGTATGGCGCAACTGCACTCTATGGGTGCACCGTATGGCGCAACTGCACTCCAAAGCCTCGTTTCCATTGACATTTCAATTCAAGGCAGGTCTTAAGTGGGCACAGATCGAATTTGGCCCTGATTTTAAAGTGCCAATTGAAACAAGGTTGAAGACACTGTGGATTGCATGGTACATTCACATAGGTATTTCCATCCACGGTCTTAACACTGCATTGGGCAACAACCCTCCTATAAGGCATCGTTTGAGTTGTTGCTCTATGGTATGCGTTTCAAGATCGAGAAGATAAGAAGTAGATCCTGAAACGTCAGCATGTTTCAGTCCCTTCGGTGTTTACACAACGTGTTTGTTTACAAGTATTGTTAGATGCCTTATAGGATAACTCATGCAGGCACAAGTGAATGGTTATGGTATGTTATGGATATCGGGAGTTGGAATGGAATGTAGTTCATGGATAAGGGAATGGATTATGTAAAAAAAAAACTTTGAAGGGACAATTTGGGATTCAAAACAACGAAGTAGTCTATCCTAAAAGTCCCAAAAAATGGATGTACCAATCCCAGATTGCCCCTTTTACTAAGGAATTAGAGTTAACTAACTACTATTCTAATCTGGAGTATAGACCGACACTCATTCTATCCACAGACTGGCTAATGTTCAGCGTTGTATCATTTTTTATATATCCTCACTGTTGTTGGAGCTACAATAATGTTTTTTCAATCATTCCCATGTTGGTGAGTGGAATACAATGTTGCATGACTGAAAATGCGTATGTGGGAATAACGTGACGAAATCCTGATTGTTGATGTGGGCGCCGAACATTGGGTTTTCAAGGACGACTTCAAATCTGACCCACGGAATAACTGGATCTCTCATGTTCGATATCTCGCGTGGCGAGGTTTCTGAGCGAGGAACATAAGATCCAGTGTACCTCCCAAATGGTACCCTGTAGTGCACTACTTTTCACCAAGGCAAACAGGGCTCTGGTCCAACGTAGTGCACTATATAGCCAATTGGGTGCCATATATGGGACACAACCACACTGTAGTTTACTGTGTGACTGTAATCTAAAACACAGACTTTTCTCCCGTGGACAACAACCACAGTAGGCATATCTTTGGGTATTAAAATGAATGAGCAGATCAAGTTACAGTTCTATAGAGGTTTAGAGAAGTAGTAAGGTATTGTTCCCAAGAAATAAAGCAAGTACAGAAAAAGAGTCAAAAGGTCAAAGTGACCAAAAGTAAACCAAGTCTGCAAAAACAAGCCTGTCACCTAGGTGTGAAGTCATAAAACCTCGTTCTCCTCAATAGCCAATCCAACTCAAAGTAATTTCGTATAGAGTCTATAAAGTCTAGAAGCAAATTATTATTATTTGAATAAAGGGCAGTTATTCCAAAGAAAACGGACAAGACCATTCGACTACGTCTGGATTCAAGATAAAGGATTATTTTATTGGTTGGATCAGTCAAGGCAAACATAAGGCAATCAAATACCAGTAGCAACAAGACCTCATTCATGAGTTGGATGCACACAAACTTTCCCAGACATTTTCTGCAGACTTAATCAGAGAAAAACAAGTCCAAACCGTGAGTTCCATTGAAATCAAAAAGGGAAAAAGAGAACAAGTCAGAAACAGAAGGGATTTTGGGTAGTGGAGTTGTTACAGTACAGATCTCTTGGCTGAGGCAGAAGCAGGGAAGTGTGAAAGGCACAGAGAAGGTTAAGGCAATCGTTAGTTGGCGTCACGTAGTGGGCAGCAGCAGGCAGTTAGACAGACGGCTAAACGGTGCCACATCCTTTACCTTTTTCTCTTTGAGGGGCAATAAGGCCCCGGGTCTTAGCTCTCTGATCTGGGGCTCAACTCGAGCAGGGTGTGTCTCTAGCACACTACTTTTCACCCCTACATCCTTAACTGTGCACTTCTGGAACACCTGGGGATTGAAGATAGGTCAGGGGATTAGGGTTTAGGGCCCTGAGGTCTAGAGCCTACCTATGCTTTGCCTACCATATGTGAGATAGTCTGTTAGAAACACCTACGGTACCAGGCAGGGAAGTGGAGAACATTCTTCTGCTTGGTGCCGGTCTGATACGACTCGGATACTATTAACCTAGTGCTGTGGTTACCGAATGGTTAAACTATCTAAGGGGAAGACAATGGTTAATTCTGCTTTTGTAAATGACTGTGTCCATCCTCTGCCAAGTGAAGGTAACCCAGCCACCACAAAAAGAAGAGACAAGAGGACCCACTCCCACAGTCAAGGAGAGATACAGCACATTCAACCTCCTCACAACCATCATCAGTGTGTATGTGGATGTGTTTTCCGGTGGTTCTATGTGATCATTATTGCATATTATAAACTGTGTGGTTCGTGTCCTGAATGCTGATTGGCTCCCAGCCGTGGTATATCAGACAGTATACCACAGGTATGACGAAACATGTATTTTTACTGTTCTAGTTACATTAGTAACTAGTTTATAATCGCAATAAGGCACCTCGGGGGGGTTTGTGATATATGGCCAATATACCACGGCTAAGGGTTGTGTCCAGGCACCCCACGTTGCGTCGGGCATTATTGCTGAAGTATGACGTATGTGTGTGTGTGGCGGTAAATGTACAGCAGCTGTTGGATGTACGGTGTGTTTCTCACCTGGAGCTCTGCCATAATTTTGTCTCCCTCGTCCTCCTCCTCCTCGTGGTTGGCTGAGGCAGCAATGGGGGGAGGGGTGGAGGGCTTGGGCTTGGTCTCCGGCGGGACCTTGGTGGGTTTGGACTGGCTAGCTGGGGCTTGTGGTGGGACCTCAGCCTCATCTTCCTCCTGGGCGGACGGGAATTATTTTTAATATGACTCGAATACTAGCATCAATACTATTTACCACAAGAGTGCAACATGGGCCATTCCAATATCAATTATAAGGTTCTCAGATTGCTTGATTAACTGTCCTTAGACTTCATCCCCTCTCCCCATGTTGTTTACGGTCAGGTCTGACCCACCCAAGTAGAAACGGTGTCTACGGTTTGCCATTCGCTCTGGTCCAGGGCGTTACGTGCGGCTTGCTGACGCTGAAGGCTCAGTGTCAGCAAGCCGAGTGTAACCCCCTGGATCAGAGCTAGTTGACCGCAGACTACCCTGCAGCCTAACTACACGGCAGACTGACCTGTCCCGAGGCAGACTCCTTCCTGCTGGTGTAAACCACCTCACCAGACCGTGTGGTGGTCATTCCAGAGCTGGAGGTGGGGAAGGTCTTTCTGGGTGGTGGAGGGGGAGGGGACTTGATGGCCTTCTCCAAGCTGACTTTGCCCACTTTGTCTGCAGCAGCGATAGGCTTGGTGGTGGCGGGTTTCTCTAGCACGGACTTGGGGAGTTTCTCAAGACCAGCAGGCTTGGCTATGGCTGGTTTCTCTGAACTGAGCTGAGTCCCTTCTGTAATAAACAAAAAGGTCAACAATGAGGGATACGTGACAACTACAAAGGGTCATTTTCCTGAAGACCTGTCCAAAATATAAAAAAATTGTAGTAGTGGAATACAGTAGGAGCTAAAGCTGTATAAAAGACCCTTGCCTGGGGTTGGCTCCTCCAGGGCAGCAGAGGGTGCTGTAGAGGCGTCCCCCTCACTCGGCACATCCAGACTGGGAATGCCCTTCATCATGTTGGCCTGGGCCTCATTTAGGATCCTCTCAAACTCCCTCCCATTGTAGTGGCCCATGTTCTGCCTCCGTTCCTCCCACTCCTTCTCTGCCACCTGTGGAGGGAGGGAGAGGGGAGGAGGGGGGTGATAGAGAGAGAGAGGGGTGGGATTGAGAGAGAGAGCGAGCGAGGGGGGAGAGAGAGGAGAGAGGAGACAGCAGTGGAGGGAAGATAAATAATAACCCATAGAGGAAATTGTATATCATAGACTGAGGACTGAAGTGCAGTATGACGTCCATAGGGCTTATTACCTCTATAGACATGGCCCTGTTTTTGCTCTTGGTGTGAATCTCCTCGATTAAGAGGTTCCCTGTCCCGCTGCTGCCGTTATTGACCGGAGCCTGGGTCGCCAGCTCTAGGTGGGCAGCAGGGGTTTTCTTCTGCTGGGCAGGGCTTCCCCCTTGGCTGGAGGGGTTGGAGTTTGAGGCCGAGGCGGTGCCAGTGGAACCCTTGGCTGAGCTGGGGGAGTCCCGGCCCTGGCTGTGGGTGGGGGTCGTGGGTGGGCTGGGCTGGACCAGCAGGGCTGCAGACTGCTGGGACTGCTGCATGTGGACCGGAGCACTCTGGACGTGGTGGATGACCATGGGGGAGGAGGGCATGACCACTTCAGACCTGATGGAGGAGCTCTGGGGCTCGGGCAGGGCCGAGGGGGAAGCTGGAAGCTCCACTGGGGGGTCGGAGTCCACGGTGGTGGTGGTGGTGACTGGGCTGCTCTCTGATGGGGTTGGTTTCACTGAGGCACACATAGCAGGGTCAGATCCCTTCAGCAGACCCTCTGTAGCACATCTGTAGGGCGTAGAGGGCAGGATAGACTTACTATTAGACTTCAGGTTACTTTCCCAAAATTAAATTCTGGTTGGAGGATTCTGTATTTTGTGCTTATTTCCTCCTGGAATATTCCAACCAGGATTTCTGAAAATATAGCCCCCCCCAAAACAAATGTTGGGAAAGTTTTGGAAAGTAGACTGATCACAAGCAGCCAAACACTGGTTAATCTAAACTGTATCCCACTAAGGTTAAGGTTAAAAACATACTGCAGCTATGAGGACATATGTCATGCTCCTATGAAAGCATGCTTCAAATCTCCTAACCTCCTACCCTTAGTGGGATACAGAACTTTGGAATTTGAAAGAACTATTGCACCATCCAAGCTTCTTTAGCCTGAAAACACAATAAACCTCCCCAAGTGAATTTGGCCCAAACCCAGCATCAAAGTGAGTGTAATCATCTCTGAAGTGCGGGGAGAAAAATGCACCGACGGGACGAGGTAATGTAGATTAGTTTGGCTGCGTTGTGTGGTGCACCCTTGGAAAAAGTGTTGACGACCCACAGAGCAGAGTGTCTCTGACAGATGTTTATATGGAAATGAAATGCCGCAGGGAGCCGTGTTGCGCCCAAATTAATTAACTTATCGGTTCAATGGAGAGCTAAATTAAGATGGACGCCACCTCTGTCCATTCCGCATGACCCATCGGATGGGATCAGAGCCAACGCCTCGCCAGCATAATCAACTGTTAGTGTCCCTTACACTATAGTCATGCTCCCCACTGTCTGACTTCTCTGGAAGCTTCTGTTTTCCATCCACTCTCAATGTCTCTCTTTTAACCTCTCACTCCCTCGATTTCCCCCATTCTCATCGACGGGGCAGTAGTGGAGCAGGTTGAGAGCTTCAAGTTCCTTGGCGTCCACATCAATCAAATTTATTTTATATAGCCCTTCGTACATCAGCTGATATCTCAAAGTGCTGTACAGAAACCCAGCCTAAAACCCCAAACAGCAAGCAATGCAGGTGAAGAAGCACGGTGGCTAGGAAAAACTCCCTAGAAAGGCCAAAACCTAGGAAGAAACCTAGAGAGGAACCAGGCTATGTGGGGTGGCCAGTCCTCTTCTGGCTGTGCCGGGTGGAGATCATAACAAAACATGGTCAAGATGTTCAAATGTTCATAAATGACCAGCATGGTCGAATAATAATAAGGCAGAATAGTTGAAACTGGAGCATCACCAACAATCTAACATGGTCCAAGCATACCAAGACAGTAGTGAAGAGAGCACGACAAAACCTATTCCCCATCATGAGACTGAAAAGATTTGGCACGGGTTCTCAGATCCTCAAAAGGTTTTACGCGTACGGCCCAGTACATCACAGTACACCACCGGGGCTAAGCTTCCTGCCACCCAGGACCTCTATACCAGGCGGTGTCAGAATTGTTTTTGTCAGACTCCAGCCACCTGTTATGTTCATGTTTTAAGTATCCCTATACACTGCTGCTACTCTCTGTTATTATCTATGCATCGTCACTAATAACTCTACCTGCACAATGACATTGACTCTGAACCGGTACAACCTATATATAGCCCCACTATTGTTAATTACTACTGCTCTTTAATTATTTGTTATTCTTATCTCTTACTTTAAAAATATATATTTTCTTAAAACTTTAAGGGCTTGTATAAGTAAGCGTTTCACCTGTTGTATTCGGTGCAAATTTGATTTGAAATTTGATTTGAGTCTCTACCCTTCTTTTGAAGTGGGCACTTGTACACTCCCTTCTCATGGATTTAAAAAGACTGGACTGGTGTGAGGAATATGGTGAAGAGAACCCCCAGCCACGCTTGCAACAATAAAATGCTTTTAAATGCATGAGGGGGAGTGAACAAGTGCACACTCCCGGTCCCTCCCTGGTTCATGTACCTCCTCAGGCTACTGAGTGTCTCTGTGAGGCTCTTGACTCGCTTCAGCATGCTGTCTAGTTTGTGGGGCTCCTCCTTGAGGAACTTCACAGCCTCCACCTCCACCCTCAGCACCGCACGCATCCTGGTCTGCAGTGCCGGAAACTCCCCTGAGAAAACACACAGGAAATACCATGTTTCAGATTTGTATTTTCTATTAACTTCACCAACCATCATTGGGGGACAACTTAATTAGTGTGCTGCGTCAGCAGAACTCTACTGTTATTCAACATACCGTTTTCAAGCTTATTCTCTTTTTGGACACAAAAACACATACAACATTTTTTTAAAATTACATGTATTTTTCCAGTTGTAGCATTATGTTACCCAAATGTTATTATACTGAACAAAAATATAAATGCAACATGTTTGTGGCATTGTGTTGTGTGACAAAACTGCACATTTTAGAGTGGTCTTTTATTGTCCCCAGCACAAGGTGCACCTGTGTAATGATCATGCTGTTTAATCAGCTTCTTGATATGCCACACCTGTCAAGTGGGTGGATTATCTTGACAAAGGCTAAACTTCACTAACAGCGATGTGGGACCCACACTTTACATGTTGCATTTCGATTTTTGTTCAGTATAAATTAACAAATTATATTATTGGACTTCTCACCTGTAACTGAAAACCCTAGCACACAGAAACCTATGGAATCCATGGCAACGCATATAATCTAAGGTACTGTATGGGTCTTAAAAGTAGGCTATACTGTACTGCAGTCTTACCTTTGAGTCCTGCCAGAGATTCTCCCACTCTCCTGAGGCTAACGGCCCCCTCCTCCACATGTTTCAGTGTGACAGCTCTGTGAGGCCCCGCCGGGCCGGTCTCCCTCTTCAGAGTGTCCACATACAGCTCCAGCTCCCTACACACACAGACAGAGAGGACATTCAAAACCACCAGCTCACCTCCATTCATAATTGGCTTCATTTGTATCACTCCTCACCTCTCCACCATGCTAACTGATGCGTGGTGAGGTTTGTGCCATAAATGGTTGCCACACATTGGTGGTGGATGAAGTGGGTTTCCCTCTAACTAAGCGCTACATAAATCCATTCAAACATTTTCATCTCCATTGATACCAAATGAGATACGGAGGCACCGTCAAATTCCTGACATACTAGAGATGCTAAGAGATCTGACTTGAGAAGAGTCACCTGAAACACTGCCTCCATTTCAACACTAGGGGGCAGACAATACTCATTTAAATCTTATGGGCACAGAGGGAGCTCCAGTTTGAGGTAACTGAATGACAAGTGAAAAGACAAGAGGGCATGAAAAAAAATATATAGATCAAATCAAACAATGTTGTATTTTTAAAAAATTATTTAAAAAAATAAAAAACAAGAACATCTGGGCGGTAGGAAAGTTAGCCCTCCAACCTTAATAGCCAAAGTTGCCTTTAGTCAGACCACGCTGCACCTCCTCTATGTGAGTCCGCTCCGACTGGATCGGGTTACTTGCCAAAACCTCAACTGTGTTCACATGGAAACTGGGGTTTATTCGTGCGACCACTTCCTTACATAGGATCCTATCCGCTTGATACACTGTATCCATGGGATCCTGAGAAGTCAACTCCAAGGGGAAATGTGCTGGGCGGATGATATCAACGTGTGCTATTCTGAACTGCATGAAGAATCAACTAAATGGTGATTCTTTTTTTTTTGTGTGTGACCAACTTCCCTTGGGAACCGTAAACTTTTTGTCAAGTTGCTCTCAATAGGGAGTGAAAAGACAATAACTACTGACGTCGCGGCCCTCTTATGTCAAGGCCTCTTGATGATGACTATGGAAAAGTTCAACTGAAGAGCTGACAAGGGGAAAAAACTGCTCTTTCTTCTTAAAAGAGCTATAACGGGACTTCAGAAAGTAGAAAGTGAGTCTATAAAGTGTCGCATCATTAAAATACACTTCTAAAGATAGCTTGACAAACACTTGTGATGTCCCAGGGATCATCTATTTGAGGAGGCTTCATGGGCACTCAACTCTCTCTCATCTTTCTCTATTGCTCAAGGGCAGTAGGATCACTGGCTTAGTGCTGACAGCTGGCTCAGATCTAGCCTCTTTGACGGGCTTATGATGACTGGTAAACGGAACTGACTGGAAATAAATAGGAGTGACCAGGGACAGACTGGGACCTCACACACACACACACACAATTGGTCCCCAAACAGGAAAATGTTATTTTCCCTCGAGGCCCCCATTATTAGCCAAACACGGATCATTCTGTACAAAAGCCCCACTTAAGACCAACCCACTGTGCTAAAGATTGACCAGCCCATCCGGGCATTTGCCCCGATCTTCCCTACGACCAGTCCGTTTCTGGAGTTATTTAATCGAGCCTAGGATTGGAAATGCAGGAAATGCATGTGCTTAAAACGATGGAATAACCTGTATCCTACTGACATTTGTGAAAGAATGACGCAATACACGACATCTTAATTGACCTTCCTCTGACATCCTCCACGTTAGCAATATCCTCATGTTATGTACCCTTGGATTGCTGCAGTGGTTGTAACAGTGATAAACCTTGGTCGTTTGTCGCCTCACTTCCTCTCAGAGTATTTTTAGAACCCTCAGCAGACACTCTCCCAGGTTGTATTAAATTGCGTTTCTATCCGGAGGAGAAGGCTCCGTCTTTTCACACCACATTCCCTGTCACGCACGCAGCGCCTCAGCCAAACAGAGCTCATTAACGAGCCATATTTAAAACACTACGGCAGGCCTTTGCTGAGTAAGACCTGGCACTGCGCCAAGGAAAACACAGCTGAATCCAGCGCCCTGCGCCTGTCTGATTAACCCTGAAAAAACCAACGTTCAGGAAATGCTCCTATCGTGATGTTTATCGGGGCATATGTTTACCGCTTTCTACTCAGGCAGTGCTATGACCTTGCCTGTTAAATATCAGAATTAAAATGATTCAATTACCGTTCCCGATTGGCAAACCGCGACGAGTGAATTAAATTGAGAGTATGCTGTGAATAATTGCCTGCCCAGGCTGCCTGGTCCTATACTTCAGTGATTTCTGGGCTTGAATGAGAGACAGACATGGCCTGCCGGTGCCTGTGAGCTATGTTTGGAAGGTGTGTACTTGTAGTTAGTCAGTAACACACACTCACTCTTACCCTAGTTGGTTGAACACCCTCTCCTCCAAGCCCAGGTACTTGTGTCTGTCCTCCTCCACCAGGACTCTCTGTCTTTGGACCGGGTCCTCCAGATGTCTCATGGCCTCCGCCAGTTTCAAACTGATCTCCTGCTCAGCCCGCTTCAGCTGCACACGCAGAGCCTCCTGGTTCTGGAGCTAGGTAACACACACACACACACATACACACACGCTGAGTTTTGTGTTTCTTAGCCAATCCAGATAGAGGGGGTTGAAAATGAGCTGATAGTTGAATAAATGAGAAGCAACACTTGACAGCTGATATCAAATTGATAACCAATAAGAGTAGATAGGGGCTCCCCGGGTAATGTTTACCCTCGGTACAGATCTAGGATCAGCTTTCCCTCCCCCAATCCTAACCTTAACCATAAGTGGGGAAAATGCTAAACTGACCCAAGATCAGCGTCTAGGGGAAACATAATCCTACTCCTAGATAGAGCATTGGTGGCGTTACCTGCAGCTGTCTCATCTGATGGAGCTGCAGCCGAAGGTCCGAGACATTCTTCTTGCACTGGAGCAGGTTGGTCTGGAAGGGGGTGGGGCCTGGGAGTATGGGGGTGGAGCCACTCTCAGAGGGGGGCGTGGCACTTTTGGGTGCCAGGACAGGGGAACCTCCTGAATAAGATCAAATCAAATAGCCACATTTAAAACCACTATAAGCTAGTCAGTTCCTCACTTGTGATAACAAAACTGGAAAGACAATATAGATTTGGATAGAGGGCTCACTTGCCACAAACATGCTTTATGTAGCTGTATAAAAACTAATTTAGAACAATACATTTTTTTAAAAAATGGGAAAACATATTAATCCCTAGCATTTAATTATTCATATTGTAGGCTATACTGTAGAGGTTCATTCACAAGTACATAAATCCCTTTCACAATGTGATGGAAACCTTACAGATTTTGGAGGAAGCACGCAATACATAGCTCCCTTATTTACTGCAAATGAAATACCCCGCAGTCAAAAGTGCACGTAAAAAAGTCAAACGTCTCCTCTGAGATTGAATGGGTGGTGTAATGCATGAATGTTTCCCCCCCTCCTTTTCACGTACGGCCTTGTATCTGTGTGCGTCCCAAATACTACCCTTTTCCCTATGTGGTGCACTACTTATGGACCGAGGCCCATAGAGAAGGTGGCAATACAAAGTAGTGCACTCTATAGGGAATAGGGTGCCATTTGAAATGCAACCTCTGTGAGGGCATTGGCCTGGCCAGAGCCCAGCGCTCGCTTCACTCGCCTCGCTTCACTCGCCTCGCTCATTTCCAAACACATTCTCCACAGCTGTGTTGGTTCCTGATTTAATATTCCTAATGTTAAGTAATGAGGGCCTGTGCTTCCCTAGGCGTCTCCCCCGCTGCCCAGAGGAGCACACGGGTACTTACATTGGCAGTGCTGACTGAAATAGACTTGCCGACCGCCAACCTCACCATTGACTGCATTCCAAATGGAACCCTATTCCCTATGCAGTGCACTGCTTTTGACCAGGCCCCATCAAACTCTGGCCAAAAGTAATGTACTGTATAGGGAGCAATTTGGGATGCAATCATTGTGAGAAAGAAGAGACGGGAGACGGGTTTGTCTGCTGTCGAAAACAACCACCAGACGTAATGTCCTCTGGCTTTGGAGACTGACGACAGAATGACTCTTGACAAGCCATGCCAACTGCAGTCTGTATTGACAGTAACTGAAGTTGAATTCAATTACACTGTTTCTCCCATTCAGAATGAAGTAGTATGACCTATGACCTTTGAAACCTGACCCTGAGGTTGAGTTCTGTCTCTGGGGCGCTTGTTGTCAACAGGTGGGAGTGGCACAGTGTCACTAAGCCACTCAAGTCCCTTAGCGGAAGAGAACAAGTCCCTGCAAAGTGTTAGAACAATGAGAGAGGAGAATGTTCTGAGTGAATGAGAGAGAGCGAGAGCGAGCGAAAGAGCGAGCAAGAGAGCACTCCTTCCACACAGAGTAAGATCTTCTGCGTCCCAAATGTTACCCTATTCCCTATATAGTGCAGTACTTCTGACCGGGGCCCATCAAAAGTAGTGCACTATAATGGGAACTTGGTGCCAATTGGGACACAACCATGGTAGAGCCCTGCAGTGGGGCTAGAGAACACAGTGCTATTGTCACTTTGTAATCCCCCTCCGACATTCACCACATAGTCCTCTCATAGTGAATGACAGCTGCACAGACCTGAAGTGCAGGTTCGGATGAAGGCTGCTCATGTGTGTCACACTGTCTGTTTCCCAGATGGCACCCTTTTATTAGGTCAAAAATAGTGCCCCATACAGGGAATAGGGTGCCATTTAGGATTCCTCCACTGTTTGGAGACCGAGAGGATGCTCTTGTGATGGGGACAGCTTATGAAGTAACAACAAGGAAATATTTGAGGAATCAGAATTATGAGCCATAGTCAATTCTTCGTGTTCTGTATATCATGAATGGGAACAATACGCAAAGGGAAACCTGTAAGAAGAAGAAGAAACCCAAAGATGTGAGGCGTTGCTTTGGCTCGAGATTGCATTTCTGTTATCGAACTCTCATCCACCCTGACCGCTAGCTAGACCAGATTGAATCGTCTTGGCGGGATCGAGAAATAATACATCTCTCTTGTTTTAACTAATGCTTTCAGCAGCACATATTCAGTTAGTAGCTTTTTTGCCCCCCCCCCCTGCCTAGAATGTATGACGAGAGAGGATTTGAGGGGAATATGAGTCGGCGAAGAGCAAAGACGCCTGTCTGACTGACTGGGTGTTTTAATGGGGCAGTAGGGGAGAGCATATGGCAGGTTGTGTTGAGTGACATTACGAGACTTGTCTATGCAATGCATCCTGGGGGGAAACTTGAGGGATATGCAACAGAGAACTGTACCTCTAAGTAGATCATGGGTTGCGTCCCAACTGGAACCCTATTCCCTATATAGTACACTACTTCGCGTCCCAACTGGAACCCTATTCCCTACATAGTACACTACTTTGCGTCCCAACTGGAACCCTATTCCCTACATAGTACACTACTTTGCGTCCCAACTGGAACCCTATTCCCTACATAGTACACTACTTTGCGTTCCAACTGGAACCCTATTCCCTACATAGTACACTACTTTGCGTTCCAACTGGAACCCTATTCCCTACATAGTACACTACTTTGCGTCCCAACTGGAACCCTATTCCCTATATAGTACACTACTTTGCGTCCCAACTGGAACCCTATTCCCTATATAGTACACTACTTCGCATCCCAACTGGAACCCTATTCCCTATATAGTACACTACTTTGCGTCCCAACTGGAACCCTATTCCCTACATAGTACACAACCTCTGCGTCCCAACTGGAACCCTATTCCCTACATAGTACACAACTTCGCGTCCCAACTGGAACCCTATTCCCTATATAGTACACTACTTTTGGCCAGGGCCCATAGGGCTCTAGTCAAAAGTAGTGAACTATATAGGGAATATGGTGCTGTTTGGGACGCACACCATAATGTGATCCATGCAGAAGGGTAATAATGGTCCTCCTGACCTGCACTGGGTGCACTATGAACCGGAGACGCTTGCCTTGATGTCTTCATGGGTCGTTCACTACGCACACAGAGAGGAAAAGAGACATTAATTATGTTGAATCACAATAGAAGACAATTCATGCAAAACCCTGGGAACTGTCCTGGAGTTAGGGTTGACATATATTAGTAAAAGCATTGTAGACGTACAGACAGCCATACAGTATGGATGGACAGACTGACATAGACGGCGGACAGGTTAACATGATGACTGTTAGGAGCAGTCTGTTCCCATAGTAAGCCATCCCATTTTCATTCCAATCATGGTGCCCACATTGAGATTGATGATTGGAAACTCAAGCAAACAGTAGCACAAAGATCTCCACAGAGTAGGTTGAAATGCAAAGATAACTGCAGCCAGTCAATATCAGACCCCCTCGTCCACACTATTTCCCTTCGACAATGTTCTGTTTACCTAGGCTGGTAAAAATCGAGAGCTAGTTTATCTGTTATTATCTTTGTCCACATTTGCTGGGGCAACCTGGGCTTATCTCTGAGAACTCAATGTCCCACGCTGCCTCCCTTCTTCATCTTCTTGCTTACCTGAGAGAATCGTTGGTGCCACTAGTGTTTGGGGACTTTAAAAGTGCATGCTGAACAAGACCAGTCAAGCTGGCAATCTGTTGCTCCATAGCCTTCATTCGCTTTCTGCAGGAAACATCAGAAAATCAAGCTTTTAACACCGGGGCTAACTAGGCGTTAAAGGTGGCATTTCTAATATTTAAGTTGGGAGTACTTCTTAAGTTGGGAGTTACTTCCTAAATACTACCGGAATTGTTTTCATGCCAGACGTGTTTGCTTAGCGATCAAATTAGCGATATAAACATAGAGTGGGTCAAGTACAGGATTTGGAGAATATTTTCTATCTTAGAACATTTATGAATATCTTAATGAATAATTTATTGATTTGTCAAGTAGATGGGGTTTCTGCTATGTAAACAACAGTTAAACACGCTGTTAAAGCAACAACTGTAAGTGTTCCAAGCTGTCAAACTACCGTGCTAAGGCAGTGAATTCTCAATTCAGGCTGAAATAAACCATTGATTCCAGCTAACATGGTCTAATAACATGTCTGCTTTGCCCTCCCGGAGTCTGCCTGGAATAGTCTAGAAAAACAAGTGGGCTAGCCTGAATTTTGAAAAACAAGACAAATGCTGTCTAGTAGATTTAGCCCAGAGGTTGGAGATGAGTCGGACCTTAGGGCGCAAGAGACTGTGCCACTTGTGGCCGGTGCCTGGACGAGAGATTACGCCGGCAATGCGGAGAAAGCCAAAGACGGGTGAAGAAGGACCTTTATGCTTGGTGATTGCTTGGTGACCAGTGAGGCTTAGACATAGAAAAGCACTGTGTTTTCCTGTCACCACTTATCCAATGGCACAGGAGGAAGGGGAAAGGGAGGCGCTTAAAGGGGCTCGATGAGGACGAGAGAAATGACTGTGATCCCGACTGTACTGCCCCCAGACAATGTACTGTAGAGAAACAGACAGTTAGCTATGTCTCCCCCGGGGCACTGAAATGTAATGTCTTCTTGTACCTATTTAGCTGTTCTAGAGCACCGTACCTACAGTACCAGTCACAAGTATGGACACACCTACTCATTCAAGAGTTTCTTTATTTTTGCTATTTTCTACATTGTAGAATAATAGTGCAGACATCAAAACTATGAAATAACACAAGGAATCATGTAGTAACCAAAAAAGTGTTTTATATTTTATATTCTTCAAAGTAGCCACACTTTGCCTCGATGACAGATTTGCACACTGTTGGCATTCTCTCAACCAGCTTCATGAGGAATGCTTTTCCAACAGTCTTGAAGGAGTTCCCACATGCTGAGCACTTGTTGGCTGCTTTTCCTTCACTCTGCGGTCCAACTCATCCCAAACAATCTCAATTGGGTTGAGGTCAGGTGATTGTGGAGGCCAGGTCATCTGATGGAACACTCATCACTCTCCTTGGTCATATAGACCTTACACAGCCTGGGGGTGTGTTTTGGGTCATTGTCCTGTTGAAAAACAAATGATAATCCCACTAAGCGCAAACCAGATGGGATGGCGTATCGCTGCAGAATGCTGTGGTAGCCATGCTGGTTAAGTGTGCCTTGAATTGTAAATAAATCACTGACAGTGTCACCAGCAAAGCACCTCCTCCTCCATGCTTGACGGTGGGAACCACACGTGGAGATCATCCGTTCACCTACTCTGCGTCTCACAAAGTCACAGCGGTTAGAACCAAAAATCTCAAATTTGAGCGGTTAGAACCAAAAATCTCAAATTTGAATTCATCAAAGGACAGATTTCCACCGGTATAATGTCCATTGCAGTTAACTCTAATTAACTTATCCTCTACATCAGAGGTAACTCTGGGTCTTCCTTGTCACGGTCCTCATGAGAGCCAGTCTCAACCGTGGCGCTTGATGGTTTTTGCAACTGCACTTGAATAAACTTTCAAAGTTCTTGACATTTTCCGGATTGACCTTCATGTCTAAAAATAATGATGGACTGTCGTTTCTCTTTGCTTATTTGAGCTGTTCTTGCCATAATATGGACTTGGTATTTTACCAAACAGGGCAACATTCTGTAAACCACCCGTGCCTTGTCAAAACCCAACTGATTGGCTCAAACGCATTAAGAAGGAAAGAAATGTGTCACGTGTGCTCCCTCTCAGGCCTCTAGGTCATCCGGATGCTCGTTATGACACACGCCTGTCACCATCGTTACACGCACCTGCGCGTCATCTGACTCAGCTGGACTCCAATCACCTCCTTGATTACCTGCCCTATACAGTGGGGCAAAAAAGTATTTAGTCAGCCACCAATTGTGCAAGTTCTCCCAAGTTCTCCCACTTAAAAAGATGAGAAAGGCCTGTAGATGAAAGTCCGTGTTGCCCAGCAACAACCCCAAAACATCACTGCTCTAGAGGAGATCTGCATGGAGGAATGGGCCAAAATACCAGCAACAGTGTGTGAAAACCTTGTGAAGACTTACAGAAAACGTTTGACCTCTGTCGCCAACAAAGGGCACATAACAAAGTATTGAGATAAACTTTTGTTATTGACCAAAAACTTATTTTCCACCATAATTTGCAAATATATTCATTAAAAATCCTACAATGTGATTTTGTGTAATTTTCTCATTTTGTCTGTCAAAGTTGAAGTGTACCTATGATGAAAATTACAGGCCTCTCTCATCTTTTTAAGTGGGAGAACTTGCACAATTGGTGGCTGACTAAATACTTTTTTGCCCCACTGTATGTTTCACTCCCTTTGGTTCTTTCCTGAGGCATTATTGTTTCTGTTCCAGTGTCATGTCTGTGCGTTGTTTGTGTTAATTGTTTTGTATTTAGTTGCATTTATTTATTAAAACAATAACTCCCGACTTAAAACAATAACTCCCGACTCTCAGTGCATCATTACAAAATTCCACAAACTTTTAACAAGGCACACCTGTTAATTGAAATGCATTCCAGGTGACTACCTCGTGGTTGAGAGAATGCCAAGAGTGTGCAAAGCTGTCATCGGGGCAAAGGGAGGCTAATTTGAAGAATCTCAAATATAAAATATTGGTTGATTTGTTTAACACTTTTTTGGTTACTTTATGATTCCATGTGTTATTTCATAGTTTTGATGTCTGCACTATTACTCTACAATGGAGAACATTGTCAAAATAAAGAAAAACCCTTGAATGAGTAGGTGTGTCCAAACTTTTGACTGGTACTGTATATGGAATGCTCCTTGTGCATGTAAGTACAACTCATGCTTGAAGGCCACTCTGTAGTTATAAAGTAAATGACCTAAAATACCCTTTTTGTTTTATATGTAAAGTACCTTCACACTAAAACTCCTTTCCCCCTTTCTTTCCTATACGCCTGGGCCATTTAAAATGGGGAACGTAGGTGCTCTGCTCAAAAGTAGTGCACTATAAAGGGAACAGGGTGCCATTCGGTAGCCGTCATGGTGTTTGTACCGCGCAGGTGGTCCTTGTGATCTGTTCCCCTTGGTTTGGCTGTTTCAGAAAGCCCAGGTCTTATCCAACCAACCTGGTTCAATATTTTCTTTGGTTTTCCTGAGCGGTGCACACACAGACCCCTTGGCCCCCTCACTCTCCTATCCCTCCGGTCTAATGCATTCCAATGAAACCACATATGATTGTATGGCTGGAATATGTCCCTCATGCCCTCTCCTGTGTTTGTGTGTTCTGTTCTTAGTGCAACCAGAACCAGCCTAGTTGAACTAGCCTCAGAAATGAATGTCGGAGGGCCGGTTTAGATCATCTACACGGGCTTGCAGACAGTGTGTTATTAAAACAACAATACCACAAGATAACATGATAATATACAGTCTGAATATGGGGAGTGAGGCACTATTCAATTACTGCAGTGGCTTGGATTGCTCTGTCAACTAGGGGCACTGAGTACACCAACTCTCTTTGACTGGAATAAGCTACTCATACAAATAGAGCTAGTCACACACACACCTAACTGGTGTAGCTGAAAGACACAATAAGACAAGACAATACATAACAATAACACACTGTTATAATAGCCCACTCTGCTAAATGTGATGACCTTGACAGGATGGGCCAGACACACAGTGTGTGTGTGTGTGTGTGTGTGTGTGTGTGTGGGTGAGGGTGAGAGAGACAGGCAGACCACAATGTCTCTGCCCTGCAGTGGTGATGATGAGACACTGAGCTGAGATGAACACAGAGCAGCCCGCGGTTACACTTAGAACAGTGCAGGAATGCAGTGTTAGGTCATCCATGCTCCCATGCAGTATCATACCCTTTCACTGACCCCCACCCCACACTACCCCACCTGTCCCGCCTCAGGTCCCCCGGGTTTGCTTACCGTGTCTGTGGGTCGTTGGCTGGAGGGATAGGGCCGTGACCCTGGAGGTCCAGCACAACTGGAGATGCCATGTTACTCCTGCTTTTGACCACTTCCTCCTTCCTGAAGGCCTGGCGAACAGGCGAGGAGCGCTCCAGGGGAATGCTGCCATGAGGAGGCGTGGCCCCATGGATGTCAATCATCCTCACTTCTGCCATCCTGTGGGGGGAGGGGGGCGGGGTCTTGGAGCCCAGCGTAGGCAGCTGGCTGTCTCCGTACTTCCTGGACTTCTGGCGGTAGAGTGAGGGTTGCTCCATGGCCTCGGTGGGGCTGGGCCCGCTGTAGGAGCCTGTGGAGCGGATGGAGGCGCGGTGGTAGCCAGCCAGGCTGCCGTGGTCCACCATGTCCCCAGGAGGAGGGTGCCCTCCATGGGCAGGGCCGTGGCCCATCCTCCCCTCGTGGAGAAGGTACGGGTCAGCGTAAAGCCCCTCTCCCCCTCTCACCAGGCTGTGACTCTTACCGCCCATGTCCTCATCAGGTTTGACGTCCCGCCTCTCCAGGATGGCGCTGGGGCAGGGTGACACGGAGCGCACGGGAGGTGTGGCGTTAGATATGCGCTCCCGGGGCATAGTGGCGCTGCAGGGCATGGACCCCGGGCGCGGGCCGAAGGGGATCCGGGAGGGTGAGGGAGGCACGGAGTGGGCCGTGGTTGGGGACAGGGAGCCCTGCATGGGGTGGTGTGGAGGGTGGCCCATAGGTGGGTGTCTGGGGGAGTGCTGCCCATCTCTGCTGGCATACATCATCTCTCTGTGCATCTGGAGGAAACCAAAATCATGTTATTACTACTTTACACATTAGTCTACCATGTTTACCAAACACAGTAGCGTGTCAATGGAGGGTGAAGTTGCGCCACTAATGTTTAAGGTTAGGAGTGGGGGAGGGGAAACTGATCCTAGAGCTGTACCTAGGGAAAACTTCACCTTGGCACATCAGTTGTCACAGCCCTCAGGTAGTCGGCCATGACACCTCCCGACACGCACCATGTCAGCATCCCAAATAAAACCCTATTTCCTATGTAGTGTACTACTTTTGACAAAGGCCCATAAGGCTCTGGTCAAAAGTAGTGCACTAAGTAGGGAATAGGGTGCCATTTGGGATGCAGTCCATTACTCTCTTAGGAAATAAGGCATGAGAAACCAGGGATTATCATGTGAATAACTCCCATCTGGGGCAGTGCTAAGGCTCAACGTGGAGCGTGTTATATTTACAATATCTGCAATTACCTCTGGCTCACTGTGTGGCCTTATCTCCACAAACAAGAGTGGGACAGATATGCTCTGAAGGTCGACTGACCGAAATTAAAAACATTTGCATCTGACTGGAAGTGTGCAGAGACTTTTTCCTGTTTCTCCAGTTCTGCCTTTTGCCTCCAGCACCTTTACAAATCAGCTCTGGGTGTGCGGTAGATTCCGCCTATAATATAAAAATGGTTATCATCATATTTAAATAAAATATGAATGACATTTATTTATTAAAAACTTTCTTTTAATGAGTACATCTGTTTTATTTCATCCTTCCACCAAACGCTGTAGTCAAGGCCAGTTGTTAGTTCTGAGATTCTGAAGTTGCTAGGGAAATGAGCTGGTCGTCCATTACAAAAGTTCTAAAAGGGTTGCCATGCAGGCAAGCTACTTCTCCTTTGCTAGCTAGCTAACTAAAGCCAATACAAAATCACAAGCAACATGTGATAACATGAAACTACACATGTGATTTTCCACATGTGAAATCATGTGTTTTTTCTGTAAGCACGGCATGTTGTAGAAAAACACTGCAACATTATCGCACAGGTCGGAAAGGCAGGCAGCTGTTGCAAACCAAACGCTAGCCTAGTAGCATTGGGAAATAATGTCTAGACACTATTGTCCAGGGGAGATTAAGTTTATAAATTGTCTGGCTGAGCTGTGGATAACTCAAAATGGGTTTGGTTTTGGCTCTATCATTTTTTAAACCTTAAATGCATTATAAAATAATCACGTTACAATAATTTTAAAGCTTTTTAATGGAAATTCCAAAACCAAAAATAGTGGACATTCAATTGCCAAAACATAAAAAATATTTAATGGTCTGTCAGGTCTACATTGGGTAAATATATATGGAAAAATAGGAAATTACAATGAGATAATACAATATTTCAGTTGAGTATATTATATTTATTTAATTACTTTATTATTTTTCATTAAAAGTAATCTCTGCTCCAGGCAGTAGCAGTCAGCCAGCCAGACCATCTAACTTTACGCATAAGGTACTGTCTTTAGTCATCCTATATAGCCTGCCTAAGTATGCTGCAGAGTTGTTCCTCAAAGTAAATAAGGCATACTTTCACAAACGGTCTCGTGTCCCTCTCGTCATTGTCTTACGTAGATTCCTCCCTCATGCGGTCTATGTGAATCTAACCTAACGTAGCAGGCGTATATGCACGTCTCCGCCCTAACAATGGAAGTCATTGTCCCAAAGGCGGGAAGGCAGACAGTAAATTTAGGTCCAAAATAAATCCATACAAACACATTGGGTTTATTTTGGACAGATTTTGGCGAGATTTAAACCTCTCACTATGCTTGTTCCCCTCTGATCTGTATCTGTCCGAGCCAGAAAACACAGGCGCAATGCATTATGGTCATTGTAGTTAATTACCACGGTTCTGACCTGAACTAGGTTGAATATTTGCTTAATGAAAACTACAACCCCCTTCAGTCCAGCGTCCCGCATAGTTGACTTGAATTCTCAAATCAACTATGCGCTGTTAGGCGCAACATTTTTTTTTTACTAAATGGAAATCAAGTAATTTAACCGTTTCTCAATTAGTTGTTTAATAACCCCCCCCCCAAAAAACAAATGTTGATTAATCGCTCAGCACTAGTTGACAGGCATTACCCAGGGATTGTTGTGAATAAACTCCCTGCTCTCAACCAATCAGCATCCAGAATCCAAACAACCTGTTTTATAAATGGTTTTCAACCATATGTTTAGAGAAAATAATATCTCATCAGCACATTCTCAGGGTGAGAAAAACAGTTGATCTTAAGTTATGTTAAGGCCACAGGGATACTTTCCCCCCTATCAATATTTTACTAACATTTCACAGACACCCCACATAGACTATACCCCCAGGCTTCTAAAATAAGATTTGACATGAAAACAAGATTTTGGGATAAGATAAGGTTTTGGGATTTTGGCAGCATATTCCCATTTCTTTTAAGCTAGGAGATTACTTTGAGTGTTTCTTTAAGGTTCATGCAAGCTTGTGAGCTCAATTGCCCCTGGTTGCTGATAACAGTGTGTCTTTAAAAACAGCCCACATGTGAAAACACTGAGAGAGAAGGATTTCAACTATGTCCGTACAGGCAGGAAAGAAGTAGCTGATAAATTAACAACAGGTTTCGTTGTCTGGCACAGCTTTTTTAAACAGGCAGCTTGGTCTGCAATGACCACCCATGAAGGACCCCAGAGTACCTGTGGATTTTGAAACTAACTTAATTCAGCTACAGCGAAGTTAAAGGAAAGGCATGACTGAAGTAGCTCTCTGATTTATGGAGTTAAAAGTGGGCAGAGAGTATGTGTAGCTTTACACAGAGGAATGTACGGGTCAGCGTTGTGAGAGAGAGTTAATTTCTTCAGGATGCACTACTACTGCTGTGGTTTAGTGTCTCTGGTGGCCGGCCACCTGCTTTGGAGGCAAATGAATAGTCTAACATCAATCCAATTATCTGATCTGAATCAACACAATGCTTCCACATACTTTACATACATACTTGATGTTTCCGTTACAGGAGCCTGGGGTTACTGTACAGAACTAATACATACACATGGCCAAAATGATGGCTGTTGGAGATGTTTTGTATACAGTGACTTTCTTTGACTTGACTACTATTGTGATCTCTCTCTGTGTGTTTTGTTGTTCATACTTGAATAATCCACTCATCTCCCTGCTCTCTTTGATTAAACACTAAACCCACCATTCAGAGGATCTCATCTGGCGACTGTTTGATGCCCTACGTATGACCACCAAGAGTTCTCTCTGAAGTCAGACAGTTTAAATGTGCCTTTGCCAAGCTGGTAGTCATTGTATAAGAGAGAGAGAGATATTGCCCATGAACTGTCATCATAACAATGAATAGCCCTATTTGCTCACCCAAGGACTCCAGTGGAGACCAATAGAGATACAACAAGTCTCACTAGTTCTCCATCAGAACTCTTTCATGTTCAGCCAATCCTGATTCCCGCGGGTGTGTGTCTGGCCCGGTGCCGGACTCTAATAGCCTGGTGTAGTACCCATATGAAACTAGACTTTCTGAGACTCTCCCAGACCTGCTGTCCTTCTAATGAGAACCTTGAGGAGGCAGTGAAAAGTGAAAAGAAATACGGTAGATTGAGGTCTTTAAAAAGTCCACATGAGCCAAACTCAAACCAAATGTTCCCAATTTCACTGCTTGTTCGTCGCCATCTTCGGATGAGTTTATTTATTTTATTTGTTAAAGGCAATGTTTTATATGTCTGCGGACAAACCTGGAACCGCTGCCTTGTAAGGTCATGATATTGAAGACGCAAAGTGGTCTTCCAAGAGGGTGAAAGGAATTGCTTACTTCAGGTACAATTGGCAAGCCACCACAGACTGCATAGAACAGCTGTGCTTGACCTCATACAACTACTTGGGGCCTTTTCTTTGTTAGGGCGAAGTATGTAGTTACTTTGTCCACCGTGGCAAAGAAAATAATAATCCTATTAAACCATCAGAGACACCGTTTTGACATTGAGCATTTCCAAGAGAGGAGACGCGTGAAAACATTTGACTTTGACACCGAGGTGTCTGATCTCAGTAGCTTGCGCTTTCCACTAGTCTCCATTACACGTTGTTCCATAGCCTTCGAATAGAATATTCCCAGACAGATTTTTCTTGAACAATATACAAATAAAGACGGTGTGTTTTCACTTATCAGCCAATGAGCGAGTTTGTCTTTGTTAGCTGCGGATCCAGCCCAGTCTTGAGTCTTTGTTCAGGCTTTTAGCTTTTGTCTCCTTTCACCTCTCACACAACACATCAGACGTCACACCCTCCCTATTATGCTGCTCATTGCTGTTCACTTCTAGAAAGAACCATTCAGTAAACACTTAATCATTTCTGGAACATTAAACATGATTTATGTATCTTATACAGTATACTGGATCTTTCTTAATGCAAGCTCGTTGATAAACCTTGTGGAGAATGTTAGAATCTTAAGAATTCCCCTTCTAGATTTAGTTTTTGGTTTCTACAGATGTAACCTATGACTCATAACCTGAAGTGAACAATGGCTTGTTTGTTACACCTAGAAGCAGGAAGGAGGATTAATTGTTTGAGGCTAGCAATGTGAAGATTATTACCCTTCTCACCATGATGTTGTCATCTTCCTCAATCTCCAGCTATGAAGACATGAAAGTACTGAAATGGAAAGGTGTCCTATTTTGGGGGGACTTAGTTACCACCTATACAAGCAGCCCTTCTCATTGCCCAGCTCTGACCTATTATAGCGCACACCTAAGGACACTTTAATACCTACCCTGTATTCTGATAATGACACTAGATAGATTACCTTTCTGAGTCTGGTAAGAACATTACAAACAACAGAGGATTTTTTTTTGACTAGAATAAAATGGTAATGCCTATTTAATAGGCTACTTGACTGTCAGGAATATATGGCTTATGTACTGTGGAAGTGTTTTATTCCAGTCACCTCTTACAATTCCCTGATGTAAATGAAGCATCCTGTGTCTGGTCTGCATGGAAGCATACACTGTAACAGAAAACTGTAAATTATACAGTTATTTTTTGTATTATACTCCAGCATACTGTACATGATGGTGCATTGTGGGAAGATGTGGGTGGGGAAGAACTGATGTATTTCGACTGGTACTGTAATTCCACCCCACAGAATACATTACATATTTGTTTTAGCGCCAAAAACCTTTTAACCACTAGTGGTGCATGTTATTGTTGTTTCTGTCTCATTAACACATTTTGAGGTGTGCCTTGAAAGAGGCTATATTTGTTGCACCTGTGAGTGAGAACGCTGCACCAATTGAACTCCTCTGTGGTTATAGTATCCCATCAATTTGAAATGTATATAGGGAACAGACTGGAACGGCAGCAAGTCTTAACTGGTGGAGAATTTTGCCATGTCTGTTTGTGCCCTGTAGTCACTGCCAGTTTGGAAGCCTTTGTTAAGGCCTGTAGAAGTGCAAGCGATATGAAACACCAACTATTCATTAACATTCTGTAACGTTTGTAAACACTTTACCTAGCAGCCATCCTGCTTGCACCAATCCCTTTTAATCACAGTGAAATACAATCCCCACCTATCAATTCATTCATTAATTCACACCGATTACGGTAGCATACATTTTTTTTTTTTTTTTTTACAGTATAATACAGTACATTTTACAGTATTGTACTGTGTGTCATTACACTGTACTTGCTTCGATACCGCATTTATTTTTTACAGTGTACTGTAATACACAATCACTGAAATACACAATCTTTCTTGCCACTGAGCTGCCTGTAAAGCCACTGTAAAATTCACGGTAACCCCTTTACAGTGTACTAATTATCGTTGCACACATGTAGTCACCATTTGAGGGAGCATGGCTACCGCTAACTTAAATAACCCCACTAATCCAGTTAACCCCCAGCACATCTGGAAACAATCTCTGAGAGGAAAACAAAACAAATGGAGACCAATAGCAGAAATACGATCTCACTGATTTCTTAGAGAAGACGGGACAATGGATAGCCCTACTGAGACGTGCAGCAGGGTTCCACCACTCCAAACGCTGCGTTTAAACAGGTGCAGTCCTCATTTGGCTATTATTTGCTCTTTGGTTATTTGTATTTGCTCTTTTCCGAGAATGCCAGTGTTTGGCTTCGCAATTAAGAGAGCCGGCTAACACAAGGAGGCATCAGAAAGGCGTATTTGTCTCGAAACATGTTTTAGAAAAACATCTGCACTCTCAGCTTCACATCTGTCAAGAATAAAGCACACATTTGCGGGTGTTAAAATCTCGGCGTTGAGGTAAAAAGTGTTGTGAGTCATATCTGAGTGTTGATTTCGGGAGGGATTGAACTTGACGTCATTTTCGGTGAATAAATGAAGTGTTAACCAGGTGGTGTTGTTGTTACACGACTGTGTTGAGTTCATTTCCATTAACTCTGGGGCGCCAGGTAGCCTAGTGGTTAGAGTGTAGGACTAGTGACTGAAAGGTTGCTAGATCGAATCCCCGAGCTAAAAAAAGTTGCATGCAGGTTGCTTTTTTTTAGAATAGTTTGTCTAAATAGACATTGATTGATTAATTGAACTTATACGACACGAAGATAAAGGACCTACATTTTTCTAAACTAATCCAATCTGTAAGCGGTTGGACTTATTTCACCCGTTTATTGAGATGGTTATCCCAGTTTAGATGGTTTAGGTAGTCTCTTTAATCGATCTCCTCTATGTGGTCCCTGGAAGAGGGAACAAGACGGTGGACCGAAGCACGTTTGTTTGAAATGGAAAAACGTTGCGGCATCTATTGGGTATAGAAGAACATCCAGACCAAGCACCTGCTTTACAAGTGGGATGCACTGTCGAGCACTACATCCCCCAGGGTTCGGCTGATTGTACGGAGATTGTGACAGCCGGTTAAATAGCGTCCCTTGAGAGGTCTACAACAAAATGTATGTCTGGAGAAGTGCAGTATTATCATAAGAAGACGTAAGTACACTTAAGTATACTTGCAATACAGAGGAATGGAGAGAGAAAGAGAGGCAGAGGAGGTATAAGAGAGAGAGAGAGGGAGGAAGAGGGTGAGCTTGAGTCGGTTAAAATGGCAGAAAAAAGGGAGATGGCATGTTAAAGAAGAATGGTAGAAAGTGTAAGCAGAGTGAGCTGTGCGCCGGATCGAAGACAGAAGGAGAAATGGAAGTGAATGAGGGTGAAGTATCTGAGGTGGTAGGCATGGTGAAGTTCTCAGAGCCCAAGGCTTGCACTGAGGGTCAGGATAAAGATGAGTCTGTGACAGTAGGAGTGAAGTTTTTGGAAAAAGTGGACCCTTGCCTTTTGGCTGATCCATTTGTGGATTCATGGTGGGTGAAAACAGAGTTGGGTGCTGTGGAACCAGTGAAGGTAACCAGAAGTGGTCTTGTGATAATTGTTTGTTTCTAGTCAGAGGGAGCAGGCACTCCTTGTTAAACGAATGGGGGCAAGAGATGTGAATTGTTTTTCCCTCGAGAAAATGGTGCCATTGAAAGGAGTGATTACTGGGGTAGCGGTAAATGTGAAAGTTGACCAACTGAAGCAAGCGGAAAATTCCCGGTGTTTGTGATGCTCGTCGTTTGGGCGGCATGAGTGGTGAAAGAGAAAGTGATGTTAGGATATAAGTTTTTGTGCCGAATGCATTATGTTGTTTCAGGTGTCAAGCTTATTGGCATGTGTCAGCAGTGTGTAGGAGGGAGGTTCCTAGGTGTGCATGAGACAAAGGAATGTGTAGCATTGGGGAAAGTAGTGGTATGTGTCAATTGTAGGGGTGCCCATGGGTCTGGGGATCAGAAAAGTCCAGTGCGAGAGAGGCAGGTTGAGGATTCCAGGGTTAGAGTAGTGCAGAAGTTGTCATATGCTGAGGCAGTGAAGAAAGTAGAGGAAGATGGTTCAAACGGGAGGGATCCTGAGAGGAGTGGTGTGAGTGATAAACCAACAAGTGGTGTTTCAGTGAGATTGGATTATAGGCATTTATAGCAATGTTTATCAACTGTACTGCAGGGATGGAAGGTCAGTCGCAGACATTGTGGTAGCAGCTGCAGAGAGGTTTTTGTGTGTGCGAGACTTGACATCAGAAGAGTTACAGGGTGTGTTAAGTGGTGTTGTCCCATCCTTTCAGGCTGATGACCCGAAGTAGGACTAAATAGATTTAACTAGTAGGGTGGTGTTTTTTGTGTGTATTTTTTTAGTGTAGGGTTAGATGGCAGGGCATTTGTTGATTAATTTAAAATATATATATTTTAAGCAAAGTATAAGGGACTTATACTTCAGTCTAGTAGGTGGCGGTAATGCAACATTTATTGGATGCCAACAGCCTCATCGAATAAAAATATTCCCTACCTTGGCAGTAATTCTAACTGCAGATTGTGGGTGATTTAAAAAGTTTCAATCGTTGGCTATCCTAGCTCCAATAGAAATGATATAACACTTTGTAAGCCAGCATTTTTTGACTTGCCGATGTGGCCTGCAAACCAGGAGTTTCAGACCAGTGTGTCAGGGTAAAACTAGACTTTCGAAGTATGACATTGTAAAAAACAAGTTATCTATTGTCAACAGCGTTACTTTTATGATAAAATATGCACTTATACACTCACTGACAGCCATCGAAACACAGGCATGGTACCTCTAAAATTTACTTGAATGGCACCCTGGGAAATACATATGCAAATACAGTAAGGCTTTACACCCTACAGTGTTAAAACATCACCCAAAAATGTGTTACGGTAACACGAAAGGTGTTAATTCCCTAAGCCTGAGAAAGTGTAAGAGCATCAGCTTTAATAAAGTGTTCATTTAAGTCTGAATATGTAACACCCATTGTGTTAGGGACCCAACACTCTCGGGGTGTTAGTGTATCAATACTTTGAAAAGTGTTAGTTTAACACTATTTCGGTAAATCACATATAATTACTTAGAAACTGTTCAATTTAACACTGTGGGTGTAAAAATTATGATCGCAAATTTTCTTTGTGTGTGTGTGTGTGTGTGGACACTTCAGCATTAAAGTGTGTATATGACTTTCCCCGGTCCTTATTTAAAGGCAAACCTGCCATAAGCTATTATGGCTCATTTGCATATCATAGCAAAAAAAATATGAATGGACTAATTTGTTTCATTTGTCAAATTCAAACAGAGAAACTATTTGGAGACCAGCGACTTCAAATCCACTTTAGTTTTCAGAATACTTACTATACACAATTATAGCTGTATAACGTCATGGGCAGGTCCTTCAATGAGGCAATCTGTGATTGGTACAGTTGAAGTCGGAAGTTTACATACACTTAGGTTGGAGTCATTAAAACTCGATTTTCAACCACTCCACAAATTTCTTGTTTAACAAACTATAGTTTTGGCAAGTTGGTTAGGACATCTACTTTGTACATGACACAAGTACTTTTCCCAACAATTGTTTACAGACAGATTATTACACTTATAATTCACTGTATCACAATTCCAGTGGGTCATAAGTTTACATACACTAAGTTGACTGTGCCTTTAAAAAGCTTTAGAAAATGATATCATGGTTTTAGAAGCTTCTGATAGGTTAATTGACATAATTTGAGTCAATTGGAGGTGTACCTGTGGATGTATTTCAAGGCCTACCTTCAAACTCAGTGCCTCTTTGCTTGACATCATGGGAAAATCAAAAGAAATCAGCCAAGACCTCAGGAAAAACAATTGTAGACCTCCACAAGTCTGGTTCATCCTTGGGAGTAATTTCCAAATGCCTGAAGGTACCAAACAATAGTACGCAAGTATAAATACCATGGGACCACGCAGCCACCATACCGCTCAGGAAGGAGCGGTATTCATCCTAGAGATGAATGTACTTTGGTGCGAAAAGTGCAAATCAATCCCAGAACAACAGCAAACGACCTTGTGAAGATGCTGGGGGAAACGGGTACAAAAGTATCTATATCCACAGTAAAACGAGTCCTATATCAACATAACCTGAAAGGCCGCTCAGCAAGGAAGAAGCCACTGCTCCAAAACCACCATAAAAAAGCCAGACTATGGTTTGCAAATGCACATGGAGACAAAGATCGTACTTTTTGGAGAAATATCCTCTGGTCTGATGAAACAAAAATAGAACTGTTTGGCCATTATGACTATCGTTATGTTTGGAGGAAAAAGGTGGAGGCTAGCAAGCCGAAGAACACTATCCCAACCGTGAAGCACGGGGGTGGCAGCATCATGTCGTGGGGGTGCTTTGCTGCAGGGGGGACTGGTGCACTTCACAAAATAGATGGCATCATAAGAGGGGAAATTATGTGGATATATTGAAGCGACAACTCAAGACATCAGTCAGGAAGTTAAAGCTTGGTTGCAAATGGGTCTTCTAAATGGACAATTATCCCAAGCATACTTCCAAAGTTGTGGCAAAATGGCTTAAGGACAACAAAGCCAAGGTATTGGAGTGGCCATCACAAAGCCCTGACCTCAATTCTATAGAACATTTGTGGGCAGAACTGAAAAAGCATGTGTTAGCAAGGAGGCCTACAAACCTGACTCAGTTACACCAGCTCTGTCAGGAGGAATGGGTCAAAATTCACCCAACTTATTGTGGGAAGCTTGTGGAAGGCTACCTGAAACATTTGACCCAAGTTAAACTATTTAAAGGCAATGCTACCAAATACTAAGTGAGTGTATGTAAACTTCTGACCCACTGGGAATGTGATGAAAGAAATAAAAGCTGAAATAAATCATTCTCTACAATTATTATTCTGACTTGACATTCTTAAAATAAAGTGGTGATCCTAACTGGCATAAGAAAGGGAATTGAGGATGTCGGGAAATTGTGGAAAAACTGAGTTTAAATGTAGTTGGCTAAGGTGTAGGTAAACTTCCGACTTCAACTGTACATCAATGTTTTGACTTTTAAATAAAGCCATAAATTTTTGTAAAATATTGGTTGCTGTTTGAATCCCAGATTGCCCAGTGTCATATTGACTCGATGAGAGTAGTCCATAACCTAACTCATATGGTCTGTATTTCTGCTGCAATAGTTTACGTGTCAGGGGCCTAGGGTCAGTCTGTTATATCTGGAGTATTTCTCCTGTCTTATCCGGTGTCCTGTGTAAATTTAAGTATGCTCCCTCTAATTCTCTCTCGCTCCCTCTCCCTCCCCTCCCGGAGGACCTGAACCCTGGGATCATGCCTCAGGGCTACCTGGCCTGATGACTCCTTGCTGTCCCCAGTCCACCTGGTCGTGCTGCTGCTCCAGTTTCAACTGTTCTGCCTGCGGCTATGGAACCCTGAACTGTTCACCGGACGTGCTACCTTATCCCGGTCCTACTGTTTTCGACTCTCTCTCTCTACCGCACCTGCTGTCCCTAACTCTGAATGCTCGGTTATGAAGAGCCAACTGACATCTACTCCTGAGGTGCTGACCTGTTGTACCCTCTACAACCACTTTGATTATTATTATTTGAACCTGCTGGGGGGTGGTGCACTCGTGTGTGTTGGGGACCGATGAGTGTGTGTGTGTGTGTGCGAAAAACAATGCCCATAGATCTCAATTGCATAAAAACAATTGTCCGTCATTATATATCATAGCAAAACATTTTCCTGGATCTAATTGGATTAATTTGTCAAATTAAGCAGAGAAAGTATTTGCAGACCAGCCACTACAAATCCACATTAGTTTTCACAATATGATACACAATTACAGCTGTATCACTTCACGAGTAGGTCCTTAAATGAGGCAATCTGTGATTGGTACATCCGTTTTTTTTTTACTTTTAAATAAAGCCATTGATTCTTGAAGAATAGAACCGCTTTGTTGCTTTTTTAATCCCAGATTGCCTTTGTCAATATTGGCTGGCTCTGATGAGATCAAAGTCCATAGCTTAACTCATATGGTCTGTGTTTAAAAAAAAGGTAATCTGTGATTTTAAAAAAACAACGAAGCAGTTACCCTGGCCTTTAAAGAGACACGCAACTTCATCTAAATCATAAACCAGTGCCTGACCAGAACAAATAAACTCAAACTTGGTGTGTGTGTGTGTGTGTGTGTGTGTGTGTGTGTGTGTGTGTGTGTGCGTGCGTGTAAAAAAAAAACTATGCCGTAGGTCTCCTGGAGTCGTCTGGTAGTCTAATGAAAAAGAGTGTGTGTAAATTGCTTCTGAGTGTTAAGCTGATAAGACAGCTCATTTGATCTGGGTTGATCTGGTATCCGTGTAGTGTGTGTGTGTGTGTGTGTGTTCACGTTTCATACCACAGCTCATAAAATATGTCTACTCCGTGTTAAACAACTTGAGTTGTATGCCACGCATGCAGTAGTTGCTTTAGTAATAGTGGCTTCTCCTTTGTTTCCTATGTGTTCCAGTCATTTCAATAAAATACTACGCAGTGTATTCATAGGTTATAGAGGCAGACCGAAGCACAGTTTCATAAATGAGAGAATCAATTAAAAGTAGACTCAAATATAACTTTCTTTATCGCTGATGTCCAGTACTATAGTCAAACACGGTGGAATCTGAACCCACACTCCACTTCCCATAAAGCAAAGCTACCGTCTCTCTAGAAAGACACAATGCATGACGCTGGGGCTCATTGAAAAAAAGTAATTGTGACAACTGCAATAATACTCAGTATTATTGTGTGCGTGCGTGTGTGTACATGTGCACACTGTGCTGCATGGCAATCCACATCAAATCAAGCTGTACTTATACAGCACATTTCAGACGTGGAATGAAACAATGTGCTTCACAGGGGGGGGGGGGGGGGGGGTGGGAGTATAAAAAACAATGAAAATAAAAAACTGAAGTATTTACTACATAACAAACATAAGAGGATAAAAAGAACCCTAAGGAAAAGCAAAGCTAAACAGGTGTGTGTTTTAAGGTCTCTTTTAAAAATGTCCACAGTTCTGGCCCCCAGCAGGTTCTCTGGCAGGCTATTCCAGAGGCTGGGGGCATAGTAACTAAAGGCTGCCTCTCCATGCCTCTTGGTCCTAGGCTTTGGGATAGTTTAAAGGCCAGTGCCAGAAGACCTGAGGGACCTAATGGGTACATGAATTAAAAGCATGTCTGACATGTATGGGGATGCAGAATCATGGATTGATCTTAATGTATTCTAAAACTCACAGGCAGCCAGTGCAGAGACATTAAAACCGGTATAATATATGCTCTCCGCCTGGTCTTGGTCAGTACCCGTGCTGCAGCATTCTGTTTGTTTTGCAGTTGACCAATGCCTTTCTTG